>NC_088399.1:17542732-17842732 GCF_034236695.1 Oncorhynchus nerka | reverse complement strand
TCTACTAAAACTTGGTATTGTTTGACTATTGACTATTGTTTGACTATTTTTGACTATTTGTCATCCATTTTGAATCAATGGCCTATTTGCCTTGCGGATTACTAAGCACTTTTTAAATGGATAAGGGACCTCACCAACTGACAGTTAACTCAAATGTTTGAGGATTATATTTAACAGTGGACTAATTACCAAAATAGAGTTTTTGAGTAAAGTTATACTTTAAGTAGGCTGATTTCACGAGTTGCCTGAAATCTGTTGGCTGTCATGTTTTACATAATCTATTAACTGTAGAAACGCTGCGCCTCGATGGACCCCCCCCTCAAGATAATGAGCAGTGATTCTGACTGCAACATTCTAACAGGGTAACAAGTATATTTACTATATGGTATCGCAAAAATGATTTGATTGTGTTTATGAAGGTCTTGGGTAGCATTAGAATACCATTTGTATATTTCAAATAACATAATAACATTTTCATTAGTTTGTTACTGAGCTAAACTGACAAAGACACACCTCCAACAACACATAAAACCTCATATAATTCTGCCCAACTAAAAGTTGCTCAACTAAAAGTTTTGCGATTATGCTGCGGAACTTAGAGGTAATTTGTGGTTTAGTACGGTACCCTGCGTCACCACTTCATTGCTCCAGACCAGCGCAAGGGGGAGTTAGAGCACGGATTATGCTTTTGGGTCCCAAGGTGCTACTGTGTCTAACTGACAATGAATGGGCGACAAACTAAATAGGAACTGATAATTGTGCACGACTTCAAAATTGAATTTCATTGAACTGAATGATGAGGATGAAGGTGATTGAATTTAGAACAATAGTTTAAGAATTTCATGCGCACACCCTGAAATTTCATGTGCACACCCTCTTTCTACTCATCAGTATTACTTACTAAAACTGTTACTCTAAGGTTTTTATTCTAAGAGAAAATAAAATGTTCAATTATAGTCCATGATATTCTTAAGATAATTGTGATGACTGAATATAAGCAAGTGATGTCTGCTAAATAATCAAGTTGATGGTGCAGTCATATTTTTTTTATTTTTTTATTTCACCTTTATTTAACCAGGTAGGCTAGTTGAGAACAAGTTCTCATTTGCAACTGCGACCTGGCCAAGATAAAGCATAGCAGTGTGAACAGACAACACAGAGTTACACATGGAGTAAACAATTAACAAGTCAATAACACAGTAGAAAAAAAGGGGGAGTCTATATACAATGTGTGCAAAAGGCATGAGGAGGTAGGCGAATAATTACAATTTTGCAGATTAACACTGGAGTGATAAATGATCAGATGGTCATGTACAGGTAGAGATATTGGTGTGCAAAAGAGCAGAAAAGTAAATGGGTGGGCTATTTACCAATAGACTATGTACAGCTGCAGCAATCGGTTAGCTGCTCAGATAGCTGATGTTTGAAGTTGGTGAGGGAGATAAAAGTCTCCAACTTCAGCGATTTTTGCAATTCGTTCCAGTCACAGGCAGCAGAGTACTGGAACGAAAGGCGGCCAAATGAGGTGTTGGCTTTAGGGATGATCAGTGAACTGAGATAAGGCGGAGCTTTACCTAGCATGGACTTGTAGATGACCTGGAGCCAGTGGGTCTGGCGACGAATATGTAGCGAGGGCCAGCCGACTAGAGCATACAAGTCGCAGTGGTGGGTGGTATAAGGTGCTTTAGTGACAAAACGGATGGCACTGTGATAAACTGCATCCAGTTTGCTGAGTAGAGTGTTGGAAGCCATTTTGTAGATGACATCGCCGAAGTCGAGGATCGGTAGGATAGTCAGTTTTACTAGGGTAAGCTTGGCGGCGTGAGTGAAGGAGGCTTTGTTGCGGAATAGAAAGCCGACTCTTGATTTGATTTTCGATTGGAGATGTTTGATATGAGTCTGGAAGGAGAGTTTTCAGTCTAGCCAGACACCTAGGTACTTATAGATGTCCACATATTCAAGGTCGGAACCATCCAGGGTGGTGATGCTAGTCGGGCATGCGGGTGCAGGCAGCGATTGGTTGAAAAGCATGCATTTGGTTTTACTAGCGTTTAAGAGCAGTTGGAGGCCACGGAAGGAGTGTTGTATGGCATTGAAGCTCGTTTGGAGGTTAGATAGCACAGTGTCCAATGACGGGCCGAAAGTATATAGAATGGTGTCGTCTGCGTAGAGGTGGATCAGGGAATCGCCCGCAGCAAGAGCAACATCATTGATATATACAGAGAAAAGAGTCGGCCCGAGAATTGAACCCTGTGGCACCCCCATGGAGACTGCCAGAGGACCGGACAGCATGCCCTCCAATTTGACACACTGAACTCTGTCTGCAAAGTAATTGGTGAACCAGGCAAGGCAGTCATCCGAAAAACCGAGGCTACTGAGTCTGCCGATAAGAATATGGTGATTGACAGAGTCGAAAGCCTTGGCAAGGTCGATGAAGACGGCTGCACAGTACTGTCTTTTATCGATGGCGGTTATGATATCGTTTAGTACCTTGAGTGTGGCTGAGGTGCACCCGTGACCGGCTCGGAAACCAGATTGCACAGTGGAGAAGGTACGGTGGGATTCGAGATGGTCAGTGACCTGTTTGTTGACTTGGCTTTCGAAGACCTTAGATAGGCAGGGCAGGATGGATATAGGTCTGTAGCAGTTTGGGTCCAGGGTGTCTCCCCCTTTGAAGAGGGGGATGACTGCGGCAGCTTTCCAATCCTTGGGGATCTCAGACGATATGAAAGAGAGGTTGAACAGGCTGGTAATAGGGGTTGCGACAATGGCGGCGGATAGTTTCAGAAATAGAGGGTCCAGATTGTCAAGCCCAGCTGATTTGTACGGGTCCAGGTTTTGCAGCTCTTTCAGAACATCTGCTATCTGGATTTGGGTAACGGAGAACCTGAAGAGGCTTGGGCGAGGAGCCGCCGGGGGGGCGGAGCAGTTGGCCGAGGTTGGAGTAGCCAGGCGGAAGGCATGGCTAGCCGTTGAGAAATGCTTATTGAAGTTTTCGATAATCATGGATTTATCGGTGGTGACCGTGTTACCTAGCCTCAGTGCAGTGGGCAGCTGGGAGGAGGTGCTCTTGTTCTCCATGGACTTTAAAGCTGAGTGACTCAGTCATATAGCCTCGGCACCTACATAAAGCTGAGTGACTCAGTCATATAGCCTCGGCACCTACATAAAGCTGAGTGACTCAGTCATATAGCCTCGGCACCTACATAAAGCTGAGTGACTCAGTCATATAGCCTCGGCACCTACATAAGGCTGAGTGACTCAGTCATATAGCCCGGCAACCACATAAAGCTGAGTGACTCAGTCATATAGCCTCGACACCTACATAAAGCTGAGTGACTCAGTCATATAGCCTCGGCGCCTACATAAAGCTGAGTGACTCAGTCATATAGCCCGGCACCTACATAAAGCTGAGTGACTCAGTCATATAGCCTCGACACCTACATAAAGCTGAGTGACTCAGTCATATAGCCTCGGCGCCTACATAAAGCTGAGTGACTCAGTCATATAGCCCGACACCTACATAAAGCTGAGTGACTCAGTCATATAGCCTCGGCACCTACATAAAGCTGAGTGACTCAGTCATATAGCCTCGACACCTACATAAAGCTGAGTGACTCAGTCATATAGCCTCGGCACCTACATAAAGCTGAGTGACTCAGTCATATAGCCCGACACCTACATAAAGCTGAGTGACTCAGTCATATAGCCTCGACACCTACATAAAGCTGAGTGACTCAGTCATATAGCCTCGACACCTACATAAAGCTGAGTGACTCAGTCATATAGCCTCGGCACCTACATAAAGCTGAGTGACTCAGTCTTATAGCCCGTCACCTACATAAAGCTGAGTGACTCAGTCATATAGCCCGGCACCTACATAAAGCTGAGTGACTCAGTCATATAGCCTCGGCACCTACATAAAGCTGAGTGACTCAGTCATATAGCCTCGGCACCTACATAAAGTTGAGTGACTCAGTCATATAGCCTCGGCACCTACATAAAGCTGAGTGACTCAGTCATATAGGCTCGGCACCTACATAAAGCTGAGTGACTCAGTCATATAGCCTCGGCACCTACATAAAGCTGAGTGACTCAGTCATATAGCCTCGACACCTACATAAAGCTGAGTGACTCAGTCATATAGCCTCGGCGCCTACATAAAGCTGAGTGACTCAGTCATATAGCCCGACACCTACATAAAGCTGAGTGACTCAGTCATATAGCCTCGGCACCTACATAAAGCTGAGTGACTCAGTCAAATAGCCTCGACACCTACATAAAGCTGAGTGACTCAGTCATATAGCCTCGGCACCTACATAAAGCTGAGTGACTCAGTCATATAGCCCGACACCTACATAAAGCTGAGTGACTCAGTCATATAGCCTCGACACCTACATAAAGCTGAGTGACTCAGTCATATAGCCTCGACACCTACATAAAGCTGAGTGACTCAGTCATATAGCCTCGGCACCTACATAAAGCTGAGTGACTCAGTCTTATAGCCCGTCACCTACATAAAGCTGAGTGACTCAGTCATATAGCCCGGCACCTACATAAAGCTGAGTGACTCAGTCATATAGCCTCGGCACCTACATAAAGCTGAGTGACTCAGTCATATAGCCTCGGCACCTACATAAAGCTGAGTGACTCAGTCATATAGCCTCGGCACCTACATAAAGCTGAGTGACTCAGTCATATAGGCTCGGCACCTACATAAAGCTGAGTGACTCAGTCATATAGCCTCGGCACCTACATAAAGCTGAGTGACTCAGTCATATAGCCTCGGCACCTACATAAGGCTGAGTGACTCAGTCATATAGCCCGGCAACCACATAAAGCTGAGTGACTCAGTCATATAGCCTCGACACCTACATAAAGCTGAGTGACTCAGTCATATAGCCTCGGCACCTACATAAAGCTGAGTGACTCAGTCATATAGCCTCGACACCTACATAAAGCTGAGTGACTCAGTCATATAGCCTCGGCGCCTACATAAAGCTGAGTGACTCAGTCATATAGCCCGGCACCTACATAAAGCTGAGTGACTCAGTCATATAGCCTCGGCACCTACATAAAGCTGAGTGACTCAGTCATATAGCCTCGACACCTACATAAAGCTGAGTGACTCAGTCATATAGCCTCGGCGCCTACATAAAGCTGATTGACTCAGTCATATAGCCCGGCACCTACATAAAGCTGAGTGACTCAGTCATATAGCCTCGACACCTACATAAAGCTGAGTGACTCAGTCATATAGCCTCGGCGCCTACATAAAGCTGAGTGACTCAGTCATATAGCCCGACACCTACATAAAGCTGAGTGACTCAGTCATATAGCCTCGGCACCTACATAAAGCTGAGTGACTCAGTCATATAGCCTCGACACCTACATAAAGCTGAGTGACTCAGTCATATAGCCTCGGCACCTACATAAAGCTGAGTGACTCAGTCATATAGCCCGACACCTACATAAAGCTGAGTGACTCAGTCATATAGCCTCGACACCTACATAAAGCTGAGTGACTCAGTCATATAGCCTCGACACCTACATAAAGCTGAGTGACTCAGTCATATAGCCTCGGCACCTACATAAAGCTGAGTGACTCAGTCTTATAGCCCGTCACCTACATAAAGCTGAGTGACTCAGTCATATAGCCCGGCACCTACATAAAGCTGAGTGACTCAGTCATATAGCCTCGGCACCTACATAAAGCTGAGTGACTCAGTCATATAGCCTCGGCACCTACATAAAGCTGAGTGACTCAGTCATATAGCCCGGCACCTACATAAAGCTGAGTGACTCAGTCATATAGCCTCGACGCCTACATAAAGCTGAGTGACTCAGTCATATAGCCTCGGCGCCTACATAAAGCTGAGTGACTCAGCCATATAGCCCGGCACCTACATAAAGCTGAGTGACTCAGTCATATAGCCCGGCACCTACATAAAGCTGAGTGACTCAGTCATATAGCCTCGGCACCTACATAAAGCTGAGTGACTCAGTCATATAGCCTCGACGCCTACATAAAGCTGAGTGACTCAGTCATATAGCCTCGGCGCCTACATAAAGCTGAGTGACTCAGTCATATAGCCCGACACCTACATAAAGCTGAGTGACTCAGTCATATAGCCTCGGCACCTACATAAGGCTGAGTGACTCAGTCATATAGCCCGACACCTACATAAAGCTGAGTGACTCAGTCATATAGCCTCGGCGCCTACATAAAGCTGAGTGACTCTGTCATATAGCCTCGGCACCTACATAAAGCTGAGTGACTCAGTCATATAGCCCGGCACCTACATAAAGCTGAGTGACTCAGTCATATAGCCTCGACACCTACATAAAGCTGAGTGACTCAGTCATATAGCCCGGCACCTACATAAAGCTGAGTGACTCATATAGCCTCATATAGCCTCGACACCTACATAAAGCTGAGTGACTCAGTCATATAGCCTCGGCGCCTACATAAAGCTGAGTGACTCAGTCATATAGCCTCGGCACCTACATAAGGCTGAGTGACTCAGTCATATAGCCTCGACACCTACATAAAGCTGAGTGACTCAGTCATATAGCCTCGACTCCTACATAAAGCTGAGTGACTCAGTCATATAGCCTCGGCACCTACATAAAGCTGAGTGACTCAGTCTTATAGCCCGTCACCTACATAAAGCTGAGTGACTCAGTCATATAGCCCGGCACCTACATAAAGCTGAGTGACTCAGTCATATAGCCTCGGCACCTACATAAAGCTGAGTGACTCAGTCATATAGCCCGGCACCTACATAAAGCTGAGTGACTCAGTCATATAGCCTCGGCACCTACATAAAGCTGAGTGACTCAGTCATATAGCCTCGGCACCTACATAAAGCTGAGTGACTCAGTCATATAGCCTCGGCACCTACATAAAGCTGAGTGACTCAGTCATATAGCCTCGGCACCTACATAAGGCTGAGTGACTCAGTCATATAGCCCGGCAACCACATAAAGCTGAGTGACTCAGTCATATAGCCTCGACACCTACATAAAGCTGAGTGACTCAGTCATATAGCCTCGGCACCTACATAAAGCTGAGTGACTCAGTCATATAGCCTCGACACCTACATAAAGCTGAGTGACTCAGTCATATAGCCTCGGCGCCTACATAAAGCTGAGTGACTCAGTCATATAGCCCGGCACCTACATAAAGCTGAGTGACTCAGTCATATAGCCTCGGCACCTACATAAAGCTGAGTGACTCAGTCATATAGCCTCGACACCTACATAAAGCTGAGTGACTCAGTCATATAGCCTCGGCGCCTACATAAAGCTGAGTGACTCAGTCATATAGCCCGGCACCTACATAAAGCTGAGTGACTCAGTCATATAGCCTCGACACCTACATAAAGCTGAGTGACTCAGTCATATAGCCTCGGCGCCTACATAAAGCTGAGTGACTCAGTCATATAGCCCGACACCTACATAAAGCTGAGTGACTCAGTCATATAGCCTCGGCACCTACATAAAGCTGAGTGACTCAGTCATATAGCCTCGACACCTACATAAAGCTGAGTGACTCAGTCATATAGCCTCGGCACCTACATAAAGCTGAGTGACTCAGTCATATAGCCCGACACCTACATAAAGCTGAGTGACTCAGTCATATAGCCTCGACACCTACATAAAGCTGAGTGACTCAGTCATATAGCCTCGACACCTACATAAAGCTGAGTGACTCAGTCATATAGCCTCGGCACCTACATAAAGCTGAGTGACTCAGTCTTATAGCCCGTCACCTACATAAAGCTGAGTGACTCAGTCATATAGCCCGGCACCTACATAAAGCTGAGTGACTCAGTCATATAGCCCGGCACCTACATAAAGCTGAGTGACTCAGTCATATAGCCTCGGCACCTACATAAAGCTGAGTGACTCAGTCATATAGCCCGGCACCTACATAAAGCTGAGTGACTCAGTCATATAGCCTCGACACCTACATAAAGCTGAGTGACTCAGTCATATAGCCTCGGCGCCTACATAAAGCTGAGTGACTCAGTCATATAGCCCGACACCTACATAAAGCTGAGTGACTCAGTCATATAGCCTCGGCACCTACATAAAGCTGAGTGACTCAGTCATATAGCCTCGACACCTACATAAAGCTGAGTGACTCAGTCATATAGCCTCGGCACCTACATAAAGCTGAGTGACTCAGTCATATAGCCCGACACCTACATAAAGCTGAGTGACTCAGTCATATAGCCTCGACACCTACATAAAGCTGAGTGACTCAGTCATATAGCCTCGACACCTACATAAAGCTGAGTGACTCAGTCATATAGCCTCGGCACCTACATAAAGCTGAGTGACTCAGTCTTATAGCCCGTCACCTACATAAAGCTGAGTGACTCAGTCATATAGCCCGGCACCTACATAAAGCTGAGTGACTCAGTCATATAGCCTCGGCACCTACATAAAGCTGAGTGACTCAGTCATATAGCCTCGACACCTACATAAAGCTGAGTGACTCAGTCATATAGCCTCGGCACCTACATAAAGCTGAGTGACTCAGTCATATAGCCTCGACACCTACATAAAGCTGAGTGACTCAGTCATATAGCCTCGGCGCCTACATAAAGCTGAGTGACTCAGTCATATAGCCCGGCACCTACATAAAGCTGAGTGACTCAGTCATATAGCCTCGACACCTACATAAAGCTGAGTGACTCAGTCATATAGCTCGGCGCCTACATAAAGCTGAGTGACTCAGTCATATAGCCCGACACCTACATAAAGCTGAGTGACTCAGTCATATAGCCTCGGCACCTACATAAAGCTGAGTGACTCAGTCATATAGCCTCGACACCTACATAAAGCTGAGTGACTCAGTCATATAGCCCGACACCTACATAAAGCTGAGTGACTCAGTCATATAGCCTCGGCACCTACATAAAGCTGAGTGACTCAGTCATATAGCCTCGACACCTACATAAAGCTGAGTGACTCAGTCATATAGACACCTACATAAAGCTGAGTGACTCAGTCATATAGCCCGACACCTACATAAAGCTGAGTGACTCAGTCATATAGCCTCGACACCTACATAAAGCTGAGTGACTCAGTCATATAGCCTCGACACCTACATAAAGCTGAGTGACTCAGTCATATAGCCTCGGCACCTACATAAAGCTGAGTGACTCAGTCTTATAGCCCGTCACCTACATAAAGCTGAGTGACTCAGTCATATAGCCCGGCACCTACATAAAGCTGAGTGACTCAGTCATATAGCCCGGCACCTACATAAAGCTGAGTGACTCAGTCATATAGCCTCGGCACCTACATAAAGCTGAGTGACTCAGTCATATAGCCCGGCACCTACATAAAGCTGAGTGACTCAGTCATATAGCCTCGACACCTACATAAAGCTGAGTGACTCAGTCATATAGCCTCGGCGCCTACATAAAGCTGAGTGACTCAGTCATATAGCCCGACACCTACATAAAGCTGAGTGACTCAGTCATATAGCCTCGGCACCTACATAAAGCTGAGTGACTCAGTCATATAGCCTCGACACCTACATAAAGCTGAGTGACTCAGTCATATAGCCCGACACCTACATAAAGCTGAGTGACTCAGTCATATAGCCTCGACACCTACATAAAGCTGAGTGACTCAGTCATATAGCCTCGACACCTACATAAAGCTGAGTGACTCAGTCATATAGCCCGGCACCTACATAAAGCTGAGTGACTCAGTCATATAGCCTCGGCACCTACATAAAGCTGAGTGACTCAGTCATATAGCCTCGGCACCTACATAAGGCTGAGTGACTCAGTCATATAGCCCGGCAACCACATAAAGCTGAGTGACTCAGTCATATAGCCTCGACACCTACATAAAGCTGAGTGACTCAGTCATATAGCCTCGACGCCTACATAAAGCTGAGTGACTCAGTCATATAGCCTCGGCGCCTACATAAAGCTGAGTGACTCAGCCATATAGCCCGGCACCTACATAAAGCAGAGTGACTCAGTCATATAGCCTCGGCACCTACATAAGGCTGAGTGACTCAGTCATATAGCCCGGCAACCACATAAAGCTGAGTGACTCAGTCATATAGCCTCGGCGCCTACATAAAGCTGAGTGACTCTGTCATATAGCCTCGGCACCTACATAAAGCTGAGTGACTCAGTCATATAGCCCGGCACCTACATAAAGCTGAGTGACTCAGTCATATAGCCTCGACACCTACATAAAGCTGAGTGACTCAGTCATATAGCCCGGCACCTACATAAAGCTGAGTGACTCTGTCATATAGCCTCGACACCTACATAAAGCTGAGTGACTCAGTCATATAGCCTCGGCGCCTACATAAAGCTGAGTGACTCAGTCATATAGCCTCGGCACCTACATAAGGCTGAGTGACTCAGTCATATAGCCTCGACACCTACATAAAGCTGAGTGACTCAGTCATATAGCCTCGACTCCTACATAAAGCTGAGTGACTCAGTCATATAGCCTCGGCACCTACATAAAGCTGAGTGACTCAGTCTTATAGCCCGTCACCTACATAAAGCTGAGTGACTCAGTCATATAGCCCGGCACCTACATAAAGCTGAGTGACTCAGTCATATAGCCTCGGCACCTACATAAAGCTGAGTGACTCAGTCATATAGCCCGGCACCTACATAAAGCTGAGTGACTCAGTCATATAGCCTCGGCACCTACATAAAGCTGAGTGACTCAGTCATATAGCCTCGGCACCTACATAAAGCTGAGTGACTCAGTCATATAGCCTCGGCACCTACATAAAGCTGAGTGACTCAGTCATATAGCCTCGGCACCTACATAAGGCTGAGTGACTCAGTCATATAGCCTCGGCACCTACATAAAGCTGAGTGACTCAGTCATATAGCCTCGACACCTACATAAAGCTGAGTGACTCAGTCATATAGCCTCGGCGCCTACATAAAGCTGAGTGACTCAGTCATATAGCCCGGCACCTACATAAAGCTGAGTGACTCAGTCATATAGCCTCGGCACCTACATAAAGCTGAGTGACTCAGTCATATAGCCTCGACACCTACATAAAGCTGAGTGACTCAGTCATATAGCCTCGGCGCCTACATAAAGCTGAGTGACTCAGTCATATAGCCCGGCACCTACATAAAGCTGAGTGACTCAGTCATATAGCCTCGACACCTACATAAAGCTGAGTGACTCAGTCATATAGCCTCGGCGCCTACATAAAGCTGAGTGACTCAGTCATATAGCCCGACACCTACATAAAGCTGAGTGACTCAGTCATATAGCCTCGGCACCTACATAAAGCTGAGTGACTCAGTCATATAGCCTCGACACCTACATAAAGCTGAGTGACTCAGTCATATAGCCCGACACCTACATAAAGCTGAGTGACTCAGTCATATAGCCTCGACACCTACATAAAGCTGAGTGACTCAGTCATATAGCCTCGACACCTACATAAAGCTGAGTGACTCAGTCATATAGCCTCGGCACCTACATAAAGCTGAGTGACTCAGTCTTATAGCCCGTCACCTACATAAAGCTGAGTGACTCAGTCATATAGCCCGGCACCTACATAAAGCTGAGTGACTCAGTCATATAGCCCGGCACCTACATAAAGCTGAGTGACTCAGTCATATAGCCTCGGCACCTACATAAAGCTGAGTGACTCAGTCATATAGCCCGGCACCTACATAAAGCTGAGTGACTCAGTCATATAGCCTCGACACCTACATAAAGCTGAGTGACTCAGTCATATAGCCTCGCGCCTACATAAAGCTGAGTGACTCAGTCATATAGCCCGACACCTACATAAAGCTGAGTGACTCAGTCATATAGCCTCGGCACCTACATAAAGCTGAGTGACTCAGTCATATAGCCTCGACACCTACATAAAGCTGAGTGACTCAGTCATATAGCCCGACACCTACATAAAGCTGAGTGACTCAGTCATATAGCCTCGACACCTACATAAAGCTGAGTGACTCAGTCATATAGCCTCGACACCTACATAAAGCTGAGTGACTCAGTCATATAGCCTCGGCACCTACATAAAGCTGAGTGACTCAGTCTTATAGCCCGTCACCTACATAAAGCTGAGTGACTCAGTCATATAGCCCGGCACCTACATAAAGCTGAGTGACTCAGTCATATAGCCCGGCACCTACATAAAGCTGAGTGACTCAGTCATATAGCCTCGGCACCTACATAAAGCTGAGTGACTCAGTCATATAGCCCGGCACCTACATAAAGCTGAGTGACTCAGTCATATAGCCTCGACACCTACATAAAGCTGAGTGACTCAGTCATATAGCCTCGGCGCCTACATAAAGCTGAGTGACTCAGTCATATAGCCCGACACCTACATAAAGCTGAGTGACTCAGTCATATAGCCTCGGCACCTACATAAAGCTGAGTGACTCAGTCATATAGCCTCGACACCTACATAAAGCTGAGTGACTCAGTCATATAGCCTTGGCACCTACATAAAGCTGAGTGACTCAGTCATATAGCCCGACACCTACATAAAGCTGAGTGACTCAGTCATATAGCCTCGACACCTACATAAAGCTGAGTGACTCAGTCATATAGCCTCGACACCTACATAAAGCTGAGTGACTCAGTCATATAGCCCGGCACCTACATAAAGCTGAGTGACTCAGTCTTATAGCCCGTCACCTACATAAAGCTGAGTGACTCAGTCATATAGCCTCGGCACCTACATAAAGCTGAGTGACTCAGTCATATAGCCTCGGCACCTACATAAAGCTGAGTGACTCAGTCATATAGCCTCGACACCTACATAAAGCTGAGTGACTCAGTCATATAGCCTCGGCACCTACATAAAGCTGAGTGACTCAGTCATATAGCCTCGACACCTACATAAAGCTGAGTGACTCAGTCATATAGCCTCGGCACCTACATAAAGCTGAGTGACTCAGTCATATAGCCCGGCACCTACATAAAGCTGAGTGACTCAGTCATATAGCCTCGACACCTACATAAAGCTGAGTGACTCAGTCATATAGCCTCGGCGCCTACATAAAGCTGAGTGACTCAGTCATATAGCCCGACACCTACATAAAGCTGAGTGACTCAGTCATATAGCCTCGCACCTACATAAAGCTGAGTGACTCAGTCATATAGCCTCGACACCTACATAAAGCTGAGTGACTCAGTCATATAGCCCGACACCTACATAAAGCTGAGTGACTCAGTCATATAGCCCGGCACCTACATAAAGCTGAGTGACTCAGTCATATAGCCTCGACACCTACATAAAGCTGAGTGACTCAGTCATATAGCCTCGACACCTACATAAAGCTGAGTGACTCAGTCATATAGCCCGACACCTACATAAAGCTGAGTGACTCAGTCATATAGCCTCGACACCTACATAAAGCTGAGTGACTCAGTCATATAGCCTCGACACCTACATAAAGCTGAGTGACTCAGTCATATAGCCTCGGCACCTACATAAAGCTGAGTGACTCAGTCTTATAGCCCGTCACCTACATAAAGCTGAGTGACTCAGTCATATAGCCCGGCACCTACATAAAGCTGAGTGACTCAGTCATATAGCCCGGCACCTACATAAAGCTGAGTGACTCAGTCATATAGCCTCGGCACCTACATAAAGCTGAGTGACTCAGTCATATAGCCCGGCACCTACATAAAGCTGAGTGACTCAGTCATATAGCCTCGACACCTACATAAAGCTGAGTGACTCAGTCATATAGCCTCGGCGCCTACATAAAGCTGAGTGACTCAGTCATATAGCCCGACACCTACATAAAGCTGAGTGACTCAGTCATATAGCCTCGGCACCTACATAAAGCTGAGTGACTCAGTCATATAGCCTCGACACCTACATAAAGCTGAGTGACTCAGTCATATAGCCCGACACCTACATAAAGCTGAGTGACTCAGTCATATAGCCTCGACACCTACATAAAGCTGAGTGACTCAGTCATATAGCCTCGACACCTACATAAAGCTGAGTGACTCAGTCATATAGCCCGGCACCTACATAAAGCTGAGTGACTCAGTCATATAGCCTCGGCACCTACATAAAGCTGAGTGACTCAGTCATATAGCCTCGGCACCTACATAAGGCTGAGTGACTCAGTCATATAGCCCGGCAACCACATAAAGCTGAGTGACTCAGTCATATAGCCTCGACACCTACATAAAGCTGAGTGACTCAGTCATATAGCCTCGGCGCCTACATAAAGCTGAGTGACTCAGTCATATAGCCCGGCACCTACATAAAGCTGAGTGACTCAGTCATATAGCCTCGGCACCTACATAAAGCTGAGTGACTCAGTCATATAGCCTCGACACCTACATAAAGCTGAGTGACTCAGTCATATAGCCTCGGCGCCTACATAAAGCTGATTGACTCAGTCATATAGCCCGGCACCTACATAAAGCTGAGTGACTCAGTCATATAGCCTCGACACCTACATAAAGCTGAGTGACTCAGTCATATAGCCTCGGCGCCTACATAAAGCTGAGTGACTCAGTCATATAGCCCGACACCTACATAAAGCTGAGTGACTCAGTCATATAGCCTCGGCACCTACATAAAGCTGAGTGACTCAGTCATATAGCCTCGACACCTACATAAAGCTGAGTGACTCAGTCATATAGCCTCGGCACCTACATAAAGCTGAGTGACTCAGTCATATAGCCCGACACCTACATAAAGCTGAGTGACTCAGTCATATAGCCTCGACACCTACATAAAGCTGAGTGACTCAGTCATATAGCCTCGACACCTACATAAAGCTGAGTGACTCAGTCATATAGCCTCGGCACCTACATAAAGCTGAGTGACTCAGTCATATAGCCCGACACCTACATAAAGCTGAGTGACTCAGTCATATAGCCTCGACACCTACATAAAGCTGAGTGACTCAGTCATATAGCCTCGACACCTACATAAAGCTGAGTGACTCAGTCATATAGCCTCGGCACCTACATAAAGCTGAGTGACTCAGTCATATAGCCTCGGCACCTACATAAAGCTGAGTGACTCAGTCATATAGCCTCGGCACCTACATAAAGCTGAGTGACTCAGTCATATAGCCCGGCACCTACATAAAGCTGAGTGACTCAGTCATATAGCCTCGTCACCTACATAAAGCTGAGTGACTCAGTCATATAGCCTCGGCGCCTACATAAAGCTGAGTGACTCAGCCATATAGCCCGGCACCTACATAAAGCTGAGTGACTCAGTCATATAGCCCGGCACCTACATAAAGCTGAGTGACTCAGTCATATAGCCTCGGCACCTACATAAAGCTGAGTGACTCAGTCATATAGCCTCGACGCCTACATAAAGCTGAGTGACTCAGTCATATAGCCTCGGCGCCTACATAAAGCTGAGTGACTCAGCCATATAGCCCGGCACCTACATAAAGCAGAGTGACTCAGTCATATAGCCTCGGCACCTACATAAGGCTGAGTGACTCAGTCATATAGCCCGGCAACCACATAAAGCTGAGTGACTCAGTCATATAGCCTCGGCGCCTACATAAAGCTGAGTGACTCTGTCATATAGCCTCGGCACCTACATAAAGCTGAGTGACTCAGTCATATAGCCCGGCACCTACATAAAGCTGAGTGACTCAGTCATATAGCCTCGACACCTACATAAAGCTGAGTGACTCAGTCATATAGCCCGGCACCTACATAAAGCTGAGTGACTCTGTCATATAGCCTCGACACCTACATAAAGCTGAGTGACTCAGTCATATAGCCTCGGCGCCTACATAAAGCTGAGTGACTCAGTCATATAGCCTCGGCACCTACATAAGGCTGAGTGACTCAGTCATATAGCCTCGACACCTACATAAAGCTGAGTGACTCAGTCATATAGCCTCGACACCTACATAAAGCTGAGTGACTCAGTCATATAGCCCGGCACCTACATAAAGCTGAGTGACTCAGTCTTATAGCCCGTCACCTACATAAAGCTGAGTGACTCAGTCATATAGCCCGGCACCTACATAAAGCTGAGTGACTCAGTCATATAGCCTCGGCACCTACATAAAGCTGAGTGACTCAGTCATATAGCCCGGCACCTACATAAAGCTGAGTGACTCAGTCATATAGCCTCGGCACCTACATAAAGCTGAGTGACTCAGTCATATAGCCTCGGCACCTACATAAAGCTGAGTGACTCAGTCATATAGCCTCGGCACCTACATAAAGCTGAGTGACTCAGTCATATAGCCTCGGCACCTACATAAGGCTGAGTGACTCAGTCATATAGCCCGGCAACCACATAAAGCTGAGTGACTCAGTCATATAGCCTCGACACCTACATAAAGCTGAGTGACTCAGTCATATAGCCTCGGCACCTACATAAAGCTGAGTGACTCAGTCATATAGCCTCGACACCTACATAAAGCTGAGTGACTCAGTCATATAGCCTCGGCGCACCTACATAAAGCTGAGTGACTCAGTCATATAGCCCGGCACCTACATAAAGCTGAGTGACTCAGTCATATAGCCTCGGCACCTACATAAAGCTGAGTGACTCAGTCATATAGCCTCGACACCTACATAAAGCTGAGTGACTCAGTCATATAGCCTCGGCGCCTACATAAAGCTGAGTGACTCAGTCATATAGCCCGGCACCTACATAAAGCTGAGTGACTCAGTCATATAGCCTCGACACCTACATGAAGCTGAGTGACTCAGTCATATAGCCTCGCGCACCTACATAAAGCTGAGTGACTCAGTCATATAGCCCGGCACCTACATAAAGCTGAGTGACTCAGTCATATAGCCTCGGCACCTACATAAAGCTGAGTGACTCAGTCATATAGCCTCGACACCTACATAAAGCTGAGTGACTCAGTCATATAGCCTCGGCACCTACATAAAGCTGAGTGACTCAGTCATATAGCCCGACACCTACATAAAGCTGAGTGACTCAGTCATATAGCCTCGACACCTACATAAACCTGAGTGACTCAGTCATATAGCCTCGGCACCTACATAAAGCTGAGTGACTCAGTCATATAGCCTCGGCACCTACATAAAGCTGAGTGACTCAGTCTTATAGCCCGTCACCTACATAAAGCTGAGTGACTCAGTCATATAGCCCGGCACCTACATAAAGCTGAGTGACTCAGTCATATAGCCCGGCACCTACATAAAGCTGAGTGACTCAGTCATATAGCCTCGGCACCTACATAAAGCTGAGTGACTCAGTCATATAGCCCGGCACCTACATAAAGCTGAGTGACTCAGTCATATAGCCTCGACACCTACATAAAGCTGAGTGACTCAGTCATATAGCCTCGGCGCCTACATAAAGCTGAGTGACTCAGTCATATAGCCCGACACCTACATAAAGCTGAGTGACTCAGTCATATAGCCTCGGCACCTACATAAAGCTGAGTGACTCAGTCATATAGCCTCGACACCTACATAAAGCTGAGTGACTCAGTCATATAGCCTCGGCACCTACATAAAGCTGAGTGACTCAGTCATATAGCCCGACACCTACATAAAGCTGAGTGACTCAGTCATATAGCCTCGACACCTACATAAAGCTGAGTGACTCAGTCATATAGCCTCGACACCTACATAAAGCTGAGTGACTCAGTCATATAGCCTCGCACCTACATAAAGCTGAGTGACTCAGTCATATAGCCTCGTCACCTACATAAAGCTGAGTGACTCAGTCATATAGCCCGGCACCTACATAAAGCTGAGTGACTCAGTCATATAGCCTCGGCACCTACATAAAGCTGAGTGACTCAGTCATATAGCCTCGACACCTACATAAAGCTGAGTGACTCAGTCATATAGCCTCGGCACCTACATAAAGCTGAGTGACTCAGTCATATAGCCTCGACACCTACATAAAGCTGAGTGACTCAGTAGCCATATAGCCTCGGCGCCTACATAAAGCTGAGTGACTCAGTCATATAGCCCGGCACCTACATAAAGCTGAGTGACTCAGTCATATAGCCTCGACACCTACATAAAGCTGAGTGACTCAGTCATATAGCCTCGGCGCCTACATAAAGCTGAGTGACTCAGTCATATAGCCCGACACCTACATAAAGCTGAGTGACTCAGTCATATAGCCTCGGCACCTACATAAAGCTGAGTGACTCAGTCATATAGCCTCGACACCTACATAAAGCTGAGTGACTCAGTCATATAGCCCGACACCTACATAAAGCTGAGTGACTCAGTCATATAGCCTCGGCACCTACATAAAGCTGAGTGACTCAGTCATATAGCCTCGACACCTACATAAAGCTGAGTGACTCAGTCATATAGCCTCGACACCTACATAAAGCTGAGTGACTCAGTCATATAGCCCGACACCTACATAAAGCTGAGTGACTCAGTCATGACTAGCCTCGACACCTACATAAAGCTGAGTGACTCAGTCATATAGCCTCGACACCTACATAAAGCTGAGTGACTCAGTCATATAGCCTCGGCACCTACATAAAGCTGAGTGACTCAGTCTTATAGCCCGTCACCTACATAAAGCTGAGTGACTCAGTCATATAGCCCGGCACCTACATAAAGCTGAGTGACTCAGTCATATAGCCCGGCACCTACATAAAGCTGAGTGACTCAGTCATATAGCCTCGGCACCTACATAAAGCTGAGTGACTCAGTCATATAGCCCGGCACCTACATAAAGCTGAGTGACTCAGTCATATAGCCTCGACACCTACATAAAGCTGAGTGACTCAGTCATATAGCCTCGGCGCCTACATAAAGCTGAGTGACTCAGTCATATAGCCCGACACCTACATAAAGCTGAGTGACTCAGTCATATAGCCTCGGCACCTACATAAAGCTGAGTGACTCAGTCATATAGCCTCGACACCTACATAAAGCTGAGTGACTCAGTCATATAGCCTCGGCACCTACATAAAGCTGAGTGACTCAGTCATATAGCCTCGACACCTACATAAAGCTGAGTGACTCAGTCATATAGCCTCGACACCTACATAAAGCTGAGTGACTCAGTCATATAGCCTCGACACCTACATAAAGCTGAGTGACTCAGTCATATAGCCTCGGCACCTACATAAAGCTGAGTGACTCAGTCTTATAGCCCGTCACCTACATAAAGCTGAGTGACTCAGTCATATAGCCCGGCACCTACATAAAGCTGAGTGACTCAGTCATATAGCCTCGGCACCTACATAAAGCTGAGTGACTCAGTCATATAGCCTCGACACCTACATAAAGCTGAGTGACTCAGTCATATAGCCTCGGCACCTACATAAAGCTGAGTGACTCAGTCATATAGCCTCGACACCTACATAAAGCTGAGTGACTCAGTCATATAGCCTCGGCGCCTACATAAAGCTGAGTGACTCAGTCATATAGCCCGGCACCTACATAAAGCTGAGTGACTCAGTCATATAGCCTCGACACCTACATAAAGCTGAGTGACTCAGTCATATAGCCTCGGCGCCTACATAAAGCTGAGTGACTCAGTCATATAGCCCGACACCTACATAAAGCTGAGTGACTCAGTCATATAGCCTCGGCACCTACATAAAGCTGAGTGACTCAGTCATATAGCCTCGACACCTACATAAAGCTGAGTGACTCAGTCATATAGCCTCGACACCTACATAAAGCTGAGTGACTCAGTCATATAGCCTCGGCACCTACATAAAGCTGAGTGACTCAGTCATATAGCCCGACACCTACATAAAGCTGAGTGACTCAGTCATATAGCCTCGACACCTACATAAAGCTGAGTGACTCAGTCATATAGCCTCGACACCTACATAAAGCTGAGTGACTCAGTCATATAGCCTCGGCACCTACATAAAGCTGAGTGACTCAGTCTTATAGCCCGTCACCTACATAAAGCTGAGTGACTCAGTCATATAGCCCGGCACATACATAAAGCTGAGTGACTCAGTCATATAGCCTCGGCACCTACATAAAGCTGAGTGACTCAGTCATATAGCCTCGGCACCTACATAAAGCTGAGTGACTCAGTCATATAGCCTCGGCACCTACATAAAGCTGAGTGACTCAGTCATATAGGCTCGGCACCTACATAAAGCTGAGTGACTCAGTCATATAGCCTCGGCACCTACATAAAGCTGAGTGACTCAGTCATATAGCCTCGGCACCTACATAAGGCTGAGTGACTCAGTCATATAGCCCGGCAACCACATAAAGCTGAGTGACTCAGTCATATAGCCTCGACACCTACATAAAGCTGAGTGACTCAGTCATATAGCCTCGGCACCTACATAAAGCTGAGTGACTCAGTCATATAGCCTCGGCACCTACATAAAGCTGAGTGACTCAGTCATATAGCCTCGGCACCTACATAAAGCTGAGTGACTCAGTCATATAGCCCGGCACCTACATAAAGCTGAGTGACTCAGTCATATAGCCTCGACGCCTACATAAAGCTGAGTGACTCAGTCATATAGCCTCGGCGCCTACATAAAGCTGAGTGACTCAGCCATATAGCCCGGCACCTACATAAAGCAGAGTGACTCAGTCATATAGCCTCGGCACCTACATAAGGCTGAGTGACTCAGTCATATAGCCCGGCAACCACATAAAGCTGAGTGACTCAGTCATATAGCCTCGGCGCCTACATAAAGCTGAGTGACTCTGTCATATAGCCTCGGCACCTACATAAAGCTGAGTGACTCAGTCATATAGCCCGGCACCTACATAAAGCTGAGTGACTCAGTCATATAGCCTCGACACCTACATAAAGCTGAGTGACTCAGTCATATAGCCCGGCACCTACATAAAGCTGAGTGACTCTGTCATATAGCCTCGACACCTACATAAAGCTGAGTGACTCAGTCATATAGCCTCGGCGCCTACATAAAGCTGAGTGACTCAGTCATATAGCCTCGGCACCTACATAAGGCTGAGTGACTCAGTCATATAGCCTCGACACCTACATAAAGCTGAGTGACTCAGTCATATAGCCTCGGCGCCTACATAAAGCTGAGTGACTCAGTCATATAGCCCGGCACCTACATAAAGCTGAGTGACTCAGTCATATAGCCTCGACACCTACATAAAGCTGAGTGACTCAGTCATATAGCCTCGGCGCCTACATAAAGCTGAGTGACTCAGTCATATAGCCCGACACCTACATAAAGCTGAGTGACTCAGTCATATAGCCTCGGCACCTACATAAAGCTGAGTGACTCAGTCATATAGCCTCGACACCTACATAAAGCTGAGTGACTCAGTCATATAGCCTCGGCACCTACATAAAGCTGAGTGACTCAGTCATATAGCCCGACACCTACATAAAGCTGAGTGACTCAGTCATATAGCCTCGACACCTACATAAAGCTGAGTGACTCAGTCATATAGCCTCGACACCTACATAAAGCTGAGTGACTCAGTCATATAGCCTCGGCACCTACATAAAGCTGAGTGACTCAGTCTTATAGCCCGTCACCTACATAAAGCTGAGTGACTCAGTCATATAGCCCGGCACCTACATAAAGCTGAGTGACTCAGTCATATAGCCTCGGCACCTACATAAAGCTGAGTGACTCAGTCATATAGCCTCGGCACCTACATAAAGCTGAGTGACTCAGTCATATAGCCTCGGCACCTACATAAAGCTGAGTGACTCAGTCATATAGCCTCGGCACCTACATAAGGCTGAGTGACTCAGTCATATAGCCCGGCAACCACATAAAGCTGAGTGACTCAGTCATATAGCCTCGACACCTACATAAAGCTGAGTGACTCAGTCATATAGCCCGGCAACCACATAAAGCTGAGTGACTCTGTCATATAGCCCGACACCTACATAAAGCTGAGTGACTCAGTCATATAGCCCGACACCTACATAAAGCTGAGTGACTCAGTCATATAGCCTCGACACCTACATAAACCTGAGTGACTCAGTCATATAGCCTCGGCACCTACATAAAGCTGAGTGACTCAGTCATATAGCCCGGCACCTACATAAAGCTGAGTGACTCAGTCATATAGCCTCGACGCCTACATAAAGCTGAGTGACTCAGTCATATAGCCTCGGCGCCTACATAAAGCTGAGTGACTCAGTCATATAGCCCGGCACCTACATAAAGCAGAGTGACTCAGTCATATAGCCTCGGCACCTACATAAGGCTGAGTGACTCAGTCATATAGCCCGGCAACCACATAAAGCTGAGTGACTCAGTCATATAGCCTCGGCACCTACATAAAGCTGAGTGACTCAGTCATATAGCCCGGCACCTACATAAAGCTGAGTGACTCAGTCATATAGCCTCGACGCCTACATAAAGCTGAGTGACTCAGTCATATAGCCTCGGCGCCTACATAAAGCTGAGTGACTCAGTCATATAGCCCGGCACCTACATAAAGCAGAGTGACTCAGTCATATAGCCTCGGCACCTACATAAGGCTGAGTGACTCAGTCATATAGCCCGGCAACCACATAAAGCTGAGTGACTCAGTCATATAGCCTCGGCGCCTACATAAAGCTGAGTAACTCTGTCATATAGCCTCGGCACCTACATAAAGCTGAGTGACTCAGTCATATAGCCCGGCACCTACATAAAGCTGAGTGACTCAGTCATATAGCCTCGACACCTACATAAAGCTGAGTGACTCAGTCATATAGCCCGGCACCTACATAAAGCTGAGTGACTCTGTCATATAGCCTCGACACCTACATAAAGCTGAGTGACTCAGTCATATAGCCTCGGCGCCTACATAAAGCTGAGTGACTCAGTCATATAGCCTCGGCACCTACATAAGGCTGAGTGACTCAGTCATATAGCCCGGCAACCACATAAAGCTGAGTGACTCAGTCATATAGCCTCGGCACCTACATAAAGCTGAGTGACTCAGTCATATAGCCCGGCAACCACATAAAGCTGAGTGACTCAGTCATATAGCCTCGGCACCTACATAAAGCTGAGTGACTCAGTCATATAGCCTCGACACCTACATAAAGCTGAGTGACTCAGTCATTCATGGCTTTGGATCAAAATAAATAAGTACCAACATTCTTTCTGATAGTCTTTAATAAAGACCTGTTTTGGTTGTCCTGACCTGGACAATAGCCCATTATGGACTATTAGCAGGACAATAGACTCACTATGTATTACAAAGTCCATTATGGGCTATTAGCAGGACAATAGACTCACCATGTATTATAAAGTCCATTATGGGCTATTAGCAGGACAATAGACTCACCATGTATTATAAAGTCCATTATGGACTATTAGCAGGACAATAGACTCACCATGTATTATAAAGTCCATTATGGGCTATTAGCAGGACAATAGACTCACCATGTATTATAAAGTCCATTATGGGCTATTAGCAGGACAATAGACTCACCATGTATTATAAAGTCCATTATGGGCTATTAGCAGGACAATAGACTCACCATGTATTATAAAGTCCATTATGGACTATTAGCAGGACAATAGACTCACCATGTATTATAAAGTCCATTATGGGCTATTAGCAGGACAATAGACTCACCATGTATTATAAAGTCCATTATGGCCTATTAGCAGGACAATAGACTCACCATGTATTATAAAGTCCATTATGGGCTATTAGCAGGACAATAGACTCACCATGTATTATAAAGTCCATTATGGGCTATTAGCAGGACAATAGACTCACCATGTATTATAAAGTCCATTATGGACTATTAGCAGGACAATATACTCACTATGTATTATAAAGTCCATTATGGGCTATTAGCAGGACAATAGACTCACCATGTATTATAAAGTCCATTATGGACTATTAGCAGGACAATAGACTCACCATGTATTATAAAGTCCATTATGGGCTATTAGCAGGACAATAGACTCACCATGTATTATAAAGTCCATTATGGGCTATTAGCAGGACAATAGACTCACCATGTATTATAAAGCCCATTATGGGCTATTAGCAGGACAATAGACTCACCATGTATTATAAAGTCCATTATGGACTATTAGCAGGACAATAGACTCACCATGTATTATAAAGTCCATTATGGGCTATTAGCAGGACAATAGACTCACCATGTATTATAAAGTCCATTATGGGCTATTAGCAGGACAATAGACTCACCATGTATTATAAAGTCCATTATGGACTATTAGCAGGACAATAGACTCACCATGTATTATAAAGTCCATTATGGGCTATTAGCAGGACAATAGACTCACCATGTATTATAAAGTCCATTATGGCCTATTAGCAGGACAATAGACTCACCATGTATTATAAAGTCCATTATGGGCTATTAGCAGGACAATAGACTCACCATGTATTATAAAGTCCATTATGGGCTATTAGCAGGACAATAGACTCACCATGTATTATAAAGTCCATTATGGACTATTAGCAGGACAATATACTCACTATGTATTATAAAGTCCATTATGGACTATTAGCAGGACAATAGACTCACCATGTATTATAAAGTCCATTATGGGCTATTAGCAGGACAATAGACTCACCATGTATTATAAAGTCCATTATGGACTATTAGCAGGACAATGGACTCACCATGTATTATAAAGTCCATTATGGGCTATTAGCAGGACAATAGACTCACCATGTATTATAAAGTCCATTATGGGCTATTAGCAGGACAATAGACTCACCATGTATTAGAAAGCCCATTATGGGCTATTAGCAGGACAATAGACTCACCATGTATTATAAAGCCCATTATGGGCTATTAGCAGGACAATAGACTCACCATGTATTATAAAGCCCATTATGGGCTATTAGCAGGACAATAGACTCACCATGTATTATAAAGTCCATTATGGACTATTAGCAGGACAATAGACTCACCATGTATTATAAAGTCCATTATGGGCTATTAGCAGGACAATAGACTCACCATGTATTATAAAGTCCATTATGGGCTATTAGCAGGACAATAGACTCACTATGTATTATAAAGTCCATTATGGGCTATTAGCAGGACAATAGACTCACCATGTATTATAAAGTCCATTATGGGCTATTAGCAGGACAATAGACTCACCATGTATTATAAAGTCCATTATGGACTATTAGCAGGACAATAGACTCACCATGTATTATAAAGTCCATTATGGGCTATTAGCAGGACAATAGACTCACCATGTATTATAAAGTCCATTATGGGCTATTAGCAGGACAATAGACTCACCATGTATTATAAAGTCCATTATGGACTATTAGCAGGACAATAGACTCACCATGTATTATAAAGTCCATTATGGGCTATTAGCAGGACAATAGACTCACTATGTATTATAAAGTCCATTATGGACTATTAGCAGGACAATAGACTCACCATATATTATAAAGTCCATTATGGGCTATTAGCAGGACAATAGACTCACCATGTATTATAAAGTCCATTATGGACTATTAGCAGGACAATATACTCACCATGTATTATAAAGTCCATTATGGGCTATTAGCAGGACAATAGACTCACCATGTATTATAAAGTCCATTATGGGCTATTAGCAGGACAATAGACTCACCATGTATTATAAAGTCCATTATGGGCTATTAGCAGGACAATAGACTCACCATGTATTATAAAGTCCATTATGGGCTATTAGCAGGACAATAGACTCACCATGTATTATAAAGTCCATTATGGACTATTAGCAGGACAATAGACTCACCATGTATTATAATGTCCATTATGGGCTATTAGCAGGACAATAGACTCACCATGTATTATAAAGTCCATTATGGGCTATTAGCAGGACAATAGACTCACCATGTATTATAAAGTCCATTATGGGCTATTAGCAGGACAATAGACTCACCATGTATTATAAAGTCCATTATGGGCTATTAGCAGGACAATAGACTCACCATGTATTATAAAGTCCATTATGGGCTATTAGCAGGACAATAGGACTCACCATGTATTATAAAGTCCATTATGGGCTATTAGCAGGACAATAGACTCACCATGTATTATAAAGTCCATTATGGGCTATTAGCAGGACAATAGACTCACCATGTATTATAAAGTCCATTATGGACTATTAGCAGGACAATAGACTCACCATGTATTATAAAGTCCATTATGGGCTATTAGCAGGACAATAGACTCACCATGTATTATAAAGTCCATTATGGGCTATTAGCAGGACAATAGACTCACCATGTATTATAAAGTCCATTATGGACTATTAGCAGGACAATAGACTCACCATGTATTATAAAGTCCATTATGGGCTATTAGCAGGACAATAGACTCACCATGTATTATAAAGTCCATTATGGGCTATTAGCAGGACAATAGACTCACCATGTATTATAAAGTCCATTATGGGCTATTAGCAGGACAATAGACTCACCATGTATTATAAAGTCCATTATGGGCTATTAGCAGGACAATAGACTCACCATGTATTATAAAGCCCATTATGGGCTATAAGCAGGACAATAGACTCACCATGTATTATAAAGTCCATTATGGGCTATTAGCAGGACAATAGACTCACCATTTATTATAAAGTCCATTATGGGCTATTAGCAGGACAATAGACTCACCATGTATTATAAAGTCCATTATGGGCTATTAGCAGGACAATAGACTCACCATGTATTATAAAGTCCATTATGGACTATTAGCAGGACAATAGACTCACCATGTATTATAAAGTCCATTATGGACAATTAATAAAACACAAAATAAATTGCACAACTGCCATCTAAACCCTGACCCATCTTGCCTTCCTTGATGCAGTCATCAATTACATCATCATAAGAAATCTGCCCAGCTATTGCATGGTTAATACTGATGACATCAAGGCCACTAAGGCATTCCTCAGATAGGATTTGATGAGTTCCAGCTTTGAAAAGCTCCTCTCTGCTTCAGCTACAGTCACTGGAAGAGAAGGACACATTCTGAAAGCTTCCTATGCAAGCTGTCTGCCATCCAAGTCTGAGTGTTCTTTATAGTACAGTGTCATACTAAGGGCCTCACATTGTTCTGTCAGCTCCTCATTTGAGAGACTTCGGAAGGTTGACAGCACTCCAAACTTCTCTCCCACATTTTCCAATGTGGAACATCTTTCCTGATGGGCTGAGGTTGCAGCATCAACAACGACATTGAAACATGTCACCTCCAGCTTCCTCAGTGCATCCTCCGCCTTTTTTTGTTGTAGAACGGCCTCTACGTTTATGCCCTCACAAATATCATTGGCTGACGTTTGTGCAGTCAACACGCTTGTTGCCCTGTAGTTGCTGAGACCTATGTCTGTCTTTCTGAGAAGACTGACTGCAACATCCACATGCATACTGGGAGACTGCATCAGCTTGCTCACATGTTGGTTCTGGCTCCAGAAGTCATACCACACCACTGTACAGATGCTGAAGCGGTATGATCCCACCTCCTCTGACAAGGACTGGGCCTCAATCTTTATCACAGGGTCTTTGATTTGATCCCTCACCTCAATCAGTACCTCTCTCACCTCTGCTGCCTGATACCTCAGTGCCTCTCTCACTGCTGCTGCCTGATACCTCAGTGCCTCTCTCACCGCTGCTGCCTGATACCTCAGTGCCTCTCTCACTGCTGCTGTCTGATACCTCAGTGCCTCTCTCACTGCTGCTGCCTGATACCTCAGTGCCTCTCTCACTGCTGCTGTCTGATACCTCAGTACCTCTCTCACTGCTGCTGCCTGATCCCTCAGTACCTCTCTCACTGCTGCTGCCTGATACCTCAGTGCCTCTCTCACTGCTGCTGCCTGATACCTCAGTGCCTTTCTCACCTCTGCTGTCTGATACCTCAGTGTCTCTCTCACCACTGCTGCTGTCTGATACCTCAGTGCCTCTCTCACTGCTGCTGCCTGATACCTCAGTGCCTCTCTCACTGCTGCTGTCTGATACCTCAGTGTCTCTCTCACCACTGCTGCTGTCTGATACCTCAGTGCCTCTCTCACTGCTGCTGCCTGATACCTCAGTGCCTCTCTCACTGCTGCTGCCTGATACCTCAGTGCCTCTCTCACTGCTGCTGCCTGATACCTCAGTGCCTTTCTCACCTCTGCTGTCTGATACCTCAGTGTCTCTCTCACCACTGCTGCTGTCTGATACCTCAGTGCCTCTCTCACTGCTGCTGCCTGATACCTCAGTGCCTCTCTCACTGCTGCTGCCTGATACCTCAGTGCCTCTCTCACCTCTGCTGTCTGATACCTCAGTGCCTCTCTCACCTCTGCTGTCTGATACCTCAGTGTCTCTCTCACCACTGCTGCCTGATACCTCAGTGTCTCTCTCACCTCTGCTGCCTGATACCTCAGTGCCTCTCTCACTGCTGCTGCCTGATACCTCAGTGCCTCTCTCACCTCTGCTGCCTGATACCTCAGTGCCTCTCTCACCTCTGCTGTCTGATACCTCAGTGTCTCTCTCACCACTGCTGCTGTCTGATACCTCAGTGCCTCTCTCACTGCTGCTGCCTGATACCTCAGTGCCTCTCTCACTGCTGCTGCCTGATACCTCAGTGCCTCTCTCACCTCTGCTGTCTGATACCTCAGTGCCTCTCTCACCTCTGCTGCCTGATACCTCAGTGCCTCTCTCACTGCTGCTGTCTGATACCTCAGTGCCTCTCTCACTGCTGCTGCCTGATACCTCAGTGCCTCTCTCACTGCTGCTGCCTGATACCTCAGTGTCTCTCTCACTGCTGCTGCCTGATACCTCAGTGTCTCTCTCACTGCTGCTGTCTGATACCTCAGTGTCTCTCTCACCACTGCTGCTGTCTGATACCTCAGTGCCTCTCTCACCGCTGCTGCCTGATACCTCAGTGTCTGTCTCACTGCTGCTGTCTGATACCTCAGTGTCTCTCTCACCGCTGCTGCCTGATACCTCAGTGCCTTTCTCACCTCTGCTGCCTGATACCTCAGTGCCTCTCTCACTGCTGCTGCCTGATACCTCAGTACCTCTCTCACTGCTGCTGCCTGATACCTCAGTGCCTCTCTCACTGCTGCTGCCTGATACCTCAGTGCCTCTCTCACCTCTGCTGCCTGATACCTCAGTGTCTCTCTCCCTGCTGCCTGATACCTCAGTGCCTCTCTCACTGCTGCTGCCTGATACCTAAGTGCCTCTCTCACCTCTGCTGCCTGATACCTCAGTGTCTCTCTCCCTGCTGCCTGATACCTCAGTGTCTCTCTCCCTGCTGCCTGATACCTCAGTGCCTCTCTCACTGCTGCTGCCTGATACCTCAGTGCCTCTCTCACCACTGCTGTCTGATACCTCAGTGCCTCTCTCACTGCTGCTGCCTGATACCTCAGTGCCTCTCTCACTGCTGCTGTCTGATACCTCAGTGTCTCTCTCACTGCTGCTGTCTGATACCTCAGTGCCTCTCTCACTGCTGCTGCCTGATACCTCAGTGCCTCTCTCACTGCTAATGTCTGATACCTCAGTGCCTCTCTCACTGCTGCTGTCTGATACCTCAGTGCCTCTCTCACTGCTGCTGCCTGATACCTCAGTGCCTCTCTCACTGCTGCTGTCTGATACCTCAGTGTCTCTCTCACCACTGCTGCTGTCTGATACCTCAGTGCCTCTCTCACTGCTGCTGCCGGATACCTCAGTGCCTCTCTCACTGCTGCTGCCTGATACCTCAGTGCCTCTCTCACCTCTGCTGCCTGATACCTCAGTGCCTCTCTCACCTCTGCTGTCTGATACCTCAGTGTCTCTCTCACCACTTCTGCTGTCTGATACCTCAGTGCCTCTCTCACTGCTGCTGCCTGATACCTCAGTGCCTCTCTCACTGCTGCTGCCTGATACCTCAGTGCCTCTCTCACCTCTGCTGTCTGATACCTCAGTGCCTCTCTCACCTCTGCTGCCTGATACCTCAGTGCCTCTCTCACTGCTGCTGTCTGATACCTCAGTGCCTCTCTCACTGCTGCTGCCTGATACCTCAGTGCCTCTCTCACTGCTGCTGCCTGATACCTCAGTGTCTCTCTCACTGCTGCTGCCTGATACCTCAGTGTCTCTCTCACTGCTGCTGTCTGATACCTCAGTGTCTCTCTCACCACTGCTGTTGTCTGATACCTCAGTGCCTCTCTCACCGCTGCTGCCTGATACCTCAGTGTCTCTCTCACTGCTGCTGTCTGATACCTCAGTGTCTCTCTCACCGCTGCTGCCTGATACCTCAGTGCCTTTCTCACCTCTGCTGCCTGATACCTCAGTGCCTCTCTCACCTCTGCTGTCTGATACCTCAGTGCCTCTCTCACCTCTGCTGCCTGATACCTCAGTGCCTCTCTCACTGCTGCTGCCTGATACCTCAGTGTCTCTCTCACTGCTGCTGTCTGATACCTCAGTGTCTCTCTCACCGCTTGCTGCCTGATACCTCAGTGCCTTTCTCACCTCTGCTGCCTGATACCTCAGTGCCTCTCTCACCTCTGCTGTCTGATACCTCAGTACCTCTCTCACTGCTGCTGCCTGATACCTCAGTGCCTCTCTCACCGCTGCTGCCTGATACCTCAGTGCCTCTCTCACTGCTGCTGTCTGATACCTCAGTGCCTCTCTCACTGCTGCTGCCTGATACCTCAGTGCCTCTCTCACTGCTGCTGCCTGATACCTCAGTGCCTCTCTCACTGCTGCTGCCTGATACCTCAGTGCCTCTCTCACCTCTGCTGTCTGATACCTCAGTGCCTCTCTCACCTCTGCTGCCTGATACCTCAGTGCCTCTCTCACTGCTGATGTCTGATACCTCAGTGCCTCTCTCACTGCTGCTGCCTGATACCTCAGTGCCTCTCTCACTGCTGCTGCCTGATACCTCAGTGTCTCTCTCACTGCTGCTGCCTGATACCTCAGTGTCTCTCTCACTGCTGCTGTCTGATACCTCAGTGTCTCTCTCACCACTGCTGTTGTCTGATACCTCAGTGCCTCTCTCACCGCTGCTGCCTGATACCTCAGTGTCTCTCTCACTGCTGCTGTCTGATACCTCAGTGTCTCTCTCACCGCTGCTGCCTGATACCTCAGTGCCTTTCTCACCTCTGCTGCCTGATACCTCAGTGCCTCTCTCACTGCTGCTGCCTGATACCTCAGTACCTCTCTCACTGCTGCTGCCTGATACCTCAGTGCCTCTCTCACCGCTGCTGCCTGATACCTCAGTGCCTCTCTCACTGCTGCTGTCTGATACCTCAGTGCCTCTCTCACTGCTGCTGCCTGATACCTCAGTGCCTCTCTCACTGCTGCTGTCTGATACCTCAGTACCTCTCTCACTGCTGCTGCCTGATACCTCAGTACCTCTCTCACTGCTGCTGTCTGATACCTCAGTGTCTCTCTCACCACTGCTGCTGTCTGATACCTCAGTACCTCTCTCACTGCTGCTGTCTGATACCTCAGTGTCTCTCTCACCACTGCTGCTGTCTGATACCTCAGTGCCTCTCTCACTGCTGCTGCCTGATACCTCAGTGCCTCTCTCACTGCTGCTGCCTGATACCTCAGTGCCTCTCTCACTGCTGCTGCCTGATACCTCAGTGCCTTTCTCACCTCTGCTGTCTGATACCTCAGTGTCTCTCTCACCACTGCTGCTGTCTGATACCTCAGTGCCTCTCTCACTGCTGCTGCCTGATACCTCAGTGCCTCTCTCACTGCTGCTGCCTGATACCTCAGTGCCTCTCTCACCTCTGCTGCCTGATACCTCAGTGCCTCTCTCACCTCTGCTGTCTGATACCTCAGTGTCTCTCTCACCACTGCTGCCTGATACCTCAGTGTCTCTCTCACCTCTGCTGCCTGATACCTCAGTGCCTCTCTCACTGCTGCTGCCTGATACCTCAGTGCCTCTCTCACCTCTGCTGCCTGATACCTCAGTGCCTCTCTCACCTCTGCTGTCTGATACCTCAGTGTCTCTCTCACCACTGCTGCTGTCTGATACCTCAGTGCCTCTCTCACTGCTGCTGCCTGATACCTCAGTGCCTCTCTCACTGCTGCTGCCTGATACCTCAGTGCCTCTCTCACCTCTGCTGTCTGATACCTCAGTGCCTCTCTCACCTCTGCTGCCTGATACCTCAGTGCCTCTCTCACTGCTGCTGTCTGATACCTCAGTGCCTCTCTCACTGCTGCTGCCTGATACCTCAGTGCCTCTCTCACTGCTGCTGCCTGATACCTCAGTGTCTCTCTCACTGCTGCTGCCTGATACCTCAGTGTCTCTCTCACTGCTGCTGTCTGATACCTCAGTGTCTCTCTCACCACTGCTGCTGTCTGATACCTCAGTGCCTCTCTCACCGCTGCTGCCTGATACCTCAGTGCCTTTCTCACTTCTGCTGCCTGATACCTCAGTGCCTCTCTCACTGCTGCTGCCTGATACCTCAGTACCTCTCTCACTGCTGCTGCCTGATACCTCAGTGCCTCTCTCACTGCTGCTGCCTGATACCTCAGTGCCTCTCTCACCTCTGCTGCCTGATACCTCAGTGTCTCTCTCCCTGCTGCCTGATACCTCAGTGCCTCTCTCACTGCTGCTGCCTGATACCTAAGTGCCTCTCTCACCTCTGCTGCCTGATACCTCAGTGTCTCTCTCCCTGCTGCCTGATACCTCAGTGTCTCTCTCCCTGCTGCCTGATACCTCAGTGCCTCTCTCACTGCTGCTGCCTGATACCTCAGTGCCTCTCTCACCGCTGCTGCCTGATACCTCAGTGTCTCTCTCACTGCTGCTGTCTGATACCTCAGTGTCTCTCTCACCGCTGCTGCCTGATACCTCAGTGCCTTTCTCACCTCTGCTGCCTGATACCTCAGTACCTCTCTCACTGCTGCTGCCTGATACCTCAGTACCTCTCTCACTGCTGCTGCCTGATACCTCAGTGCCTCTCTCACTGCTGCTGCCTGATACCTCAGTGCCTCTCTCACCTCTGCTGCCTGATACCACAGTGTCTCTCTCCCTGCTGCCTGATACCTCAGTGCCTCTCTCACTGCTGCTGCCTGATACCTAAGTGCCTCTCTCACCTCTGCTGCCTGATACCTCAGTGTCTCTCTCCCTGCTGCCTGATACCTCAGTGTCTCTCTCCCTGCTGCATGATACCTCAGTGCCTCTCTCACTGCTGCTGCCTGATACCTCAGTGCCTCTCTCACCACTGCTGTCTGATACCTCAGTGCCTCTCTCACTGCTGCTGCCTGATACCTCAGTGCCTCTCTCACTGCTGCTGTCTGATACCTCAGTGTCTCTCTCACTACTGCTGTCTGATACCTCAGTGCCTCTCTCACTGCTGCTGCCTGATACCTCAGTGCCTCTCTCACTGCTGCTGTCTGATACCTCAGTGCCTCTCTCACTGCTGCTGTCTGATACCTCAGTGCCTCTCTCACTGCTGCTGCCTGATACCTCAGTGCCTCTCTCACTGCTGCTGTCTGATACCTCAGTGTCTCTCTCACCACTGCTGCTGTCTGATACCTCAGTGCCTCTCTCACTGCTGCTGCCTGATACCTCAGTGCCTCTCTCACTGCTGCTGCCTGATACCTCAGTGCCTCTCTCACCTCTGCTGCCTGATACCTCAGTGCCTCTCTCACCTCTGCTGTCTGATACCTCAGTGTCTCTCTCACCACTGCTGCTGTCTGATACCTCAGTGCCTCTCTCACTGCTGCTGCCTGATACCTCAGTGCCTCTCTCACTGCTGCTGCCTGATACCTCAGTGCCTCTCTCACCTTTGCTGTCTGATACCTCAGTGCCTCTCTCACCTCTGCTGTCTGATACCTCAGTGTCTCTCTCACCACTGCTGCTGTCTGATACCTCAGTGCCTCTCTCACTGCTGCTGTCTGATACCTCAGTGCCTCTCTCACTGCTGCTGCCTGATACCTCAGTGCCTCTCTCACTGCTGCTGCCTGATACCTCAGTGTCTCTCTCACTGCTGCTGCCTCATACCTCAGTGTCTCTCTCACTGCTGCTGTCTGATACCTCAGTGTCTCTCTCACCACTGCTGCTGTCTGATACCTCAGTGCCTCTCTCACCGCTGCTGCCTGATACCTCAGTGTCTCTCTCACTGCTGCTGTCTGATACCTCAGTGTCTCTCTCACCGCTGCTGCCTGATACCTCAGTGCCTTTCTCACCTCTGCTGCCTGATACCTCAGTGCCTCTCTCACTGCTGCTGCCTGATACCTCAGTACCTCTCTCACTGCTGCTGCCTGATACCTCAGTGCCTCTCTCACTGCTGCTGCCTGATACCTCAGTGCCTCTCTCACCTCTGCTGCCTGATACCTCAGTGTCTCTCTCCCTGCTGCCTGATACCTCAGTGCCTCTCTCCCTGCTGCTGCCTGATACCTCAGTGTCTCTCTCACCTCTGCTGCCTGATACCTCAGTGTCTCTCTCCCTGCTGCCTGATACCTCAGTGTCTCTCTCCCTGCTGCCTGATACCTCAGTGCCTCTCTCACTGCTGCTGCCTGATACCTCAGTGCCTCTCTCACTGCTGCTGCCTGATACCTCAGTGCCTCTCTCACTGCTGCTGTCTGATACCTCAGTGCCTCTCTCACCACTGCTGCTGCCTGATACCTCAGTACCTCTCTCACTGCTGCTGCCTGATACCTCAGTGCCTCTCTCACTGCTGCTGCCTGATACCTCAGTGCCTCTCTCACCTCTGCTGCCTGATACCTCAGTGTCTCTCTCCCTGCTGCCTGATACCTCAGTGCCTCTCTCACTGCTGCTGCCTGATACCTCAGTGTCTCTCTCACTGCTGCTGCCTCATACCTCAGTGTCTCTCTCACTGCTGCTGTCTGATACCTCAGTGTCTCTCTCACCACTGCTGCTGTCTGATACCTCAGTGCCTCTCTCACCGCTGCTGCCTGATACCTCAGTGTCTCTCTCACTGCTGCTGTCTGATACCTCAGTGTCTCTCTCACCGCTGCTGCCTGATACCTCAGTGCCTTTCTCACCTCTGCTGCCTGATACCTCAGTGCCTCTCTCACTGCTGCTGCCTGATACCTCAGTACCTCTCTCACTGCTGCTGCCTGATACCTCAGTGCCTCTCTCACTGCTGCTGCCTGATACCTCAGTGCCTCTCTCACCTCTGCTGCCTGATACCTCAGTGTCTCTCTCCCTGCTGCCTGATACCTCAGTGCCTCTCTCACTGCTGCTGCCTGATACCTCAGTGTCTCTCTCACCTCTGCTGCCTGATACCTCAGTGTCTCTCTCCCTGCTGCCTGATACCTCAGTGTCTCTCTCCCTGCTGCCTGATACCTCAGTGCCTCTCTCACTGCTGCTGCCTGATACCTCAGTGCCTCTCTCACTGCTGCTGCCTGATACCTCAGTGCCTCTCTCACTGCTGCTGTCTGATACCTCAGTGCCTCTCTCACCACTGCTGCTGCCTGATACCTCAGTACCTCTCTCACTGCTGCTGCCTGATACCTCAGTGCCTCTCTCACTGCTGCTGCCTGATACCTCAGTGCCTCTCTCACCTCTGCTGCCTGATACCTCAGTGTCTCTCTCCCTGCTGCCTGATACCTCAGTGCCTCTCTCACTGCTGCTGCCTGATACCTCAGTGCCTCTCTCACCTCTGCTGCCTGATACCTCAGTGTCTCTCTCCCTGCTGCCTGATACCTCAGTGTCTCTCTCCCTGCTGCCTGATACCTCAGTGCCTCTCTCACTGCTGCTGCCTGATACCTCAGTGCCTCTCTCACTGCTGCTGCCTGATACCTCAGTGCCTCTCTCACTGCTGCCTGATACCTCAGTGCCTCTCTCACCTCTGCTGCCTGATACCTCAGTGCCTCTCTCACTGCTGCTGCCTGATACCTCAGTGCCTCTCTCACCACTGCTGTCTGATACCTCAGTGCCTCTCTCACCACTGCTGTCTGATACCTCAGTGCCTCTCTCACCACTGCTGCTGCCTGATACCTCAGTGCCTCTCTCACTGCTGCTGCCTGATACCTCAGTGCCTCTCTCACTGCTGCTGCCTGATACCTCAGTGCCTCTCTCACTGCTGCTGTCTGATACCTCAGTGCCTCTCTCACCACTGCTGCTGCCTGATACCTCAGTACCTCTCTCACTGCTGCTGCCTGATACCTCAGTGCCTCTCTCACTGCTGCTGCCTGATACCTCAGTGCCTCTCTCACCTCTGCTGCCTGATACCTCAGTGTCTCTCTCCCTGCTGCCTGATACCTCAGTGCCTCTCTCACTGCTGCTGTCTGATACCTCAGTGCCTCTCTCACCTCTGCTGCCTGATACCTCAGTGTCTCTCTCCCTGCTGCCTGATACCTCAGTGTCTCTCTCCCTGCTGCCTGATACCTCAGTGCCTCTCTCACTGCTGCTGCCTGATACCTCAGTGCCTCTCTCACTGCTGCTGCCTGATACCTCAGTGCCTCTCTCACTGCTGCCTGATACCTCAGTGCCTCTCTCACCTCTGCTGCCTGATACCTCAGTGCCTCTCTCACCTCTGCTGCCTGATACCTCAGTGCCTCTCTCACCACTGCTGCCTGATACCTGAGTGTCTCTCTCACCTCTGCTGTCTGATACCTCAGTGCCTCTCTCACTGCTGCTGCCTGATACCTCAGTGCCTCTCTCACTGCTGCTGCCTGATACCTCAGTACCTCTCTCACTGCTGCTGCCTGATACCTCAGTGCCTCTCTCACTGCTGCTGCCTGATACCTCAGTGCCTCTCTCACTGCTGCTGCCTGATACCTCAGTACCTCTCTCACTGCTGCTGCCTGATACCTCAGTGCCTCTCTCACTGCTGCTGCCTGATACCTCAGTACCTCTCTCACTGCTGCTGCCTGATACCTCAGTGCCTCTCTCCCTGCTGCTGCCTGATACCTCAGTGCCTCTCTCCCTGCTGCTGTCTGATACCTCAGTGCCTCTCTCCCTGCTGCTGTCTGATACCTCAGTGCCTCTCTCCCTGCTGCTGTCTGATACCTCAGTGCCTCTCTCCCTGCTGCTGCCTGATACCTCAGTGCCTCTCTCACTGCTGCTGCCTGATACCTCAGTGCCTCTCTCACCTCTGCTGCCTGATACCTCAGTGTCTCTCTCCCTGCTGCCTGATACCTCAGTGCCTCTCTCACTGCTGCTGTCTGATACCTCAGTGCCTCTCTCACCTCTGCTGCCTGATACCTCAGTGTCTCTCTCCCTGCTGCCTGATACCTCAGTGTCTCTCTCCCTGCTGCCTGATACCTCAGTGCCTCTCTCACTGCTGCTGCCTGATACCTCAGTGCCTCTCTCACTGCTGCTGCCTGATACCTCAGTGCCTCTCTCACTGCTGCCTGATACCTCAGTGCCTCTCTCACCTCTGCTGCCTGATACCTCAGTGCCTCTCTCACTGCTGCTGCCTGATACCTCAGTGCCTCTCTCACCACTGCTGTCTGATACCTCAGTGCCTCTCTCACCACTGCTGTCTGATACCTCAGTGCCTCTCTCACCACTGCTGCTGCCTGATACCTCAGTGCCTCTCTCACTGCTGCTGCCTGATACCTCAGTGCCTCTCTCACTGCTGCTGCCTGATACCTCAGTGCCTCTCTCACTGCTGCTGTCTGATACCTCAGTGCCTCTCTCACCACTGCTGCTGCCTGATACCTCAGTACCTCTCTCACTGCTGCTGCCTGATACCTCAGTGCCTCTCTCACTGCTGCTGCCTGATACCTCAGTGCCTCTCTCACCTCTGCTGCCTGATACCTCAGTGCCTCTCTCACCTCTGCTGCCTGATACCTCAGTGTCTCTCTCACCACTGCTGCCTGATACCTCAGTGTCTCTCTCACCTCTGCTGTCTGATACCTCAGTGCCTCTCTCACTGCTGCTGCCTGATACCTCAGTGCCTCTCTCACTGCTGCTGCCTGATACCTCAGTACCTCTCTCACTGCTGCTGCCTGATACCTCAGTGCCTCTCTCACTGCTGCTGCCTGATACCTCAGTGCCTCTCTCACTGCTGCTGCCTGATACCTCAGTACCTCTCTCACTGCTGCTGCCTGATACCTCAGTGCCTCTCTCCCTGCTGCTGCCTGATACCTCAGTGCCTCTCTCCCTGCTGCTGTCTGATACCTCAGTGCCTCTCTCCCTGCTGCTGTCTGATACCTCAGTGCCTCTCTCCCTGCTGCTGTCTGATACCTCAGTGCCTCTCTCCCTGCTGCTGCCTGATACCTCAGTGCCTCTCTCACTGCTGCTGCCTGATACCTCAGTGCCTCTCTCACTGCTGCTGCCTGATACCTCAGTGCCTCTCTCACCTCTGCTGCCTGATACCTCAGTGTCTCTCTCCCTGCTGCCTGATACCTCAGTGCCTCTCTCACTGCTGCTGTCTGATACCTCAGTGCCTCTCTCCCTGCTGCTGTCTGATACCTCAGTGCCTCTCTCCCTGCTGCTGCCTGATACCTCAGTGCCTCTCTCCCTGCTGCTGTCTGATACCTCAGTGCCTCTCTCCCTGCTGCTGTCTGATACCTCAGTGCCTCTCTCCCTGCTGCTGTCTGATACCTCAGTGCCTCTCTCCCTGCTGCTGCCTGATACCTCAGTGCCTCTCTCACTGCTGCTGCCTGATACCTCAGTGCCTCTCTCACTGCTGCTGCCTGATACCTCAGTGCCTCTCTCACCTCTGCTGCCTGATACCTCAGTGTCTCTCTCCCTGCTGCCTGATACCTCAGTGCCTCTCTCACTGCTGCTGTCTGATACCTCAGTGCCTCTCTCACCTCTGCTGCCTGATACCTCAGTGCCTCTCTCACTGCTGCTGTCTGATACCTCAGTGCCTCTCTCACCACTGCTGCTGCCTGATACCTCAGTACCTCTCTCACTGCTGCTGCCTGATACCTCAGTGCCTCTCTCACTGCTGCTGCCTGATACCTCAGTGCCTCTCTCACCTCTGCTGCCTGATACCTCAGTGTCTCTCTCCCTGCTGCCTGATACCTCAGTGCCTCTCTCACTGCTGCTGCCTGATACCTCAGTGCCTCTCTCACCTCTGCTGCCTGATACCTCAGTGTCTCTCTCCCTGCTGCCTGATACCTCAGTGTCTCTCTCCCTGCTGCCTGATACCTCAGTGCCTCTCTCACTGCTGCTGCCTGATACCTCAGTGCCTCTCTCACTGCTGCTGCCTGATACCTCAGTGCCTCTCTCACTGCTGCCTGATACCTCAGTGCCTCTCTCACCTCTGCTGCCTGATACCTCAGTGCCTCTCTCACCTCTGCTGCCTGATACCTCAGTGCCTCTCTCACCACTGCTGCCTGATACCTCAGTGTCTCTCTCACCTCTGCTGTCTGATACCTCAGTGCCTCTCTCACTGCTGCTGCCTGATACCTCAGTGCCTCTCTCACTGCTGCTGCCTGATACCTCAGTACCTCTCTCACTGCTGCTGCCTGATACCTCAGTGCCTCTCTCACTGCTGCTGCCTGATACCTCAGTGCCTCTCTCACTGCTGCTGCCTGATACCTCAGTACCTCTCTCACTGCTGCTGCCTGATACCTCAGTGCCTCTCTCCCTGCTGCTGCCTGATACCTCAGTGCCTCTCTCCCTGCTGCTGTCTGATACCTCAGTGCCTCTCTCCCTGCTGCTGTCTGATACCTCAGTGCCTCTCTCCCTGCTGCTGTCTGATACCTCAGTGCCTCTCTCCCTGCTGCTGCCTGATACCTCAGTGCCTCTCTCACTGCTGCTGCCTGATACCTCAGTGCCTCTCTCACTGCTGCTGCCTGATACCTCAGTGCCTCTCTCACTGCTGCTGCCTGATACCTCAGTGCCTCTCTCACTGCTGCAGCCTGATACCTCAGTGCCTCTCTCACCTCTGCTGTCTGATACCTCAGTGCCTCTCTCACCTCTGCTGCCTGATACCTCAGTGCCTCTCTCACTGCTGCTGCCTGATACCTCAGTGCCTCTCTCACTGCTGCTGCCTGATACCTCAGTACCTCTCTCACTGCTGCTGCCTGATACCTCAGTGCCTCTCTCACTGCTGCTGCCTGATACCTCAGTGCCTCTCTCACCACTGCTGTCTGATACCTCAGTGCCTCTCTCACCACTGCTGTCTGATACCTCAGTGCCTCTCTCACCACTGCTGCTGCCTGATACCTCAGTGCCTCTCTCACTGCTGCTGCCTGATACCTCAGTGCCTCTCTCACTGCTGCTGCCTGATACCTAAGTGCCTCTCTCACTGCTGCTGTCTGATACCTCAGTGCCTCTCTCACCACTGCTGCTGCCTGATACCTCAGTACCTCTCTCACTGCTGCTGCCTGATACCTCAGTGCCTCTCTCACTGCTGCTGCCTGATACCTCAGTGCCTCTCTCACCTCTGCTGCCTGATACCTCAGTGTCTCTCTCCCTGCTGCCTGATACCTCAGTGCCTCTCTCACTGCTGCTGCCTGATACCTCAGTGCCTCTCTCACTGCTGCTGCCTGATACCTCAGTGCCTCTCTCACTGCTGCCTGATACCTCAGTGCCTCTCTCACCTCTGCTGCCTGATACCTCAGTGCCTCTCTCACCACTGCTGCCTGATACCTCAGTGTCTCTCTCACCTCTGCTGTCTGATACCTCAGTGCCTCTCTCACTGCTGCTGCCTGATACCTCAGTGTCTCTCTCACCTCTGCTGTCTGATACCTCAGTGCCTCTCTCACTGCTGCTGCCTGATACCTCAGTACCTCTCCCACTGCTGCTGCCTGATACCTCAGTGCCTCTCTCACTGCTGCTGCCTGATACCTCAGTGCCTCTCTCACTGCTGCTGCCTGATACCTCAGTACCTCTCTCACTGCTGCTGCCTGATACCTCAGTGCCTCTCTCCCTGCTGCTGCCTGATACCTCAGTGCCTCTCTCCCTGCTGCTGTCTGATACCTCAGTGCCTCTCTCCCTGCTGCTGTCTGATACCTCAGTGCCTCTCTCCCTGCTGCTGTCTGATACCTCAGTGCCTCTCTCCCTGCTGCTGCCTGATACCTCAGTGCCTCTCTCACTGCTGCTGCCTGATACCTCAGTGCCTCTCTCACTGCTGCTGCCTGATACCTCAGTGCCTCTCTCACTGCTGCTGCCTGATACCTCAGTGCCTCTCTCACCTCTGCTGTCTGATACCTCAGTGCCTCTCTCACCTCTGCTGCCTGATACCTCAGTGCCTCTCTCACTGCTGCTGCCTGATACCTCAGTGCCTCTCTCACTGCTGCTGCCTGATACCTCAGTGCCTCTCTCACTGCTGCTGCCTGATACCTCAGTACCTCTCTCACTGCTGCTGCCTGATACCTCAGTGCCTCTCTCACTGCTGCTGCCTGATACCTCAGTGCCTCTCTCACTGCTGCTGCCTGATACCTCAGTACCTCTCTCACTGCTGCTGCCTGATTCCTCAGTGTCTCGACACTCTTAACTTTACTCTCCAATCTTGTCTCAGTCCACATCTTCAAAGTGATGTCCACATGTTTTTTCAGGAAGGTCACCAAAGCCCCGACTTGTATGTTCTCGACAGCTGGCCCTCGCTACATATTCGTCGCCATACCCACTGGCTCCAGGTCATCTATAAGTCTACACTAGGTAAAGTTCTGCCTTATCTCAGCTCACTGGTCACGATAACAACACCCACTCGTTGCACGTACTCCAGCAGGTATATCTCACTGGTAATCCCCAAAGCCAACACCTGCTTTGGCCGCCTTTCTTTCCAGTTCTCTGCTGCCAATTACTGGAACAAATTGCAAAAATCGCTGAAGTCTTATATCCCCCTCACTAACTTTAAGCATCAGCTATCTGAGCAACTAATCCGATCGCTGCAGCTGTACACAACCCATCTGTAAATAGCCCATCCAATCTACCTACCTCATCCCCATATTGTTTTTATTTACTTTTTTGCTCTTTTGCACACCAGTATTTCTACTTGCACATCATCATCTGCACATTTATCATAATTTGCTAAATTGTAATTACTTCGCTACTATGGCCTATTTATTGCCTTACCTCCTTAATCCATTTGCACACACTGTATATAGATTTTTCTATTGTTATTGACTGTACTTTTGTTTATCCCACGTGTAACTCTGTTGTTTTTTGTTGCACTGCTTTGCTTTATCTTGGCCAGGTCGCAGTTGTAAATGAGAACATGTTCTCAACTGGCCTACCTGGTTAAATAAGGGTGAAATAAAAAAAATTAAAAAATACAATTGAGAATCTGTGGTATGACTTAAAGATTGTTGTACACCAGCGGAACCCATCCAAATTGAAGGAGCTGGAGCAGTTTTGCCTTGAATAATGGGCAAAAATCCAACCCAGTGGCTAGATGTAGCAAGCTTATAGAGACATACCCCAAGAGACTTGCAGCTGTAAAAGGTGGCTCTACAGAGTATTGACTTTGGGAGGTGAATAGTTCTGCACGCTCAAGTTTTTTTTGTCTAATTTCTTGTTTGTTTCACAATAAAAATATTTTGCATCTTCAAAGTGATACCTGTTGTGTAAATCAAATGATACAAACTCCCCCAAAATCCATTTTAATTCCAGGTTGTAAGGCAACAAAATAGGAAAAATGCCAAGGGGGGTGAATACTTTCACGAGCCACTGTACATCACGTTTACATAAATGAATTATATCCAACGAGCTTTCAACATTGTCTCCCATTGTTCCCTATCTTGGACATTTATCATACACATCACTCCCAACTGTCTGCTTAAACATGCAGGCACGCACGCTCTCAAACACACACACACACACACACACACACACACACACACACACACACACACACACACACACACACACACACACACACACACACACACACACACACACACACACACACACACACACACACACACACACACACACACACACTTGTCCAGCGAGAGGTTAATGGTGGATTGATCAGCTGTTGTTAATCACCAAGCTTTGTGATTACCTGGCAGGGTACTATTGATCCTACATCGATCGGCCATCTTTGCTCCATCTCCCTGTCCCTTAGCTCACTGTCATTTAGCGCTTCGCAGGCACAATATTGTAATTATGTCACCCCAGGCGTCTGCTCTTGGTCAATGACTCCCTGGCTGATAGTTGTGTTATTATGCGCTGTGTCCACTCAGCTAAAGTCAGATTTGCAGAGCCGTGTCAGAGGGTTGAGTGTGAGTTGTAAATATTGGAATGAGGTAACTTTCTGTCTCTCAGGGAAGCCGTGGATCTCTTTTTGTCTTTCAGACCTTACTGTTACTGAGAATGGTGTGGTTTTGCACACCCAATTGTAGAAAAGAGACTGGACAAGAAAAGTGTCAATGTTGCCATCCCAGAAGTTTCCTTCCACCACATTCAGACAGGCCAGGTAAGAGGCACAATGTGGTGTCCAACAGTTAAGTCATTTTCATGCTTTCATAATGCTCCTGTGATCTTTCTCCATTCCCCCCCCCTTCTTTCTCTATGCCCCCCCTTCTCTCTCTCTTTCTCTATCTCTCTGTCTCCTTCTCTCTTTCCCTACCTCTCGGTCTCCCTCTCTCTCTCTCCCTCTCTCTTTCTGGGGCCTGATGGTGCTTTGGCCGCAGCCTCCATTAAAAGCCTGTCTGAAGTAATGAGTTTAAACTCAGAGCACCTGTCTCAGGACAGGAGGGAGAGCTAGAGGTGTGTGTGTGTGTGTGTGTGTGTGTGTGTGTGTGTGTGTGTGTGTGTGTGTGTGTGTGTGTGTGTGTGTGTGTGTGTGTGTGTGTGTGTGTGTGTGTGTGTGTGTGTGTGTGTGTGTGTGTGTGTGTGCATGCACATACATGTGAGTGCATGCCTGTGTGTCAGAGCTTTGAGTGTGTTTGTGTGTGGGTGTGCAGCAAGGCTTTGAGGTATGCTTTGACAGCTGTGAATTTAATAAGCAAACGTTAAAGGTAGAAGGGAGGGAAAGAGGGAGGGAGGGATGAGTGGGGTCTTGCATATGAAATATTAATGACTGTTTCTGCATTTTCCTCAACGCTGCTTGATAATGTCTCTAGTTTCAAATTCTCCTGTTTCACCCTGAGCAGGATATACTTTAGAAATATCTTTCTTTTGTTGTGTCAGTTCAAACTGTTCAGCTGTTAAGTGTGTGTATATTCTTGGCAGCTTTGTATGGCATAAGGAATTATGTTTTGGTGCCTTTTCAGGTGACTGTGTCTATGATAATTTGTGTTTGAAATAAGTATGTCAACATCAGCCTATGATGTACAATAGAGAAAATAATGACTCCTAATCCAGCATAAGGGATATTCAATATTAGGAACAGTTGAATATATGTTTTTTAAGATGATTTTTAAGATATTTAAATATGTACACTTGTGTTGGTGCTCAGTGCTCAGTGCTCTCAGTGCTCTACCTCAGCACGATGGAGATGAATAGAGAACTATCTCGGTACTCTTATCTTATTGAGTGGATGCTCACTCAGAGGAAAAGTCTAATTTGTTTGCGATCACAGAAATAATTTTCCTGGCTAATTTATTGGGCACTTGGGCACTATAACGCTAAACTCTATCTCCCTCCCCCCTTCACTCCATTCCTCCTTTCCCTCTATCCTTCCCTGCTCTCCATCCATATCTGTCTCTTTATCTATTTTTCTCACTCTCTCACAGACACACACATGCACACTCATCACTGGATGTATCCTAGTGAGAGAGAGTGAAACAGAGAGACAAAGAGAGCGAGAGAGAGAGAGGAATATTGTATTTTCTCTCACTTCATCTGCCAGTCGTCTTCATCCCTTTAGAGTGTGTTCAGTGATCATCTCTCCAGTTATCTTGAGACAAGAGATGCCCTTTCATGGCTTCTGACTAGCTAGTGGGTTTCCAGCACCAGTTACACAGGACTAAATCACGTGTGTGGGACAGCAAGATGCTCCTCCTTTTAGGATCTGCTGGATCTAGTGCATATGCATATGTTCTGCATCAGCATCGAATAGCCCCTGTGATATGCAACTTTTCAGGGAATTTAGGAACCAATATACAGTCAGTTAGGAAAGCTAAGTCTAGCTTTTACAAGCAGAATTTTGCATCTCAAAAATGTTCTGGGACACTGTAAAGTCCATGGAGGATAAGAGCACCTCCTCCCAGCTGCCCACTACACTGAGGCTAGGAAACACTGTCACCACCGATAAATCCACTATAATTGAGAATTTCAATGAGCATTTTTCCACGGCTGGCCATGCTTTCCACCTGGCTAACCCTACCCCGATCAACAGCCCTCCACCCCCCACAGCAACTCTCCCAAGCCTCCCCATTTCTCCTTCACCCAAATCCAGATAGCTGATGTTCTGAAAGAGGTGCAAAATCTGGACCCCTACAAATTGTTCTGGCTAGACAATCTGGACCCTCTCTTTCTAAAATTATCTGCCGAAATTGTTGCAACCCCTCCTTTTCCTGTAGTCCACAATCATCTCCTTTTTCTTGATCACGTTGAGGGAGAGGTTGTTGTCCTGGCACCACACGGCCAGGTCTCTGACCTCCCTATAGGCTGTCTCATTGTTGTCGGTGATCAGGCCTACCACTTGTGTCATCGGTAAATTTAATGATGGTGTTGGAGTCGTGCCTGGCTGTGCAGTCATGAGTAAACAGGAGGTACAGGAGGGAGCTGAGCACACACCCCTGAGGGGCCGCTGTCTTGAGAATGAGCGTGGCGAATGTGTTATCTACCCTCACCACCTGGAGGCGGCCTGTCAGGAAGTCCAGGAACCAGTTGCAGAGGAAGGTGTTTAGTCCCAGGGTTCTTAGCTTGTTGATGAGTTTTGAGGGCACAATGGTGTTGAACGCTGAGCTGTAGTCAATGAACAGCATTCTCACATTGGTGTTCCTTCTGTCCAGGTGGGAAAGGGCAGTGTGGAGTGCAATAGAGACTACATCATCTTTGGATTTGTTGGGGTGTTATGCAAATTGTAGTGGGTCTAGGGTTTCTGGGATGATGATGTTGGTGTGAGCCATTACCAGCCTTTCAAAGCACTTCATGGCTACAGGCGTGAGTGCTACGGGTCGGTAGTCATTTAGGCAGGTTACCTTAATGTTCTTGGGCACTATGGTGGTCTGCTTAAAACATGTTGGTATTACAGACTCAGACAGGGTTGAAAATGTCAGTGAAGACACTTGCTAGTTGGTCAGCGCATGCTCGCAGTACACGTCCTGGTAATCCGTCTGGCCCTGCAGCCTTGTGAATGTTGACCTGTCTAAAGGTCTTGCTCAGATCGGCTGCGGAGAGCGTGATCACACAGTCTTCCGGTACAGTTGGTGCTCTCATGCATGTTTCAGTGTTATTTGCCTCGAAGCGAGCATAGAAGTAGTTTAGCTCGTCGGGTAGGCTCGTTTCACTGGGCAGCTCTCGGCTGTGCTTCCCTTTGTAGTCTCAGACTGGTTTGCAGGCCCTGCCACATCTGACGAGCGTCAGAGCCGGTGTAGTACAACTCGATCTTAGTCCTGTATTGATGCTTTGGCTGTTTGATGGTTCGTCGGAGGGCATAGCGGGATTTCTTATAAGCTTCCTGGGTCCTGCACCTTGAAAGCGGTAGCTCTAGCCTTTAGCTCAGTGCGGATGTTGCCTGTAATCCATGGTTTCTGGTTTGGGTATGTACGCACAGTCAATGTGGGAACAACGTCATCGATGCACTTATTGATGAAGCCAATGACAGATGTGGTGTACTCCTCAATGCCATTGGATGAATCCCTGAACATATTCCAGTCTGTGCTTGCAAAACAGTCCTGTAGCTTAGCATCTGCTTCATCTGACCACTTTTTTATTGATCTAATCACTGGTGCTTCCTGGTGCAGATTTGCCAAATGGAGCGCGAGGGAGTGTTTTGTCTGTGTGTGGAGTATAGGTGGTCCAGAGTTGCACATTTAACATGTTGATAGAAATGAGGTAAAACTGATTTAAGTTTCCCTGCATTAAAGTCCCCGGCTACTAGGAGCGCCGCCTCTAGGTGAGCGTTTTCTTGCTTGCTTATGGCAGCTCCTTCAATGCTATCTTGGTGCCAGCCTCTGACTGTGGTGGTATGTAAACAGCTACAAAGAATATAGATGAAAACTCTCGGTAGATAATGTGGTCTGCAGCTTATCATGAGAAACTCTACCTCAGGCGAGCAATAGCTCGAGACTTCCTTAGATATCGTGCACCAGCTGTTGTTTACAAAAATACACAGAGCGCTGCCCCTTGTCTTACCAGACGCCGCTGTTCCATCCTGCTGGTACAGCGTATAACCAGCCAGCTGTATGTTGATATTGTCGTTGTTCAACCACGACTCCGTGAAGCATAAGATGTTACAGTTTTAAATGTCCTGTTGGTAGTTTAATCTTCCCAATAACTTGTCCAAAGATTGCATGTTTGCGAGCAGAATTGAGGGGAGTGAGGGTTTAGTTGATCACCTCCTACTCCTCAGAAGGCAGCCTGCCCTCCTCCTCTTCACACAGATCACTGGGGTCGGGGCCTGTTCCAGAGGGAGCCGTATATCCTCCGCCTCGGGTTCGTCAGAGTCGTGAAAGAAGGAAAAGGATTCTGCTAGTCTGTGGTGAGTAATCACAGTCCTGATGTCTAGAAGTTATTTTCGGTCATAAGAGAAGGTAGAATAGACGACAATGTTTGAGTCCTTTTGAATAGACGATAATAGGCAATAAACCATGACAGCCGGGACGGCCCTTGATCATTGTGAATTACGGAGGGGACCTAAGGCCCCCGAAACTACCAGAGTATGGTAATGTGTGACTGTGAGGAGGGGAGAATGTTTGGGAGGGGGTGTGGGAAGGAAGAATGTGTGGGAGAGGAAAGTGGGGGGGCGGGAGGGGGGAATGTGTGGGAATGTGTGTATGTGCATTCGTGCATGTAATTATTAGACATTAACTCCAAATGGTTAAGATAGGCTTAAAGCAAAAAAATCTAAAACAACTTTCTATTGCTGGATTCGAACACGCAACATTCATAATGCCCGAACAAAACTGCCCAAGCAACAGCCTCTAATGGCCGGTTTCCACTTCATCTCCCGACGACCAGGGACATGGAAGGACATTGAATACTGACTTGGATCACGGGTGACCTGGCTGAGCCACCGGAGGGCAACACCGGAGGGCAACTGTATATAGACGTTCTTTTTTTTCTATTGTGTTATTGACTACGCTTGTTTATTCCATGTGTAACACTGTTGTTGTTTCTGTCGCACTGCTTTGCTTTATCTTGGCCAGGTCGCAGTTTTAAATGAGAACTTGTTCTCAACTAGCTTACCTGGTTAAATAAAGGTGAAAAAACAACACAACGAGATGCAACAATTAAAGTTTTTTCAGTCAATGACTTTTTGCTTTTGATGTGATGTGATTGGTGTGAAGCCAAATCCATACTGGCATCCCTTGACACTTTTTTGGGGTGTGCCAGGACCATTCACAGTTGAGCTCACTCAGTTTAGCTCAACGCTGATTTGCCATTATTTTATTTTTTACTAAGGGAGATAGATCAGATAGATGGGGCACACATATAGAGAGAGCGGCGCTGTTTCGCTTGCTCGGATGCTTTCTCCGGTGAGATACATTCAGCCTCTTGTGAATTGAAAGACAATTATGGAACACAGAGAGATGAAAGATTAGTTATTTTATATGTTTTTTCTTTTTTTTCTTGGTAAATTGTTGGGGAAAGCCTGGCTTAAATTAATTAAAAAATAAAACACTTTCTGCACACAAGTAAAATGAGGGCTACTAACAAGGTCATAAGACAATTAACTTTGTTTGTTTTCCCATCCTATTCCCCCATTCCTAATGTACATTAGGCATTAATTCCACCCCCTCAACCCTAAGATTAGACTTCCCAACACGTCCCAGTAGGGGCGCCCAGCCCCTTTCCCACTTCCCGCCTCGCACTGCATCACACCACAATAATAATACAAAAAATCCACTGCCCTTCTCTCTCATTTCCCAGATGCCCCAGCGCGGTCCCCCATAGTGTCCGTGTGTACCGTCTCTCTCCTCTGTTCGTATAATACCCAAAACTGTCAGTGAGCCTAATAATATTATAGGCAGTGAATAGACAGTTCTACTCAAACACAAACACCCTCATTAGTAATCTCACAGCACTGAAACAGGAGATAAAAATCTCTGGTGTGCCTGTGTGTATTTACTATTGTTTTATGATGAGCTTACGCTATGCATTACACCACTCATCATCTCATCAGAGTCAGGAGGCGTGTGTGTGTGTTGAAGCGTTGTTCGTAGAGACGAGGTGACGTGGAGCAGAGGGGAGGATGGGAGGGTGTGTGTGTGCATTAGTGATGGGGGGGGGGGGGGGATTGATACGGTATCATATCAAAATATATATCGTAAACTTATAGTTTTGGCAATATCATTTTTGTCTGTACCAAAACTCCAGTATTTTCCTTCATAGCTTGTTCTCCAACTTCTTTTTAAAAAGGGAGCTCATTTGTTTTCAGCACTTTCATGTCCATGACTGATCAAAACCTGTTGTCTCATGGCTCCCTATTGTCCCTGTGCAGCAGATATATGATGAGCAATATGTTTGGAACCTCGAATCGAAATAAAATCACAGCATCGAATCGCAATACATATTGTATCGGCACCAGAGGAGGCTGGCTGGAGGAGCTACAGTATAGGAGGACGGGCTCACTGTAATGACTAGAATGGAATAAATGGAACGGTATCAAACACATCAAACATATGGAAACCACATGTTTGTCTCTGTTCCATTTATACTATTACAGACATTACAATGAGCCTGTCCTCCTATAGCTCCTCCCACCAGCCTCCTCTGATCTGCACCAAAGTATCATGATAACATCGTATCGTGAGAGCGCTGGCAATTCCCAGCCCTAGTGTGTGTGTGAGAACACAGTGAGGATGGGAAGGCCCACTGAGAGGCTTTTGTCTCTGGAATGTATGTGATAAAGAGAATGTATGGATGAAAAGAGGGAAGAAAGGATAAATTAAGTAAAGAAATAAAGATTCATTTGCAGGTGTCTAGGGGTCAGTGAATGTTCCAGAAGACAAGTTTGTGTAGTTAGACTGTTACAGTGTCAGTCACTATCTGCATCATATCATAGTCTTACACCTGTATCCACAGAAACCTGAAAGTTAACATAATCTGCGGTATGTCATTTTCATATTTTGTTAATTGGATTGCCACAATCTTCCAGAAACTGAGTACATCCTTTTTGATCTATCCGTAAGTAGATTTTTGTGGAAACCAACCCCAGAAATGTGAGTACATTTTTTTTTCTCCTAATTTACTCTTTCTGTCTGTCTGTGACTGTTTTACTCCCTTTCTCTCACTCACACACGTGCGCAAACACACACACACACACACACACACACACACACACACACACACACACACACACACACACACACACACACACACACACACACACACACACACACACACAGACATATACGAACAAACACACACACCTCTGTTAAAAGCCATTGTGGTGATTGGGTGGCTGTTAATCAAGCGGCTGATCAGAAGACCATACATTGTACCCTCGTACTGTGTTCTGGTCATACTGTATGGTTGTGGTAAAATAAAGCAAATGTCTTTGACAGGAGAGAGTGTGTGTGAGTGTTAGTAAAGTTATTTGTCCTCATCTAAGAATCACTGTCCTTACTGTCACCAATGCATCCTTTTTGGCCGAGCTCACATACAGGTTGTTGTGTTCACTATGTTATATCGACATACTCAAGTGTTGTGTGGTGCTGCAACTGTTCAATGGTATACTACTGTTCATTGAAACAGGATTGTTCAGTGAAATAGGTTATGTCGATTGTTTGATTTGGGATCTCTGGAAAACCATTCCATAGAAGCGGGAAATGGGAGGCACACTTTATCTTCCTTTGTTTATATTAAATAAGTCAGATTCCAGGCCCCATCTCCATACTTACACTACTCCTGATTGGATGTGATATGAGCGCGTGTGTGTATCTTTCCTTTCGACTCAGGCCAGGGAGTTTGAGTCCTTTTGAATAGACATAACATGAGGTAACTATGACAGCCGGGACGGCCCTTGATCATTGTGCATTACGGGAGGGGATGTAAGGCCCCGAAACTACCAGAGTATGGTAATGTGTGAATGTGAGGAAGGGAGAGGGGGGAATGTGTGGGAGGGGGTGTGGGAGGAAAGAATGTGTGGGAGGGGGGAATGTGTTGGAATGTGTGTACGTGCATTTGTGAATGTAATTATCAGCAAATACACCAGGTTTTCCCATTCACCACTTCATACACACAGATTATACACACAAATGCAAACATACTTGTACAGCAACACACACATTTAAATAAGTACATAAGCTGTCACATGCATGAGGTATGCACACACAAAAACAACAGGGTTTTAATGATACAAAATATACTAGGTGAATAATGAAAGTTTAATATTCAAAGTACAACAGAGAATTACACTGAGATTTAAAGTGGTTGCATCATCTACAACAGGGATGTCAAACTCATTCCATGGAGGGCCTCGTGTCTGTGGGATTTGGGTTTTTCTTTTCAATTAAGATCTAGACGACCAGGTGAGAGAAGTTCTTTACTGATTAGTGACCTTAATTCATCAATCAAGTATAAGGGAGGAGCAAAAAGCCACAGACACTTGGTCCTCTGTGGAATGAGTTTGACACGTGATCTACAAAGAGCTGAACAGTGTTTGGAATGAGAAACTGAAACTTTACTGAAACTGGAGAGAGGAAGACTATCAACTAGACCAACTAGATTATCAAATATTTTGTGTGCCTTTCAAACTTTTTTGTCAGCGTTTTGTCACCTGTCTTTGTTTCCCGTGAATCAATGGTACATAAGTTTGCGTTCAAATAGTGTTCAGTGAAAACAATCAAAGTAAAATATACACTACAGGCCAAGGATCAGAACATGGATCAGTATGTCGATGGTCTCCGGTGTCCTTGGGACTCTGTCGTCGATGAACGTGACAGATTATTCATTTAAATCTATCTTAATTTTCCGCACATGGGGAGAATGTAGCTGTGCACCTTCCTTCCTCCCTCCCTTACTTCCTTCATTCCGTCTTTCCTTTCATACTTCATTTTGTACTTATTTTCTTACTACTTTCTAATTCCATCCTTCACTGATCTAGCATGACTGAATAGGTGAAAGCTATGTTGTGAAACCCTTCCATTCACCCATCCAGTTTTGTATCAGATAGTATTCAGGAAAACGTTTCAACTTCTCTGTAGCATAAGCTGGGGCAATTTAAATCTGTACTACATAACTATGTGTGTACAGGTGCTTTTTGGAGACCCGTCTGGCGAGAAGTTCTAGATTTGAACATGATATCCCAGAAACAAAAGAGCTGTATTCGAAAACTGATATCAACATACTGTACGCTACATACTCAATTAGTATACTACAGTTGAAGTTGGAAGTTTACATAAACTTAGGTTGGAGTCATTAAAACTTGTTTTTCAAACACTCCAAAAAATGTCTTGTTAACAAACTATAGTTTTGGCAAGTTGGTTAGGACATCTACTTTGCATGACACAAGTCATTTTCCCAACAATTGTTTACAGACAGATTATTTCACTATCACAATTCCAGTGTGTCAGAAGTTCACATACACTAAGTTGACTGTGCCTTTAAACAGCTTAGAAAATTCCAGAAATTTATGTCATGGCTTTAGAAGCTTCTGATAGGCTAATTGACATAATTTGAGTCAATTGTAGGTGTACCTGTGGATGTGTTTCAAGGACTTCCTTCAAACTAAGTGCCTCTTTGCTTGACATCATGTGGAAATCAAAAATTGTAGACCTCCACTCTGGTTCATCCTTGGGAGCAATTTCCGAACTCCTGAAGGTACCACATTCATCTGTACAAACAATAGTAAGCAAGTATAAACACCATGGGACCACACAACGGCTAACACCGCTCAGGAAGGAGATGCGTTCTGTCTCCTAAAGATGAACGCACTTTGGTGTGAAAAGTGCAAATCAATCCCAGAACAACAGCAAAGGACCTTGTGAAGATGCTGGAGGAAACACGTACAAAAGTATCTATATCCACAGTAAAACGAGTCCTATATCGACATAACCTGAAAGGCCACTGCTCCAAAACCGCCATAAAAAAGCCAGACTATGGTTTGGAACTGCACATGGGGACAAAGATCATACTTTTTGAAGAAATGTCATCTGGTCTGATGAAACATATATATATATATATAGAACTGTTTGGCCATAATCACCATCGTTATGTTTGGAGGAAAAAGGGGGAGGCTTGCAAGCCAAAGAACACCATCCCAACCGTGAAGCACAGGGGTGGCAGCATCACGTTGTGGGGGTGCTTTGCTGCAGGAGGGACTGGTGCACTTCACAAAATAGATGGCATCATGAGGAAGCAGAATTATGTGGATATATTGAAGAAACATCTCAAGGCATCAGTCAGGAAGTTAAAGCTTGGTCGCAAATGGGTCTTCTAAATGAACAATGACCCCAAGCATACTTGAAAAGTTCTGGCAAAATGGCTTAATGACAACAAAGTCAAGGTATTGGAGTGGCCATCAAAAAGCCCTGACCTCAACCCTATAGAAAATTTGTGGGCAGAACTGAATAAGCATGTGTAAGCAAGGAGGCCTACAAACCTGACTCAGTTACACCAGCTCTGTCAGGAGGAATGGGCCAAAATTCACCCAACTTATTGTGGGAAGCTTGTGGACGGCTACCCGAAACAATTTAAAGGCAATGCTACCAAATACTAATTGAGTGTATGCAAACTTCAGACCCACTGGGAATGTGATGAAAGAAACAAAAGCTGAAATAAATCACTCTCTCTACTATTCTGACATTTCACATTCTTAAAATATAGTGGTGATCCTAACTGACCAAAGTCAGGTAATTTTTACTATGATTAAATGTCAGGAATTGTGTACCTGAGTTTAAATGTATTTGGCTAAGGTGTATGTAAACTTCTGACTTCAACTGTATATACTATTATACTATTAGTTAATTTTAGTATACTGTAAACGAATGTTATCCTTTCAGTTGAGCGTAGTAGCGCTACGCCTGTCTACCAGAAGTTGATGCTGTTGCTATGCAACATTTTATGACTTCATTAACAATGCCCACTGAGAACACACAATGACTATACCACTTAGCTAAGCTAACACGGAACCCAAACCGGCTGCGTGCGTGCGCCATTGTGCAAAAATGTATTTTGTCCCCCTACACCAAACGCGATCAGGACACGCAGGTTAAAATATCAAAACAAACTCTGAACTAATGGCATTAATTTGGGGACAGGTTGAAAAGCATTAAACATGTATGGCAATTTAGCTAGCTAGCTTGCTGTTGCTAGCTAATTTGTCCTGGGATATAGACATTGGATTGTTATTTTGCCTGAAATGCCACAACCGACTGGAGTGTGGACCTCAGTTCATCTTTCAATCGCCCACATGGATATATGGTCCTAAAACCAATGAGGAGATGAGAGAGGTAGGACTTGCAGCGCATCGAGCGTCACAAATAGAACCAGGTTCTGTTTTAGCGCCTGGCCACACTGACGCTCGTGAGCAGTGTGGGTGCAATTATTGAATAACATGTATGTGTACATTTATTTTGCAACGCTCGCAAACGTGTCCGGTCTGGTGAGCATGTTATGGACAAGATTGAAGATAACTTGATTCCATTTTAGCTGTAACGACGTGCGCTGAGAGTCGGGAAGCAAGTTCAGGGAGTGAGTGTTTGATAATAGCTACCATGAATTTCCCTGCCTGGTACAAGATAGCAATATGACAATAGCTTTAGTACATTAGTAAAAAAGCTGTGAAAAATAATGCATTTTGACTCTTAGCTCAGCATTCATGGAAAATAACTGTTGTGTACATGTTTTTTCAGTAGGATTCCAGAAGAGCCACAGACCGTCCAGGGGCACAGACAGGGGTGGAGAAAGAATTGGACAGGATAACCTTGAAAGGGCAGCCCGACAGCAAGAAGAGGCTGGTCGAGATGAGGGTTATTAAAAATCTTTAATCTGTGGTACTGTTTAAAGATATGTGGGACGCTAGCATCCCACCTGGCCAAAAGCTAGGGAAAATGCAGAGCGCCAAATTCAAATAAATTACTTTAAAAATCACACTTTCATTAAATCACACATGCAAATAGCAAATTAAAGCTACACTTGTTGTGAATCCAGCCAACATGTCAGATTTCAAAAAGGCTTTTCGGCGAAAGCAAATGATGCTATTATGAGGATAGCACCTCCGTAAACAAAGAGAGAGAAGCATATTTCAACCCTGCAGGCGCGACACAAAACGCAGAAATAAACAAGCTTCTTTTGTTGGCACGCCAATATGTCCCATAAACATCACAAATGGTCCTTTTGTTCAATTAATTCCGTCGATATATATACAAAATGTCAATTTATTTGGCGCGTTTGATCCAGAAAAACACCGGTTCCAACTTGAGCAACGTGACTACAAAATATCTCAAAAGTTACCTGTAAACTTTGCCAAAACATTTCAAACTACTTTTGTAATAACAACTTTAGGTATTTTTTATGTAAATAATCGATAAAATTGAAGACGGGATGATCTGTGTTCAATACAGGAGTAAAACAAACTGTAGCATGCTGTCTGGTCACGCGCCTCTATTTAACAGTACACTTCAAGTGACCCTCGTTCAAGATGGCCGTACCTCTTCATTACACAAAGGAATAACCTCAACCAATTTCTAAACACTGTTGACATCCAATGGAAGCGATAGGAACTGCAAGAAGAAAAACAAATCTTAACGGTTTGGCCTCAGGGTTTCGCCTGCTAAATAAGTTCTGTTATACTCACAGACATGATTCAAAACAGTTTTAGACTCTTCAGTGTTTTCTATCCAAGTATATTAATAATATGCATCTCTTATCTTCTGGGGATGAGTAGCAGGCAGTTGAATTTGGGCATGCATGTCATCCGGACGTGAAAATACTGCCCCCTGTCACCAAGAAGTTAACTGTTTCACAACATAATCATATCACACAACATTTGGCTGCATTCTGTAATTTCATGCTGGCTTTATTCTTATCATTACAGGCTAAATTGCAAGAGCTGTCCTTTGACGAAAGGGAAGAGGTGCTGGAGCTGGCCGCTTCCCGTCTACCTGGAGTGATTCTTTTTTTCCATCATGGAGTACCAGAGAGCTATCCTAGGGTATCTGGACAACCTCCCTGGTGCACCTGCATGAATTGCAGGGAGACTCCTGCATCTTACAACACACAATTGCTGCCATTTCACCACTGCAACATTCCATGTATTTATTACCAAGCATGTTTACATAACAGGTTAACACTTTCCATGACTACACATTAATGTGTTCTTCATTTGGATCCCATTGAGGAAAAATACTCAATGGGGATGTCTTGGTAAGTTGTGTTTTGTGATTTTTTTCCTTGGTCTGGGTGATATCACTTTGTTAGAATGTTTCCCTTACATTGTGCTTTTGTTATTTTGAGGAAGGTTACAGAGACTACCTTGTATTCTTGTTTATCTTTCTAATAAAACTATTTGAGCTGATCTGTGTATTCAGACCGACTTGTTTTGTACTATTTACATAAGGGTAGTCCATCCATCTTTCTGGATATCGGTGCTAATTTCAAGTGTAAGAGCAGGGATATCCAGGAAAAGAGAACAGTTTAGTAAATCCTTCTAAAAAAAGATTCTAAAAGTACAATAATGATAACTATATGCTAGATTAAAAAATGCACAAATATTGTTTCTTGCACAAGTTTGTTGCCCACAAACTTCCCTTATTTATATGATTCATATATTTGTTTGTAGGCCCACCTCATTCAACAACAATTCGGAGTATTCTGTAGGTTTTCACACTTCCCGAGAACCCCCTGAATCTGACAGACAGAAAAGCTCTGGTCCTTCGTAGCTCAAAGGTGTACTTGCTGCACCGTGTGCTGCGTGTCTCCTGGAAGTTGTAGCATTACTATCAGTGCAGAACTGTAGTGTTGACATATAACAGCGATAACATGTCTAATATTGTAATGAGTTCTAATAAACTTTTGTTTTACATTATTCAAATATTTTTCACAACCGAGAGGACAACTAACACTTACATCTTGTTGCCCTACGCATTCTCCAAGGCTGGACGATGGTTACAAAGGTTGTAGTCAAGTGCTAAGAGTAGGGTTCCAGCCTCATAGACTGGAGGAGGGAAAGCAAACCGAGTACATGAGTATGTGATTCTGGAAGAACTCCAGCTCAGATGTAGACCTGGATCAGGGATAGTCAACTCTAATCCTCAGGGGGGCTTGATTGGTGGCATACTTTTGCCCCAGACCCAGCTAACACATGACATCAATAATCAACTAATCATGGGCTTCAGTGTAGAATGCAATTCATTTAATCAGGTGTGATAGTTATGGGGCTGGGGGAAAGTGTCACACCAGGTGTATGAGTACTTTCCGACTGCACTGTATATCTAGCGAGATATATTACCTAGCGAACTATGTCTTACCTTTCCAGCAGAAAAAAAGCTAATTCTGGTTCGGTTTTGAATCCCTTCAATTCTCTTAGTTCTCTCCTCTGTGTGAGCACAAATCCAGAGGTGTACTCTCTTCTTCACCCGGGCTCTGTAGCTTTTTCCTTTTGCCTGTCTGCTTCCTTTGGCTTAGCTGGAAGAGTAACGCTAGTTGCTGCTGGGTCAAGTCATTTGCCCCTCACTTCTGCCATGTCTGTAAGCTAGCTATCTCTACTAGTCTTTAGCCAAGTGTTGGCCATGGACTGAAGGAAAACACATCATTCATTTTGTGCCCCATAAAATCTGGCGGGAAAATCCGACAGACAGGGAAAACTAGCCACTTATTGGAGCTTTTGAACATAAAAAAAAATCCAAAAGTTACATATTGCAACTTTAAATGAATAGTACTAATGGGTAGTGAGAATGATGTAATGGGCATTTCATCGTACAATACTCCAGAGAGACTTCTGCCCACTCCTCCCCATGCTACAGGCTGTGTTCAATGGATCATAATTCACAGTGTCTCTGAGTATTCCCTGGTTCATAACTGTCAGTGTGTTTACTAATGCTGCATGGAGGGCTGCTCCGGCACCCCACTATGTCCATATCCCTAAGGGTCATATTTAGTACACTGATTAAAAAGCTAGCGTGTGTCTGTTCACATGTATGCATGGGTGTGTGTTTGGAAACCTTGTTGTGTATGGAGAGAGGGAGCGAGGGAAAGAGAGAGAGAGATGGAGAGGGAGCAGAGAAAAGAGCGCTATCAAATGAGGACTTCAAAGACTATCAGCCGCGTCTCCAGGGTAATTTGAGATCCTGCATTCTTTCGAACTTCAAAGGGTCCACTGCGTGTTGAAATACTGCGAGGGAGGGGGGGGAGAATCTGATTTCTCTAATAAATGCTGACACCAGGCCTGTTTGATATTAGGATCAGGGAACAGTTTGATTTGTTATAGCCTTTTGAAAGTGTTCGGATGTCCTTCAGAGAAACAGTCTGACTAGTACAACCGAGCTGCCGAGGAGGAAGGAAAGGCAGGTAGGGAGAGAGAGAGTGGATAAACTGATCCATTACGATACCCAGAACAAAAATGACTAGTAAATACATTTGATCAACCGATCAGTGTAACTAATTGATAGAATAATTAGCACAAAATCAATTGACCATATTGATAGTAGTCTTGATAAATCTTTGTCTGGAGTCCTTTTTTAAAATTATTTTTATTTTACCCTTTTTTCACCCCAATTTCATGGTATCCAATTGTTAGTAGCTACTATCTTGTCTCATCGCTACAACTCCCGTACGGGCTCGGGAGAGACGAAGGTTGAAAGTCAAGCGTCCTCCGATACACAACCCAACCAAGCCGCACTGCTTCTTAACACAGCGCACATCCAACCCGGAAGCCAGCCGCACCAATGTGTCGGAGGAAACACCGTGCACCTGGCAACCTTGGTTAGCGTACACTGTGCCCGGCCCGCCACAGGAGTCGCTGGTGCGCGATGAGACAAGGATATCCCTACCGGCCAAACCCTCCCTAACCCGGACGACGCTAGGCCAATTGTGCGTCGCCCCACGGACCTCCGAGTCGCGGCCGGTTATGACAGAGCCTGGGCGCAAACCCAGAGTCTCTGGTGGCACAGTTGGTGGCACAGCGCCCTTAACCACTGCGCCACCCGGGAGGCACTGTCTGGAGTCCTTGATGAGGACTAAGCACAAGAAACACACATGTAAGCAAGCACACACACACACATGCACACACACGCACGCACGCACACACACACACACACACACACACAAGAGATGGATGGACTTTCCCTCAAAGAGATTCTGAATATGATTTGAATTGATTTGAGAGGCATTAATTAAAATTCTGTGCAGAGAAAATGGGAACACATAAACACAAACACACACACACACAGAAACACATACACTTCTAAAGTGATTCTAAGTGAAAAAGTATATAGATAATTTTCCTTTCTTAACTTCCTTCTCTATTTCTTTCCTTCCTCAACATGACAAATTAGGCTTGAAAATGATGCCTAATCGGCAGCAATACACTCCTATGACTGCTAAAAATCCAAACACACACACACACCTAATCCTGCAGTCTCATTAGTGTTACAATGTGAACACAGAGCCATATGGGTGCTGCTACCTGCCAGCTCAGGTGGGTCTTTACAGGGGGAAAAGGCTGTGTTTTCCTCAACATCTGTTTCAACTGGATCAAAGAACCTTCTGTTTACTTCTCCGTCCCCCTCCCTCTGTCACCACTAAAAACCTCCCTCATAGACACTTACAGACTAAACCTGTGTGTGTGTGTGTGAATGTCTGTCTCCTCCCCTCTTGTCACTTTCTCATTCCTTTCTTCCCTTCAGGATGTCACAAGCACTCTTCCACTCTAGTTTGTTTTGGTTCATTTCTTTGTAGTGAATGTGTTTGACGTGATTTGGTAATTTATCTCCTTTTTCGTACCTCAGCTGTCATTTGAAGTCTAAATCTTCAAATGTTTGTCTCCTGTTTTGGGTTGGTGCAGATCTTCAAGTGGGAGAAAACTGATTTTTCTTCCAATTACAGTACATTTGCATGTGTATGTGTGCATGTGTGTGTCTCATGATTGTCATATCAGTCTGTGACCACAGGTGTGTTTTCTCTGTCCAAACCACCCATGTCTACTTAGCGATTACTACACATGAAACCCTGAGCCTTACTGTCTACTTAGCCATTACTACCAGTTGAGGCTGCTGAGGGGAGGACGGCTCATAATAACGTCTGGAACTTAGCAAATGGAATGGCATCAAACACCCGGAAACCTTCTGTTTGATGTGTTTGATACCATTCCACTGACTCCGCTCCAGACATTACCACAAGCCCATCCTCGCCAATATAAGGTACCACAACCTCCTGTGATTACTACACATATGAAACCCTGAGCCTTACTGTCCAGCCAGCGCGGAATCATCCTCCAGATGTACAGCTTGTAATCAGATGCAGATGGCTCCCTTGCTGCTCTGCGAGACCCTAGTAAAACAGGACTATTGATATGTCCTCCACTTTTAGAAAATGATCACGTTTGCTTTCGACGCGGTAACATAGCTGTTATGACACAGTGGTATTGAGTTCCTGTATTCTCTCCCTTGAGTCCAGTAGCATAACCTTTAAGCCAGGTGCTGTTGTTCAACAAGCTCTGTTCCCGCTAACGGAAGGTTTCCCCTGCATGAAAACACTGTTTACACAGTACACTGTGAGCACATGTATCCGACTTGGTAGAGGAGCTAAAGACTGTAGATAAAGCTTTAAATAAAGCTTTAGTGACATAGTAATCTCCTGGAGTGATAAATATAATTTGTCTTAATCTGTTGTTGTCTAGTACTGTCTTTTTACTAGCTAAGACCATCTACTTTAAGTGCTGCCTGTCTTCCCTGCTGTCTACTCATAACTTGCAGATGATTGATGGCACATCAACCAGGATTAAGGGGTGGGGCAATTTGTGATCGTTGTGGTTTTGTTAATTAATCAGTGTCAGTCTTTCTCAGTTCACATTCAAGAACTGCCCTTCAATCCCTAGATTTTTTGGCCCTGACGGAGACATGAATCACCCCAGAGAACACTGCTACTCCAGCTGCTCTCTCTTCATCTGACAACGTTTTCTCTCATAGTCTGAGAGCATCTGGTCGTCGCGGTGGTGGCACAGGGCTGCTCATTTCTCCTAAATGGAGATTTTCTCTTTTGTCTCTCACTCACCTGTCCATCTCCTCATTTGAATTCCATGCTGTCACTGTCTCTTGTCCACTCAAGCTTAACATTGTTGTCATTTATCGCCCGCCAGTTGCCCTTAGAGAGTTCCTCAAGGAGCTTGACACCTTGATAAGCTCATTTCCTGACGATGGTTAACCGCTCTTTGTACTGCGTGACTTCAACCTTCTGACGTCTGCCTTCGATTCATTTCTTTCCAACTCTTTCCAACTCTTCTTTCCCCTCCTTGCCTATTTTGACCTCACCCTTTCTCAGTCCCCTCCCATGCACAAGGCAGGCAATATGCTTGTCCTCATCTTTACTAGAGGGTGTTCACCTACTAATCTCACAGCAACCACCCTCCAGGTCTCTGATCACTAATTGTTTTCCCTTTCTGTCTCCCAACCCTAGCAACTTAGCCCCTACCCAGATTGTCATACGCCGTCGCCATCTTTGCTCCCTCTCTCCCACTACTCTCTCTTCTTCTCTCCTATCATCTCTCCCTTCTACTAAATCCTTCTCTTTCCTGTCACCTGATTCTGCCTACTTTCCTCCCGATTGGCTCGGCCTTCCCCTCTTGCTCCGTGACTGAGTGACTCATTGCGAGCTTACAGAACAGGGCTGCGGGAAAACTAAACTTCTAGAGGAGTTATCATCCTTTCACTCCCTCCTCTCTACCTTCTCTTCCCCTATATCCACTTCTAAAGCCACTCTCTATCACTCAAAATGTCAAGCTTGCCGACATGCCGGTTTAGCCCACTAGGGCACATTCTCATTTCATGTAACCACATTTACCTTGTTTGTTTGTTTGTTTATTTGTTTATGCATTTCTGTGAATTACTTAATTAGTAATAAATAAATGATTTAAGACAATTGATGTATGGATGACTCATAGTGAAGACTGGGTTTGTGCAGATAACCAACAATTTTGGAATGAGACTAACGTGAAGTAAAGTAAATAATTAATTAATCAGAAGACTATGGATCAGATATGAAAATATCTGAAAGGTTATATTAGGGAATTATAACCCTGTAATCTGAATATTTTTCCTTGGTGCCCCGACTTCCTAGTTAATTAGTTATATGATTAATCAGTTGATTGTGTAATACTAATTACAGAGAATCTTTGATAAAAACTATAAGTCTTCAGTTAATGATAGTAAAGACACAACACTACCCTAGGAAACACCTTTCCACCTCCACCTCCCTCCTTAATCTTCCACCCCCTCCCTCTCTGCGGACGATTTTGACAACCACTTTGAAAAGAAGGTTGACGACATTTGCTCCTCATTCACTCAGCCTATTGCGTCCACTAGACCCACTCACACAGAACTACCCTATGCCTTGTCCTCTTTCTCCCCTCTCTCTCCAGATGACATCCTGTGACTAATGAGATCTGGCTGCCTGACAACCTGCCCATCTCAACCCCATCCCCTTCTCCAGACAATCTCTGGAGACCTTCTCCCACTCCTCATTTCCCTCATCAACTCATCCCTGACCACTGACTACGTCCCCTCTGACTTCAAAATGGCCAGAGTTGCTCCCTTCCTTGGGAAACCAACACTCCACACCCCTGACGTAAAAAGCTACAGACCGGTATCCCTTCTTTCCTTTCTTTCCAAAACACTTGAGCATGCTGGCTTCAAGACGGGTCACTCAACTGAGACAGCTCTTCTCTGTGTCATGGAGGCTCTCCACACGGCCAAAGCTGACACTCTCTCCTCTGTTCTCATCCTCCTAGATCTATCCGCTGAATTCAACAACGTGAACCATCAGATCCTCCTCTCCACCCTCAGAGGGCTGGGCTTCTCAGACTCTGCACACTCTTGGATTGCATCCTACCTGGCAGGCCGCTCCTACCAGGTGACAGGGAGAGGATCTGTGTCTGCGTCATGTACTCTCACTCCTGGTGTCCCCCAGGGCTAGGTTCTATGCCCTCTTCTCTCTATACACCAAGTCACTTGGCTCTGTCATATCTTCACCTGGTCGCTCTAATAATTGGTATGTAGATGACATTCAACTACTTTTCTTCTTCCACCCTTCTCACACCCATCTCTGCGTGACTGGCAGATATCTCAGCTTGGATGTCAGCCCACCACCTCAAGCTCAACCTCCACAAAGTGGAGCTGCTCTTCATCCTGGGCAAGGCCTGCCTGCTCCAAGACCTGTCCATCACAGTTGGCTACCTCTGGCCTCATGGGATCTCACAGCCCTAAATAAAAAAAGCCTTTTGTGATCTACCACTCGCACTTGACTCTTTTCCCCCTTGGCCCCCAGGGACCACCCCTCTTTAACCTCCGGTGACCACGCACACCCTAGCCTCCTTAACCCACCCCCTAGCCACCTTAACCTGCCCCCTAGGCTCTTTAACGTACACCCTAGCCTCCTTAACCTGCTCCGTAGACTTCTTAATCCATACCCTCCTTAACCCGCCCCTAAACTCCTTAATCCACACCCTCCTTAATAACCCGCCCCCTTGCCTCCTTAACCTACACCCTAGCCTTTTTACTACACTAGTGGACCCATCCGCTCATTGTCCAGTTGCCTCAGCATCATGTTCAGCAGGAGACAGACAGCTGAAGTATAAAACAAGGCTGCAGTGTCCAGTCTGCAGTCTGGAGCTGCTACCCACCACCTCCGTCTGAGCTCACCTGCCAGTAAATTCACTGTGACAGGTGCGATCACAGCATCTCGGCAGGTGGCTACAGGCTGTAGTCTCCCGACAGTGAGGGAAAAGGAAGGTTGGAGTCATAGTTATGAGAGAGGGGCTCCCACAGCTGTAGCTTGGAGGTACAGTATATTCTACGCAGCCAATGGAATAGGACAGTGAACATTGACTACAATGCTGCAAAAGCTTTTGCCTGCTGTTGAATGTCTTTAGTCAGGTCTGTCTCGCTTGGGCTGCTATCTTGGGAGTTGGAACAACAATGTGCATATTTTTTATTTTTTTGGAGGGGGGGATAGTTCAGCTTTAATATTGCAAATAAATTGTGGTTTCCGTCAATGTAATTGTCTGGGTCATTTCTAATCCCCCATATATTGCTTTGTAATATAGAGATATATATACTGTAGATGTCTCCTTTAAACATATTTTCCTTTATTATTTTCCCCTAACACTACCACCCTCCCCTAATTGGAGTAAACTAATAGACAACAACACTTAGGCTTCTACTTCCAGCTTATACATACTATATACATTTTATGACACAATGTATTTCACAATAGTTATCTTTTGTTTGTTTTTAATCCCATCCTCAACCCCTGCCATCCATCTCTGAAGACCATCCAGTTTGAGTTCTATTTTCCATATATTTTTTAATGTGCTGTTTCACAAAAGTTCTGGACCTACATACATTTTACAGGCATATTTTTACATTTGTTATTTTGTTGTTTTTAGTCCCACCCTTCAACTCCACTCAACCCCTCCCATCTATCTCTTAACACCATGCATTTTTTACATTTCTATTTGTCATATAAGTTCTCAACCTTTCTATTCTCATAATTTCTACAGATTGTAAATTAAAGATAAACCTTTTTAATAAAAGTATTATTATATTATTGATCGATTGACTATGACTTTTCAAATCACCCAGCAGTGCTATTTGCAGAGTTAGCTCCAGGTAAATGTTGCAATTCTTCAGCCATTCCTGGACCTGCGACCAAAAACAAGCTACATATGGACAGTAACAAAACAAATGATCTAATGATTCTGTCTCTTCGCAACAAAATCTGCAGAGCTGAGATGGTTGTATCCCCCATATACTGTGAATAACATTCTATTGGTTACAATCATTTTGTCTAATAATTTCAAGTCAAAGTCTCAGTCTTAGCCTCAGTCTCACTTGTATGGATTAAGGACAAAAAAATAACAGTCTGTAACGGTTTTCATTGGTGGAAGAAGGAGTAGACCAAAACGCAGCGTGGTAAGTGTTCATGTTGGAAATGTAATCAAAACTGAACACTAAACAAAATAACAACGAGGAATAACGAGAATGAACCAGTTCTGTCAGGTGATACACACAAAACAGAAAACAACTACCCACAACTCAAGGGCGAAAACAGGCTGCCTAAGTATGGTTCTCAATCAGAGACAACAATTGACAGCTGCCTCTGTTTGGGAACCATACCAGGTCAAACACATAGATATACAAACATAGAATGCCCACCCCAACTCACGCCCTGACCAACCTAAAACAGAGACATACAAAAAGAAGTAAGGTCAGGATGTGACACAGTCAAAACCTAATTACCTACAACAAGGTAACCTGATGAGAAGTGGGGTCAAGGGGTCATATATTGAATGTTGTCCCACTGCCATTTCATGACTATAGATCTCAAGTGTTGACCCTCAGTAAAAACTCATTGAGGGGATAAACAGAATAGATTGTTTTGGTCAATCTCCCTTTCCTCTCTATAATTACAAAAGCAACTCTGAATGAGAGACTGAAGATGACTTCAATCTGTGATGTTACTGCTGAGTGAACAGTTGCATTGGACAGTTTGTTCTTATTAAAATCCACTTTGTGGTTGAATCAAACGGGTGCTTCATTTCTACAACCATATACAGGTCTCAAATGGGATAGAAGTCTCATGTGAAATACTGTTGAAGTAATATGCTACAGGTTCATCTGCCTCACCTGAAGCCCATTATTGTGGGAAGCTGCTATAGACCACCAAGTGCTAACAGTCAGTATCTGGATAATATGTGTGAAATGCTTGATAATGTATGTGATATCAACAGAGAGGTATATTTTCTGGGTGATTTAAATATTGACTGGCTTTCATCAAGCTGCCCACTCAAGAAAAAGCTTCAAACTGCAACCAGTGCCTGCAACCTGGTTCAGGTTATCAGTCAACCTACCAAGGTAGTTACAAACAGCACAGGAATGAAATCATCAACATGTATTGATCACATCTTTACTAATGCTGCAGAAATTTGCTTGAAAGCAGTATCCAGATCCATCAGATGAAGTGATCACAATTTAGTAGCCATATCTAGGAAAACAAAAGTTCCAAAGGCTGGGCTTCTACTTCTATACAATACGTTTTGTAGTGATTCCTATGTTGTTTATGTAAAGAATATTTGTTGGTCCATGGTTGTAATGAAGAAGCTGCACTTGACACATTTTTTAAATGGCTTATTCCAGTCACTAATAAGCATGAACCCATTATGAAAAAGACTGTAAAAACTGTTAAATCTCTGTGGATTGATGAGGAATTCAAAAATTGTATGGTTGAGAGGGATGAAGCAAAAGGAATGGCAAAGAAGTCTGGCTGCACAACCGATTGGCAAACATATTGCAAATTGAGAAATCATGTGACTAAACTGAATAATAATAATAAGAAACGACACTATGAAACAAATATAAATGACATAAAGAATGATAGGAGAAAGCTTTGGAGCACCTTCAATTCATCATTTTTTCATTGGCAAGATTAGCAAATTAGGCATGACATGCCAGCAACAAACGCTGACACTACACATCCAAGTATATCTGACCAAATTATGAAAGACAAGTATTCTCATTTTGAATTCAGTATAGTGAGTGTGGAAGAGATAAAAAAATATATTGTTGTCTATCAGGATAATAGGGGACGATATTGCCACTCCTATTTGACATATTTTCAATTTAAACCTACTAGAAAGTGTGTGCCCTCAGGCCTGAAGCGATGCAACAGTTATTCCCTCAAAAGCCCCCTTTACTGGCTCAAATTGCCAACCAATCAGCCTGTTACCAACCCTTAGTAAGCTTTTGGAAAACATGGTGTTTGACCAGATACAATGCTTTTAGCATTCTTATAGGGAAGGACATTCAACAAGCACTTACACAAATGATTGATGATTGGCTGACAGAAATTGATGATAAAAATATTGTGGGGGCTGTTTTGTTAGACTTCAGTGTGGCTTTTTACATGATCTATTATAACCTGCTGCTGTTGTGTTATGGCTTTACACCCCCAGCTATATTGGGGATAAAGAAATACTGTACCTGTCTAACATTATTTTTGTATTTTTGTGTATTTTACCCCTTTTATTTCCCCAATTTTGATCTTGTCTCATCACTGCAACTCCCCAACGGACTTGGGAGATTAAGGTTGAGTCATGTGTCCTCCGAAACATGACCCGCCTAACCTCACTTCTTAACACCCGCCTTCTTAACCTGGAATCCAGCCGCACCAATGTGTTAGAGGAAACACCGTTCAACTGACGACTGGGGTCAGCCTGCAGGTGCCCGGCCTGCCACAAGGGGTTGTTAGAACGCAATGAGCCAAGTAAAGGCGGGCCAAACCCTGCCCTAACCCGGACGACTCTGGGCCAATTGTGTGGCACCCTATGGGACTCCCGATCACGGCCGGTTGTGATACATCACGGGATCGAACCCGGGTCTGTAGTGGCTTAGAGCACTGTGCCACTCGGGAGGCCCGCAGAGGGTGTTCTTTAATAGAAGCCTCTCTAACACAATCCAGGTAGACACATACACATGGATTTAATACTGTAGATATGTGGTAGTGGTGTAGTAAGGGCCTGAGGGCACACAGTGTGTTTATGAAATCTGTGAATGTATTGTAATGTTTTTAAAACTGTATAACTGCCTTAATTTTGCTGGACCCCAGGAAAAGTAGCTCCTGCCTTGGCAGCCGCTAATGGGGATCCATAATAAATACAAATACAAACATTCTGACCTCAATAATGGCAGTTCATAGTTAAATAAAGGTTCATTTAAAAAAAGTTCATATTTAGCAGGTTTGTTGGAGTGTAAACATGTATTTTGATGCTTCATTTCATACAGGAGCGGTTCTTAAATATGTCATGACCCAGTGGGATGGAGGAGAGGCGTTCTGGTCTTTGCAGGGAGGGAATTAAGAGTAGGTTTCTAAAAATAGAGCCTGGACTCGGGGTCAGTCCAAATGTTTGGACGCTGGTGGTGGTGGTGGTGGGGGGGGCACGTGTGTGTGCACGTGTGTGTGTATTTGTGTGGAGGGGGCATAACTAGGCTTATGGCTGGGGTTTATATCTCATCAACCTGGTACCAAAGTCAGTGGCCCAAAAACAACAAAACCCATTGCCCCCCCACACTGCTTAGTGTTATACTCTTTCCCCAAATGAAAAAGTGAAGGAATAATCCCTTTGTTTATATTTCCAGATCGAAGTGAGGATGATGATGATGAAGAGAGACTAAAATGAAACAAGAGGAAAGTTGAGCATTGCATTTCATTACACCATTGTGTTCCTCTGTTAAACTTTGTTGTGCAGAGTTACTTCTCTCACCTTTCCTTCCCGTTACCAATGGAAGTGTTTTTTACTTCACTCAGGTCCAAACACACTGGGGAGGGAAAGCGCTTATCCCCTCCCACTCCACCCTCCCCACTTCCCCATCCCATCTCAGCTCCACCTCCATTGCAACTCAGCAAATGTAGCAGAGATTGGTTTCATTTTCTGGCCCCCGCCTCAGCTCACAGACTCATGCATGTTTCATCACATCATCCAAGCCCCACCCCACCTCCTCACCCCTCCCACTCCCCACCCCCCATACCCTAAAGCCGCTGCTGCACAATGCTATTGATTGGGGTGATTAATCTATCAAACTGTTATAAAGAGTTTAATATTTTAAAGGTGTTACCACTTTTTCCACGTTTACGGTAGGGTAACCTACTAGAAGGGTTTGTTAGTTACCACTTCGACTTCCAGTCCCATTGGAACGTGATGAAGACTGACATCTTCTTATGCGATCATATGCTTATTGCAGTACCTGTACTTAGTGTGATCAGCCAATCAGCTGACTTTGCCAAAGGTTCAAACTCATTAGCGAGAATGAGAGGTTCATATAGGTAACCACCTAAAACTGGGATGTCTGGGATGTCTGATTAGTTGACCTATTTGTTGATGGTAATATTCATAGATCTCTGGGGACCGGCATTATTGATAGTTCAGCTGTAATTGTAAGGAGTGCAGCTTGGAATCTGGAGTTTCCATTTGTAATGGATTTGCTTTTTAGAAGTTAACCCCTGAGATGGATTCCTCTCTTCTCTTATCTTCCCCAGTGTGATAAGTCTTCAGTTAAGGGCATGGTATTCACAATAAATTACATTTTCCCCCAAAAAATATTTTATTTTATTTTAAATTATTTTCTGATTTAGAGGATGACTGTGGAGAAAGATAGAGATATATTGGGTCAAAGGGCAGTAGAGCAGATTCAAACTGTTTCTCTACTCAACTACAAGTGTGTGTGTGTGTGTGCATGCATGTGTTACACGTTAGTAAAGGCTATAAAGGAATACAGGACATACAGAACTATTTCAGGTCACATACAGACTGTTAAAATAGTAAGGAAATGCCCATCCACCAACTGAATGGCTTAGGTTAGTACAGAGAGATGTATATATAATAAGACTGTTCTACATTAGTACCAGACCATTGGCCTTGATTCAGTTATTCTACTTCAGGGCAGAAACACACACACACACACCTGGTTAACACGCTTGAGCAGTGCCCCGATCACTGTGATCACATGTGACAAACCGCAGCGGCACCCAATCAATATACTACTGTTCTGGGGTAGAGGGATTAATGCTCTGTGTGTGTGTGTGTGTGTGTGTGTGTGTGTGTGTGTGTGTGTGTGTGTGTGTGTGTGTGTGTGTGTGTGTGTGTGTGTGTGTGTGTGTGTGTGTGTGTGTGTGTGTGTGCGTGTGCGTGTGCGTGTGCGTGTGCGTGCGCGTGCGCGCGTTGTATCATGTATCCTGATTTGGTCCACATTAGTATTGTGTCTATATTTTATGTACACAATAAAACGATTGTGATACATTGTATCTGGATAGATAAAGACAGGCTCTGGAGGTTCCACCCCCAGTTGCCATGGTGTACTATGTGGTCCAGAGGCTCAACCCTCCTTTGCTGTGGGGTACTGTGTGGTCCCGAAGCTCAACCCCTTGTTGCTATGGGAAGCGTTGATACGATATGGGTGTTGCTTGATAGGTGTAGCATTTCCAACATTAATGTCATGTTCCAACACGTTTGTGCGAGTATGAACATCATTAAAGAGACATGGAAAACTGTGTAGTAGCCTCACAATATCATTGGCCTGTCCATCCGTTAAATGAACCAGACCGGATTGGATAGACAGCAGCATTTCTGAGTTGGGCAATCTAACACACTGCTGCTGAGTATTGCGCAACTCCAAGCCATCAACATCATCAATATGACAGTCCACTATCATAGCAGTAGTAGCAGAGGAGACAGCAGTACCTTCCTCTGTTTTTGAACTCTCTAACTGTGTGATGGGTCGGGTGTGGTAAGCTTTCAACATGTTAATGTGACACACACGAGATTGGCGTTGTCTATCAGGAGTTTGAAGCACATAGTCAGTTTCACTTATTTTCTTTTCAATTAAATAAGGACCCGAGAAACGAGCTGACAGTGAAGATCCTGGAACAGGTAATAACACCAGTACTTGGTCACCTGGCTGTAGTGGACGAGAAACAGCCTCTTTATCATAGTGTCTTTTCATGCTGCTCTGTGAGGAAGATAAAGCTTCCTTTGCGAGAGCACAAGCTTGGTGTAGGCGCTCACGAAAGCGACTAACGTAGTCCAACACATTCTCATCTCTGGTACACAACTCTTGGGAAAAGAACTGTTCTTTTAGGACTTTCATTGGTCCTCTCACTGTGTGACCAAACACCAGTTCAGCCGGGCTGAAACCTAGGGACTCCTGCACAGTTTCACGAGCAGCAAACAAAACTAGAGGAACTCCCTCATCCCAATCTTTCTCAGATTCCAAACAATATTTACGTAGCATAGACTTCAGTGTCTGATGCCATCTTTCAAGTGCACCCTGAGACTCTGGGTGATAGGCGCTTGACACACGGTGCGCAATTGACAAGGATTTTAACACCTGCCTGAAGAGCTTGGATAGGAAATTGGTACCTTGATCGCTTTGTACCACCCTAGGTAACCCGAATGTTGTGAAGAATTTTATTAAGGCTTTACTCACTACCGGGGCTGTAATCCTTCTCAGAGGAATGGCCTCGGGGTATCTTGTAGCCATACACATTATCGTTAACAAAAACTGGTTACCCGATTTTGTCTTCGGTAACGGCCCGACACAATCAACCACCACATGCTCGAATGGTTCACCTATGACAGGTATGGGACAAAGAGGAGCGGGAGGAATAACCTGATTTGGTTTTCCTGTTATCTGACATGTGTGGCATGTCCGACAGAACTGAGCCACATCTTGTTTTAAACCCGGCCAAAAGAAATGTCGAAGGATCCGATCATAAGTTTTTGTGATTCCTAAATGACCAGACCACTGGTGATCATGAGCAAGGGATAACACATTTTGTCGAAAGGCTGTAGGAATCACTATTTGGTAAACAGCATTCCAATCTCCATCCGCGTCAACATGGGATTTCCATTTACGCATGAGGAGATTACCATCAATGAAGTAAGCCACGTTCTTCTTCTTCACATCTTCCAATGAGACAACACTAGAAAAACATTTAGCAAGCTTGTTGTCAACCTTTTGGTTAGCAATCAGCTGCTCACGAGTGACTGGTAACTGTATTGCATCAGCAATAAGTTCAACGTTCTTTGATTCTTTCCTGGGCTGTTTGTCAGAGGTGATCAGCTTCTCAGAGGTATCACACAATCCATCTTCTTGATCAACCTCTTTGAACAGAACAGTGTTCGACAAATCTATCACGTCACCCTCTTGTAGTGCCTGAGCACGAGTGACAGCACAAGCGGGGAACACATGTGGATAACTCTGTGCCAGCTCATTCGAGAGAGAGTGGTCACTTTTATCCAATACTTCCAATACGGGTACTACCTTTCCTCCGGCAATATCGTTACCCATTATAAAGGTCACACCTTTCACTGGACCTTTCCTCCGGCAATATCGTTACCCATTATAAAGGTCACACCTTTCACTGGCAACATAGGGCGTACCCCCACTCTGAATATTCCACTGATTAACTCAGAGTGTACTTTCACAAAGTGCAATGGCACTGGGACAAAACCCATTTCAATACCCTGCACTAACACACTGGAACCACAGTATGTATCGTCAGATAAGGACAACACATCTGACAATATAAACGACTGCGCCGCACCAGTATCTCTAAGGATTTTAACCGGTCGCTGAGACGCTTCGTCATTCGTTAGGGACACAAACCCCTCGAAAATGAATGGTTCATAACTGCGGTCGGGGACTGAGACTTTCAAACTACAGTTACCCTGAGGCACCTGTTTTGTTGCAGACCTCACAACCGTACGAATTAGAGCAACACCTGTTGGTGGCTTGGCACGAAGAGGCATCCCTTGTTTGCGTTTAAGCAGGAAGCAATCATTAATCATATGTCCTACTTTATGACAATAGAAACAGGGACGCTCATTCTTCTGGTGTGCTTGATATACTACTGCTGGCCGACTAGGGCTAAAGGTAGGAAACTCAGTGGCTCTACTCTCAGTTTGAGCCGAAAACACACTCTTGTGCGTCAACACAAACTCGTCTGCCAACACAGACGCTTCTGCCAGGGAGGATACTTTCTGTTCGTTTAGGTAAACTACAATGCGTTTGGGTAAGCAATTTTTAAACTCTTCCAACAAGATTAACTCCCGGAGAGAGTTGAAATCAGTTACCTTACTAGCAGCATGCCATTTATCAAACAGATTTCCCTTGTCTCTAGCAAATTCCACATAAGTCTTACTAGAAGACTTTCTATGAGACCTAAATCTCTGTCGGTATACCTCAGGCACAAGCTCATAGGCACGAAGAACAGTAGCTTTGACCACTTCATAATTCAAACTGTCCTCCAGAGGTAGCGCTGACAAAACCTCTTGGGCTTTACCAGTTAATTTACACTGAAGTAATAGGCACCATACCTCTTCAGGCCATTTCAATGCTACGGCTATACGCTCAAATACACAAAAATAGGAGTCAACCTCTGACTCTCTAAACAAAGGTACTAAGGCAATCTGCCTACTAATGTCAAACGTGTTTGAGGACACAGCAGGTGAGGACGGCTCACAAACAGGCACAGTAGGACCGGAGGCTAGCCTCGCTGTCTCTGCCTCCAGTTCCATCTGGCGCATTTTGAACTCCAACTGCCTTTGTTCTCTGTCTGCCTCAATTTTACACATCTCCAAATGCCGTTGTTCTCGTTCTTTTTCTGCCTCTATTTTACATATCTCCAACTGGAGAGTCTCTCGCCTAATTTGGGCTCTCTCTTCCACCTCCAGTTGGAACTGTGATAAGCGGACATCCCTCCTGGCATCACCATTTGACAGTGGGGAGAGTGGATCAAAACGGGACAATGTGGCTGGTGTTTTAGCCTCTCCCTCATTATCAGACACCAATGGGCTTACAGGAGCAGCAACATCCCCTACAGGGGTAGTAGACTCAGGCAGCGGTAACACAAGCACCTGCTCTTCCAACAATACATTTAATATAGCCGTTTAACCTCCGCCTTAACTAAACTCTGCGGAATCGATACTGAATAATGGTCAGCCAAGGTCATTAAATCAACTCTACGACATTTGTCAAAAACCTCCCACGAAGGGTTATCCAAAAAGGATTTCAAATCAAAAGTAGTCATTTTACACTACTTCACAAGTGCCAAAGAAAATAGCAAACACTAATGCTACTTCAGCTATGACGCTCAACACTGAACTATACCACTACAACAATCTACATGAGCGGCATGGGTGTCAGTTATGACAGATCCCGGACGAGGCTCCACTTATGTTACGAATCCCTTTTGGCCCGACAGTCTAGGGGGGATGGTAATGAGACCCGTAACATAACTCATGCAAATTATTATTGTGACAAAGTAAAAGTGTGCACGAAATAACCACGACAACAGAAATCTACCGTCAAACTCTAGGTTTATTTATAAACACACGGTAATGGGGGAGCAGGAAAAGGGGCTGACCTGGACCCAAGGAAAGAAACAATAAGCATCCAAAACACCCCTAAGCTAGACTAGCCTACTTTAACAACAGCTAACTAACTAACCAAAAATACAGTGGGTGGTCCGCCCAGTTCTAACTAGTGTATTTAACAAAGTTCACCTACGGGTAGTGTATGCCCATGGGCGACTTATCTTGGTTTCCCCCTTTTCCCACCAGCAAACAAACAAACACCATAACCAAAAACAATACTCACAGGTGATGACAAAGTGCTATGAGGTGCTTAAACAAAAGAGAGGTTACGACACAAAGCGAGAGTGAAACACAGAGACCTACAGACATGGCATTTACAGAGAGATTGCCCTAGAGATTGAGCTCTAGAACAAACAAATGATGGGGTTTTTAAACCATGGGGAAGGAACTGTGATAGGGTAGGAAGTAGGAGGAGGTGTGTCTTCTGATTGATGATTGATTGTTGACTGATTGGGGAGTGATGGTTTTCACCTGTGAGGGGAGAAGGAGAGAAAAGAAACACACACAGGATACACACACACACAGGATTACTGTATCCGTAACACCAGCGCATGTCCAGGCCCGTCTGAAGTTTGCCAATGACCATCTGGATGATCCAGAGGAGGAATGGTAGAAGGTCATGTGGCCTGATGAGACAAAAATAGAGCTATTTGGTCTAAACTCCACTCGCCGTGTTTGGAGGAAGAAGAAGGATGAGTACAACCTCAAGAACACCATCCCAACCGTGAAGCATGGAGGTGGAAACATCATTCTTTGGGGATGCTTTTCTGCAAAGGGGACAGGACGACTGCACCGTATTGAGGGGAGGATGGATGGGGCCATGTATCGCAAGATCTTGGCCAACAACCTCCTTCCCTCAGTAAGAGCATTGAAGATGGGTTGTGGCTGGGTCTTCCAGCATGACAATGACACGAAACACACAGCCAGGGCAACTAAGGAGTGGCTCCGTAAGAAGCATGTCAAGGTACTGGAGTGGCCTAGCCAGTCTCCAGACCTGAACCCAATAGAAAATCTTTGGAGGGAGCTGAAAGTCCATATTACCCCCGAAACCTGAAGGATCTGGAGAAGGTCTGTATGGAGGAGTGGGCCAAAATACCTGCTGCAGTGTGTGCAAACCTGGTCAAGAACTACAGGAAACGTATGATCTCTGTAATTGCAAACAAAGGTTTCTGTACCAAATGTATTTCTGATGTATCAAATACTTATGTCATGCAATAAAATGCAAATTAATTATTTAAAAATCATACAATGTGATTTTCTGGATTTTTGTTTTAGATTCCGTCTCTCACAGTTGAAGTGTACCTATGATAAAAATGACAGACCTCTACATGCTTTGTAAGTAGGAAAACCTGCAAAATCGGCAGTGTATCAAATACTTGTTCTCCCCACTGAATGTGTACTCCAGGCTGGTTTGCGCCGGGTTATTGTAACCCGTGTGTGTTTAGTTTTCTGAGTGCTGTGTTTTGTTCGCCTCAATAAAGGGCTGCGTTTGCTATCCATTTCTGCTCTCCTGCGCCTGACTTCCCTGCAGCCAGTTACACACTCCATTACAAAAGAATCCTTCACTCATGCTGCAATACATACCCTTGTTAAACTGACTATCCTACCGTTCCTTGACTTCGGTGATGTCATTTACAAAATAGTCTCCAACACTCTACTCAGCAAAATGGATGCAGTCTATCACAGTGCCATCCGTTTTGTCACCAAAGCCCCATATACTACCCACCACTGTGACATGTATGTCCTCGTTGGCTCGCCCTCGCTTCATATTCGTCGCCAAACCCACTGGCTCCAGGTCATCTATAAGTCTTTGCTAGGTAAAGCCCTGCCTTATCTCAGCTCACTGGTCACCATAGCAGCACCCACTCATAGCATGTGCTCCAGCAGGTATATCTCACTTGTCATCCCCAAAGCTAATTCCTACTTTGGCCACCTTTCCTTCCAGTTCTCTGCTGCAAATGACTGGAATGAATTGTAAAATCACTGAAGCTGGAGACTCATATCTCCCTCACTAACTTTAAGCACCAGCTGTCAGAGCAGCTCACAGATCACTGCACCTGTACATAGCCCATCTGTAAATAGCCCATCCAATCTACCTACCTCATCCCCATACTGTTATTTATTTATTTTTCTCCTTTGCATCCCAGTATCTCTACTTGCACATTCATCTTCTGCACATCTATCACTCCAGTGTTTAATTGCTAAATTGTAATTATTTTGCCACTATGGCATATTTTTTGCCTTATCTCCCTTATCTTACCTCATTTGCACAAACTGTATATAGACTTTTTTCTATTGTGTTATTATTATGTTTGTTTATTCCATGTGTACCTCTGTGTTGTTGTTTGTGTCGCATTGCTTTGCTTATCTTGGCCAGGTCGCAGTTGTAAATGAGAACTTGTTCTCAACTAGCCTACCTGGTTAAATAAAGGTGAAACAAAAAAATAAAAAAAATATTTTGTCAAGAGGGTGATCCTGTGCCAATAAACAACTTAGACTGCCTTTGAGAGTTTTCCTTAAAGCATCATATCAAGGAAGGTGTCAGAAGGGAATTACATTCAAATCAACCTGTCAACATGCTTGATATCTTACAGAGTAATCAGTTTCCTTTTACACAAAAAAACACAACTATGGCTTCTGATTACAGTATTGTCCTAATCAGTGAAACCCTGCTGGAAGGTTAGATTGGGAGATTTAGGCCTACAGTAGAAAGAAAAATAAAACAAGAAAAAAAACATGGAAACTAAGACCGAAAGAATGAAGAAAAGACAATAATAAAGAAATAGGAGAGAAGGTAGGAGAGGTGGGTAGTCTTGGAAGAGAGAGTTAGAGATCGTGAGTGAGAGAGTGTGTGGGAGACATACTGTATACCGCTTGGTTCAGGCAGGGGGGAGTTGCAGAACTCAGCCGGTTTCTCCGGAGGGAGAATGTTCACAGCTATATTCACACAACTCAGAGGGAAGATTTAGTTAGAGATGGCTTTGTTTGTCTTGGGCTACCTCCCCCTCGCCACGATAATAGTTCTGTCAATATGGGAGAAGAAGAAGCTTGGAGAGGTTTTATTTCATGAGTTTTAATGAGAGTGTAACTACCAGACATTCTGTACAGTTGTGTTGTGATTGGGGTAGTATATTTGGATCATGTTGTTTTTGTTTATGACTTTCATTTTTTGTTTTATTAATGAGTTAGGGTTTTATTCAATGTAATCATCAGATATTATATTTTGAAGTAATAATAAAACTCAGTCTCGTGATATCAGTCTAGTACAAACAGTCTATTAAAATCAGTCTAGTACAAACAGTCTAATACAATCAGTCTAGTACAAACAGTCTAGTACAAACAGTCTAGTACAATAAGTCTAGTACAGTCTAGTGAAATCAGTCTAGTACAGTCTAGTGAAATCAGTCTAGTACAGTCTAGTGAAATCAGTCTAGTACAAACAGTCTAGTAAAATCAGTCTAGTACAAACAGTCTAGTAAAATCAGCCTAGTACAAACAGTCTAGTAAAATCAGTCTAGTAGTCTAGTGAAAAAAGTCTAGTACAGTCTAGTGAAATCAGTCTAGTACAGTCTAGTGAAATCAGTCTAGTACAAACAGTCTAGTGAAATCAGTCTAGTACAAACAGTCTAGTAAAATCAGTCTAGTACAAACAGTCTAGTAAAATCAGTCTAGTACAGTCAGTCTAGTGAAATCAGTCTAGTACAAACAGTCTAGTGAAATCAGTCTAGTACAAACAGTCTAGTAAAATCAGTCTAGTACCCTCAGTCTAGTGAAATCAGTCTAGTACACTCAGTCTAGTAAAATAAGTCTAGTAGGGTCTAGTAAAATCAGTCTAGTACAAACAGTCTAGTAAAATCAGTCTAGTACAGTCAGTCTAGTGAAATCAGTCTAGTACAAACAGTCTAGAAAAATCAGTCTAATACACTCAGTCTAGTAAAATCAGTCTAGTACAGTCTAGTGAAACCAGTCTAGTACTAACAGTCTAGTGAAATCAGTCTAGTAAAATTAGTCTAGTCCACTCAGTCTAGTAAAATAAGTCTAGTACAGTCTAGTGAAATCAGTCTAGTACAAACAGTCTAGTAAAATCAGTCTAGTCCAGTCAGTCTAGAAAAATAAGTCTAGTACAAACAGTCTAGTGAAATCAGTCTAGTACAAACAGTCTAGTGAAATCAGTCTAGTACAATCAGTCTAGTGAAATAAGTCTAGTACAGTCTAGTGAAATCAGTCTAGTACAAACAGTCTAGTAAAATCAGTCTAGTCCAGTCAGTCTAGAAAAATAAGTCTAGTACAGTCTAGTGAAATCAGTCTAGTGAAATCAGTCTAGTACAAACAGTCTAGTAAAATCAGTCTAGTGCAATCAGTCTAGTAAAATCAGTCTAGTCCAGTCAGTATAATAAAACCAGTCTAGTGAAATCAGTCTAGTCCAGTCAGTCTAATAAAATCAGTCTAGTAAAATCAGTCTAGTCCAGTCAGTATAATAAAATCAGTCTAGTGAAATCAGTCTAGTCCAGTCAGTCTAATAAAATCAGTCTAATAAAATCAGCCTAGTGAAATCAGTCTAGTAAAATCAGTCTAGTCCAGTCAGTCCAATAAAATCAGTCTAGTCCAGTCAGTCTAGTAAAATCAGTCTAGTACAATCAGTCTAGTGAAATAAGTCTAGTAGAGTCTAGTGTAATCAGTCTAGTACAAACAGTCTAGTAAAATCAGTCTAGTACAAACAGTCTAGTAAAATTAGTCTAGTCCACTCAGTCTAGTAAAATAAGTCTAGTACAGTCTAGTGAAATCAGTCTAGTACAAACAGTCTAGTGAAATCAGTCTAGTACAAACAGTCTAGTAAAATCAGTCTAGTCCAGTCAGTCTAGAAAAATAAGTCTAGTACAAACAGTCTAGTGAAATCAGTCTAGTACAAACAGTCTAGTAAAATCAATCTAGTACAATCAGTCTAGTGAAATAAGTCTAGTACAGTCTAGTGTAATCCGTCTAGTACAAACAGTCTAGTAAAATCAGTCTAGTCCACTCAGTCTAGTAAAATAAGTCTAGTACAGTCTAGTGAAATCAGTCTAGTACAAACAGTCTAGTGAAATCAGTCTAGTACAATCAGTCTAGTGGAATAAGTCTAGTACAGTCTAGTGAAATCAATCTAGTACAAACAGTCTAGTGAAACAAGTCTAGTACTAACAGTCTAGTGAAATCAGTCTAGTAAAATTAGTCTAGTCCACTCAGTCTAGTAAAATAAGTCTAGTACAGTCTAGTGAAATCAGTCTAGTACAAACAGTCTAGTAAAATCAGTCTAGTCCAGTCAGTCTAGAAAAATAAGTCTAGTACAAACAGTCTAGTGAAATCAGTCTAGTACAAACAGTCTAGTGAAATCAGTCTAGTACAATCAGTCTAGTGAAATAAGTCTAGTACAGTCTAGTGAAATCAGTCTAGTACAAACAGTCTAGTAAAATCAGTCTAGTCCAGTCAGTCTAGAAAAATAAGTCTAGTACAGTCTAGTGAAATCAGTCTAGTACAAACAGTCTAGTAAAATCAGTCTAGTGCAATCAGTCTAGTAAAATCAGTCTAGTCCAGTCAGTATAATAAAACCAGTCTAGTGAAATCAGTCTAGTCCAGTCAGTCTAATAAAATCAGTCTAGTAAAATCAGTCTAGTCCAGTCAGTATAATAAAATCAGTCTAGTGAAATCAGTCTAGTCCAGTCAGTCTAATAAAATCAGTCTAATAAAATCAGCCTAGTGAAATCAGTCTAGTAAAATCAGTCTAGTCCAGTCAGTCTAATAAAATCAGTCTAGTCCAGTCAGTCTAGTAAAATCAGTCTAGTACAATCAGTCTAGTGAAATAAGTCTAGTAGAGTCTAGTGTAATCAGTCTAGTACAAACAGTCTAGTAAAATCAGTCTAGTACAAACAGTCTAGTAAAATTAGTCTAGTCCACTCAGTCTAGTAAAATAAGTCTAGTACAGTCTAGTGAAATCAGTCTAGTACAAACAGTCTAGTGAAATCAGTCTAGTACGAACAGTCTAGTAAAATCAGTCTAGTCCAGTCAGTCTAGAAAAATAAGTCTAGTACAAACAGTCTAGTGAAATCAGTCTAGTACAAACAGTCTAGTAAAATCAATCTAGTACAATCAGTCTAGTGAAATAAGTCTAGTACAGTCTAGTGTAATCCGTCTAGTACAAACAGTCTAGTAAAATCAGTCTAGTCCACTCAGTCTAGTAAAATAAGTCTAGTACAGTCTAGTGAAATCAGTCTAGTACAAACAGTCTAGTGAAATCAGTCTAGTACAATCAGTCTAGTGGAATAAGTCTAGTACAGTCTAGTGAAATCAATCTAGTACAAACAGTCTAGTAAAATCAGTCTAGTCCAGTCAGTCTAGAAAAATAAGTCTAGTACAGTCTAGTGAAATCAGTCTAGTGAAATCAGTCTAGTACAAACAGTCTAGTAAAATCAGTCTAGTGAAATCAGTCTAGTAAAATCAGTCTAGTCCAGTCAGTCTAATAAAATCAGTCTAGTTAAATCAGTCTAGTGAAATCAGTCTAGTCCAGTCAGTCTAATAAAATCAGTCTAGTAAAATCAGTCTAGTCCAGTCAGTCTAATAAAATCAGCCTAGTGAAATCAGTCTAGTAAAATCAGTCTAGTCCAGTCAGTGTAATAAAATCAGTCTAGTCCAGTCAGTCTAGTAAAATCAGTCTAGTAAAATCAGTCTAGTACAATCAGTCTAGTGAAATAAGTCTAGTACAGTCTAGTGTAATCAGTCTAGTACAAACAGTCTAGTAAAATCAGTCTAGTCCACTCAGTCTAGTAAAATAAGTCTGGTACAGTCTAGTGAAATCAGTCTAGTACAAACAGTCTAGTGAAATCAGTCTAGTACAAACAGTCTAGTGAAATCAGTCTAGTACAATCAGTCTAGTGAAACAAGTCTAGTACAGTCTAGTAAAATCAGTCTAGTCCAGTCAGTCTAGGAAAATAAGTCTAGTACAGTCAGTCTAATAAAATCAGTCTAGTGAAATCAGTCTAGTCCAGTCAGTCAAATAAAATCAGTCTAGTAAAATCAGCCTAGTCCAGTCAGTCTAATAAAATCAGCCTAGTGAAATCAGTCTAGTAAAATCAGTCTAGTCCAGTCAGTCTAATAAAATCAGTCTAGTAAAATCAGTCTAGTCCAGTCAGTCTAATAAAATCAGCCTAGTGAAATCAGTCTAGTAAAATCAGTCTAGTCCAGTCAGTCTAATAAAATCAGTCTAGTCCAGTCAGTCTAGTAAAATAAGTCTAGTAAAATCAGTCTAGTACAATCAGTCTAGTGAAATAAGTCTAGTACAGTCTAGTGTAACCAGTGTAGTACAAACAGTCTAGTAAAATCAGTCTAGTCCACTCAGTCTAGTAAAATAAGTCTAGTACAGTCTAGTGAAATCAGTCTAGTACAAACAGTCTAGTGAAATCAGTCTAGTACAATCAGTCTAGTGAAACAAGTCTAGTACAGTCTAGTGAAATCAGTCTAGTACCAACAGTCTAGTAAAATCAGTCTAGTCCAGTCAGTCTAGAAAAATAAGTCTAGTACAGTCTAGTGAAATCAGTCTAGTGAAATCAGTCTAGTACAAACAGTCTAGTAAAATCAGTCTAGTGAAATCAGTCTAGTAAAATCAGTCTAGTCCAGTCAGTCTAATAAAATCAGTCTAGTGCAATCAGTCTAGGTCAGTCAGTCTAATAAAATCAGTCTAGTAAAATCAGTCTAGTCCAGTCAGTCTAATAAAATCAGTCTAGTGAAATCAGTCTAGTAAAATCAGTCTAGTCCAGTCAGTCTAATAAAATCAGTCTAGTCCAGTCAGTCTAGTAAAATCAGTCTAGTAAAATCAGTCTAGTACAAACAGCCTAGTAAAATCAGTCTAGTACAAACAGTCTAGTAAAATCAGTCTAGTAAAATCAGTCTAGTACAAACAGTCTAGTAAAATCAGTCTAGTACAAACAGTCTAGTAACATCAGTCTAGTCCACTCCGTCTAGTAAAATAAGTCTAGTACAGTCAGTGAAATCAGTCTAGTACAAACAGTCTAGTGAAATCAGTCTAGTACAAACAGTCTAGTGAAATCAGTCTAGTACAAACAGTCTAGTAAAATCAGTCTAGTCCACTCAGTCTAGTGAAATCAGTCTAGTACAAACAGTCTAGTGAAATCAGTCTAGTACAAACAGTCTAGTAAAATCAGTCTAATACAAACAGTCTAGTAAAATCAGTCTAGTACAAACAGTCTAGTGAAATCAGTCTAGTACAATCAGTCTAATAAAATCAGTCTAGTACAGTCAGTCTTATACAGTCAGTCTAATAAAATTAGTCTAGTACAATCAGTCTAATAAAATCAGTCTAGTACAGTCAGTCTAGTAAAATCAGTCTAGTACAATCAGTCTAGTCCAGTCAGTCTAATAAAATCAGTCTAGTCCAGTCAGTCTAGTAAAATAAGTCTAGTAAAATCAGTCTAGTACAATCAGTCTAGTGAAATAAGTCTAGTACAGTCTAGTGTAACCAGTGTAGTACAAACAGTCTAGTAAAATCAGTCTAGTCCACTCAGTCTAGTAAAATAAGTCTAGTACAGTCTAGTGAAATCAGTCTAGTACAAACAGTCTAGTGAAATCAGTCTAGTACAATCAGTCTAGTGAAACAAGTCTAGTACAGTCTAGTGAAATCAGTCTAGTACCAACAGTCTAGTAAAATCAGTCTGGTCCAGTCAGTCTAGAAAAATAAGTCTAGTACAGTCTGGTGAAATCAGTCTAGTGAAATCAGTCTCGTACAAACAGTCTAGTAAAATCAGTCTAGTGAAATCAGTCTAGTAAAATCAGTCTAGTCCAGTCAGTCTAATAAAATCAGTCTAGTGCAATCAGTCTAGGTCAGTCAGTCTAATAAAATCAGTCTAGTAAAATCAGTCTAGTCCAGTCAGTCTAATAAAATCAGTCTAGTGAAATCAGTCTAGTAAAATCAGTCTAGTCCAGTCAGTCTAATAAAATCAGTCTAGTCCAGTCAGTCTAGTAAAATCAGTCTAGTAAAATCAGTCTAGTACAAACAGCCTAGTAAAATCAGTCTAGTACAAACAGTCTAGTAAAATCAGTCTAGTAAAATCAGTCTAGTACAAACAGTCTAGTAAAATCAGTCTAGTACAAACAGTCTAGTAAAATCAGTCTAGTCCAAACAGTCTAGTAAAATCAGTCTAGTCCACTCAGTCTAGTAAAATCAGTCTAGTACAGTCAGTGAAATCAGTCTAGTACAAACAGTCTAGTGAAATCAGTCTAGTACAAACAGTCTAGTGAAATCAGTCTAGTACAAACAGTCTAGTAAAATCAGTCTAGTCCACTCAGTCTAGTGAAATCAGTCTAGTACAAACAGTCTAGTGAAATCAGTCTAGTACAAACAGTCTAGTAAAATCAGTCTAGTCCACTCAGTCTAGTAAAATCAGTCTAGTACAAACAGTCTAGTGAAATCAGTCTAGTACAATCAGTCTAATAAAATCAGTCTAGTACAGTCAGTCTTATACAGTCAGTCTAATAAAATTAGTCTAGTACAATCAGTCTAATAAAATCAGTCTAGTACAGTCAGTCTAGTAAAAATCAGTCTAGTACAATCAGTCTAATAAAATCAGTCTAGTACAAACAGTCTAGTGGAATCAGTCTAGTTCACTCAGTCTAGTGAAATCAGTCTAGTACAAACAGTCTAGTGAAATCAGTCTAGTACACTCAGTCTAGTGAAATCAGTCTAGTACAACCAGTCTAGTGAAATCAGTCTAGTACAAACAGTCTAGTGAAATCAGTCTAGTACAAACAGTCTAGTAAAATCAGTCTAGTCCACTCAGTCTAGTGAAATCAGTCTAGTACAAACAGTCTAGTGAAATCAGTCTAGTACAGTCAGTCTAGTAAAATCAGTCTAGTACAGTCAGTCTAGTAAAATCAGTCTAGTACAGTCAGTCTAGTAAAATCAGTCTAGTACAGTCAGTCTAGTACAGTCAGTCTAGTACAGGCAGTCTAGTAAAATCAGTCTAGTACAATCAGTCTAATGAAATCAGTCTAGTACAGTCAGTCTAGTAAAATCAGTCTAGTACAAACAGTCAGTCTAGTACAGTCAGTCTAGTACAGTCAGTCTAGTAAAATCAGTCTAGTACAGTCAGTTTAGTACAGTCAGTCTAGTACAGTCAGTCTAGTAAAATCAGTCTAGTACAAACAGTCTAGTGAAATCAGTCTAGTACAAACAGTCTAGTAAAATCAGTCTAGTACAAACAGTCTAGTAAAATCAGTCTAGTACAGTCAGTCTAGTGAAATCAGTCTAGTACAAACAGTCTAGTGAAATCAGTCTAGTACAAACAGTCTAGTAAAATCAGTCTAGTACCTCAGTCTAGTGAAATCAGTCTAGTACACTCAGTCTAGTAAAATAAGTCTAGTAGGGTCTAGTAAAATCAGTCTAGTACAAACAGTCTAGTAAAATCAGTCTAGTACAGTCAGTCTAGTGAAATCAGTCTAGTACAAACAGTCTAGAAAAATCAGTCTAATACACTCAGTCTAGTAAAATCAGTCTAGTACAGTCTAGTGAAACCAGTCTAGTACTAACAGTCTAGTGAAATCAGTCTAGTAAAATTAGTCTAGTCCACTCAGTCTAGGAAAATATGTCTAGTACAGTCTAGTGAAATCAGTCTAGTACAAACAGTCTAGTAAAATCAGTCTAGTCCAGTCAGTCTAGAAAATAAGTCTAGTACAAACAGTCTAGTGAAATCAGTCTAGTACAAACAGTCTAGTGAAATCAGTCTAGTACAATCAGTCTAGTGAAATAAGTCTAGTACAGTCTAGTGAAATCAGTCTAGTACAAACAGTCTAGTAAAATCAGTCTAGTCCAGTCAGTCTAGAAAATAAGTCTAGTACAGTCTAGTGAAATCAGTCTAGTGAAATCAGTCTAGTACAAACAGTCTAGTAAAATCAGTCTAGTGCAATCAGTCTAGTAAAATCAGTCTAGTCCAGTCAGTATAATAAAACCAGTCTAGTGAAATCAGTCTAGTCCAGTCAGTCTAATAAAATCAGTCTAGTAAAATCAGTCTAGTCCAGTCAGTATAATAAAATCAGTCTAGTGAAATCAGTCTAGTCCAGTCAGTCTAATAAAATCAGTCTAATAAAATCAGCCTAGTGAAATCAGTCTAGTAAAATCAGTCTAGTCCAGTCAGTCTAATAAAATCAGTCTAGTCCAGTCAGTCTAGTAAAATCAGTCTAGTACAATCAGTCTAGTGAAATAAGTCTAGTAGAGTCTAGTGTAATCAGTCTAGTACAAACAGTCTAGTAAAATCAGTCTAGTACAAACAGTCTAGTAAAATTAGTCTAGTCCACTCAGTCTAGTAAAATAAGTCTAGTACAGTCTAGTGAAATCAGTCTAGTACAAACAGTCTAGTGAAATCAGTCTAGTACAAACAGTCTAGTAAAATCAGTCTAGTCCAGTCAGTCTAGAAAAATAAGTCTAGTACAAACAGTCTAGTGAAATCAGTCTAGTACAAACAGTCTAGTAAAATCAATCTAGTACAATCAGTCTAGTGAAATAAGTCTAGTACAGTCAGTGAAATCAGTCTAGTACAAACAGTCTAGTGAAATCAGTCTAGTACAAACAGTCTAGTGAAATCAGTCTAGTACAAACAGTCTAGTAAAATCAGTCTAGTCCACTCAGTCTAGTGAAATCAGTCTAGTACAAACAGTCTAGTGAAATCAGTCTAGTACAAACAGTCTAGTAAAATCAGTCTAGTCCACTCAGTCTAGTAAAATCAGTCTAGTACAAACAGTCTAGTGAAATCAGTCTAGTACAATCAGTCTAATAAAATCAGTCTAGTACAGTCAGTCTTATACAGTCAGTCTAATAAAATTAGTCTAGTACAATCAGTCTAATAAAATCAGTCTAGTACAGTCAGTCTAGTAAAAATCAGTCTAGTACAATCAGTCTAATAAAATCAGTCTAGTACAAACAGTCTAGTGGAATCAGTCTAGTTCACTCAGTCTAGTGAAATCAGTCTAGTACAAACAGTCTAGTGAAATCAGTCTAGTACACTCAGTCTAGTGAAATCAGTCTAGTACAACCAGTCTAGTGAAATCAGTCTAGTACAAACAGTCTAGTGAAATCAGTCTAGTACAAACAGTCTAGTAAAATCAGTCTAGTCCACTCAGTCTAGTGAAATCAGTCTAGTACAAACAGTCTAGTGAAATCAGTCTAGTACAGTCAGTCTAGTAAAATCAGTCTAGTACAGTCAGTCTAGTAAAATCAGTCTAGTACAGTCAGTCTAGTAAAATCAGTCTAGTACAGTCAGTCTAGTACAGTCAGTCTAGTACAGGCAGTCTAGTAAAATCAGTCTAGTACAATCAGTCTAATGAAATCAGTCTAGTACAGTCAGTCTAGTAAAATCAGTCTAGTACAAACAGTCAGTCTAGTACAGTCAGTCTAGTACAGTCAGTCTAGTAAAATCAGTCTAGTACAGTCAGTTTAGTACAGTCAGTCTAGTACAGTCAGTCTAGTAAAATCAGTCTAGTACAAACAGTCTAGTGAAATCAGTCTAGTACAAACAGTCTAGTAAAATCAGTCTAGTACAAACAGTCTAGTAAAATCAGTCTAGTACAGTCAGTCTAGTGAAATCAGTCTAGTACAAACAGTCTAGTGAAATCAGTCTAGTACAAACAGTCTAGTAAAATCAGTCTAGTACCCTCAGTCTAGTGAAATCAGTCTAGTACACTCAGTCTAGTAAAATAAGTCTAGTAGGGTCTAGTAAAATCAGTCTAGTACAAACAGTCTAGTAAAATCAGTCTAGTACAGTCAGTCTAGTGAAATCAGTCTAGTACAAACAGTCTAGAAAAATCAGTCTAATACACTCAGTCTAGTAAAATCAGTCTAGTACAGTCTAGTGAAACCAGTCTAGTACTAACAGTCTAGTGAAATCAGTCTAGTAAAATTAGTCTAGTCCACTCAGTCTAGGAAAATATGTCTAGTACAGTCTAGTGAAATCAGTCTAGTACAAACAGTCTAGTAAAATCAGTCTAGTCCAGTCAGTCTAGAAAAATAAGTCTAGTACAAACAGTCTAGTGAAATCAGTCTAGTACAAACAGTCTAGTGAAATCAGTCTAGTACAATCAGTCTAGTGAAATAAGTCTAGTACAGTCTAGTGAAATCAGTCTAGTACAAACAGTCTAGTAAAATCAGTCTAGTCCAGTCAGTCTAGAAAAATAAGTCTAGTACAGTCTAGTGAAATCAGTCTAGTGAAATCAGTCTAGTACAAACAGTCTAGTAAAATCAGTCTAGTGCAATCAGTCTAGTAAAATCAGTCTAGTCCAGTCAGTATAATAAAACCAGTCTAGTGAAATCAGTCTAGTCCAGTCAGTCTAATAAAATCAGTCTAGTAAAATCAGTCTAGTCCAGTCAGTATAATAAAATCAGTCTAGTGAAATCAGTCTAGTCCAGTCAGTCTAATAAAATCAGTCTAATAAAATCAGCCTAGTGAAATCAGTCTAGTAAAATCAGTCTAGTCCAGTCAGTCTAATAAAATCAGTCTAGTCCAGTCAGTCTAGTAAAATCAGTCTAGTACAATCAGTCTAGTGAAATAAGTCTAGTAGAGTCTAGTGTAATCAGTCTAGTACAAACAGTCTAGTAAAATCAGTCTAGTACAAACAGTCTAGTAAAATTAGTCTAGTCCACTCAGTCTAGTAAAATAAGTCTAGTACAGTCTAGTGAAATCAGTCTAGTACAAACAGTCTAGTGAAATCAGTCTAGTACAAACAGTCTAGTAAAATCAGTCTAGTCCAGTCAGTCTAGAAAAATAAGTCTAGTACAAACAGTCTAGTGAAATCAGTCTAGTACAAACAGTCTAGTAAAATCAATCTAGTACAATCAGTCTAGTGAAATAAGTCTAGTACAGTCTAGTGTAATCCGTCTAGTACAAACAGTCTAGTAAAATCAGTCTAGTCCACTCAGTCTAGTAAAATAAGTCTAGTACAGTCTAGTGAAATCAGTCTAGTACAAACAGTCTAGTGAAATCAGTCTAGTACAATCAGTCTAGTGGAATAAGTCTAGTACAGTCTAGTGAAATCAATCTAGTACAAACAGTCTAGTAAAATCAGTCTAGTCCAGTCAATCTAGAAAAATAAGTCTAGTACAGTCTAGTGAAATCAGTCTAGTGAAATCAGTCTAGTACAAACAGTCTAGTAAAATCAGTCTAGTGAAATCAGTCTAGTAAAATCAGTCTAGTCCAGTCAGTCTAATAAAATCAGTCTAGTTAAATCAGTCTAGTGAAATCAGTCTAGTCCAGTCAGTCTAATAAAATCAGTCTAGTAAAATCAGTCTAGTCCAGTCAGTCTAATAAAATCAGCCTAGTGAAATCAGTCTAGTAAAATCAGTCTAGTCCAGTCAGTGTAATAAAATCAGTCTAGTCCAGTCAGTCTAGTAAAATCAGTCTAGTAAAATCAGTCTAGTACAATCAGTCTAGTGAAATAAGTCTAGTACAGTCTAGTGTAATCAGTCTAGTACAAACAGTCTACTAAAATCAGTCTAGTCCACTCAGTCTAGTAAAATAAGTCTAGTACAGTCTAGTAAAATCAGTCTAGTCCAGTCAGTCTAGGAAAATAAGTCTAGTACAGTCAGTCTAATAAAATCAGTCTAGTGAAATCAGTCTAGTCCAGTCAGTCTAGGAAAATAAGTCTAGTACAGTCAGTCTAATAAAATCAGTCTAGTGAAATCAGTCTAGTCCAGTCAGTCTAATAAAATCAGTCTAGTAAAATCAGTCTAGTCCAGTCAGTCTAATCAAATCAGTCTAGTTAAATCAGTCTAGTCCAGTCAGTCTAATAAAATCGGTCTAGTAAAATAAGCCTAGTCCAGTCAGTCTAATAAAATCAGCCTAGTGAAATCAGTCTAGTCCAGTCAGTCTAATAAAATCAGTCTAGTAAAATCAGTCTAGTCCAGTCAGTCTAATAAAATCAGCCTAGTGAAATCAGTCTAGTAAAATCAGTCTAGTCCAGTCAGTCTAATAAAATCAGTCTAGTCCAGTCAGTCTAGTAAAATAAGTCTAGTAAAATCAGTCTAGTACAATCAGTCTAGTGAAATAAGTCTAGTACAGTCTAGTGTAACCAGTGTAGTACAAACAGTCTAGTAAAATCAGTCTAGTCCACTCAGTCTAGTAAAATAAGTCTAGTACAGTCTAGTGAAATCAGTCTAGTACAAACAGTCTAGTGAAATCAGTCTAGTACAATCAGTCTAGTGAAACAAGTCTAGTACAGTCTAGTGAAATCAGTCTAGTACCAACAGTCTAGTAAAATCAGTCTGGTCCAGTCAGTCTAGAAAAATAAGTCTAGTACAGTCTGGTGAAATCAGTCTAGTGAAATCAGTCTAGTACAAACAGTCTAGTAAAATCAGTCTAGTGAAATCAGTCTAGTAAAATCAGTCTAGTCCAGTCAGTCTAATAAAATCAGTCTAGTGCAATCAGTCTAGGTCAGTCAGTCTAATAAAATCAGTCTAGTAAAATCAGTCTAGTCCAGTCAGTCTAATAAAATCAGTCTAGTGAAATCAGTCTAGTAAAGTCAGTCTAGTCCAGTCAGTCTAATAAAATCAGTCTAGTCCAGTCAGTCTAGTAAAATCAGTCTAGTAAAATCAGTCTAGTACAAACAGCCTAGTAAAATCAGTCTAGTACAAACAGTCTAGTAAAATCAGTCTAGTAAAATCAGTCTAATACAAACAGTCTAGTAAAATCAGTCTAGTACAAACAGTCTAGTAAAATCAGTCTAGTCCACTCCGTCTAGTAAAATAAGTCTAGTACAGTCAGTGAAATCAGTCTAGTACAAACAGTCTAGTGAAATCAGTCTAGTACAAACAGTCTAGTGAAATCAGTCTAGTACAAACAGTCTAGTAAAATCAGTCTAGTCCACTCAGTCTAGTGAAATCAGTCTAGTACAAACAGTCTAGTGAAATCAGTCTAGTACAAACAGTCTAGTAAAATCAGTCTAGTCCACTCAGTCTAGTAAAATCAGTCTAGTACAAACAGTCTAGTGGAATCAGTCTAGTTCACTCAGTCTAGTGAAATCAGTCTAGTACAAACAGTCTAGTGAAATCAGTCTAGTACACTCAGTCTAGTGAAATCAGTCTAGTACAACCAGTCTAGTGAAATCAGTCTAGTACAAACAGTCTAGTGAAATCAGTCTAGTACAAACAGTCTAGTAAAATCAGTCTAGTCCACTCAGTCTAGTGAAATCAGTCTAGTACAAACAGTCTAGTGAAATCAGTCTAGTACAGTCAGTCTAGTAAAATCAGTCTAGTACAGTCAGTCTAGTAAAATCAGTCTAGTACAGTCAGTCTAGTAAAATCAGTCTAGTACAGTCAGTCTAGTACAGTCAGTCTAGTACAGTCAGTCTAGTAAAATCAGTCTAGTACAATCAGTCTAATAAAATCAGTCTAGTACAGTCAGTCTAGTAAAATCAGTCTAGTACAGTCAGTCTAGTAAAATCAGTCTAGTACAGTCAGTTTAGTACAGTCAGTCTAGTACAGTCAGTCTAGTAAAATCAGTCTAGTACAGTCAGTCTAGTAAAATCAGTCTAGTACAATCAGTCTAATAAAATCAGTCTAGTACAGTCAGTCTAGTAAAATCAGTCTAGTACAATCAGTCTAATAAAATCAGTCTAGTACAGTCAGTCTAGTACAGTCAGTCTAGTACAGTCAGTCTAGTAAATTCAGTCTAGTACAGTCAGTCTAGTAAATTCAGTCTAGTACAGTCAGTCTAGTACAGTCAGTCTAGTAAAATCAGTCTAGTACAGACAGTCTAGTAAAATCAGTCTAGTACAGTCAGTCTAGTACAGTCAGTCTAGTAAAATCAGTCTAGTACAGTCAGTCTAGTAAAATCAGTCTAGTACAGTCAGTCTAGTAAAATCAGTCTAGTACAGTCAGTCTAGTACAGTCAGTCTAGTACAGTCAGTCTAGTAAAATCAGTCTAGTACAATCAGTCTAATAAAATCAGTCTAGTACAGTCAGTCTAGTAAAATCAGTCTAGTACAAACAGTCAGTCTAGTACAGTCAGTCTAGTACAGTCAGTCTAGTAAAATCAGTCTAGTACAGTCAGTTTAGTACAGTCAGTCTAGTACAGTCAGTCTAGTAAAATCAGTCTAGTACAGTCAGTCTAGTAAAATCAGTCTAGTACAATCAGTCTAATAAAATCAGTCTAGTACAGTCAGTCTAGTAAAATCAGTCTAGTACAATCAGTCTAATAAAATCAGTCTAGTACAGTCAGTCTAGTACAGTCAGTCTAGTACAGTCAGTCTAGTAAATTCAGTCTAGTACAGTCAGTCTAGTAAATTCAGTCTAGTACAGTCAGTCTAGTACAGTCAGTCTAGTAAAATCAGTCTAGTACAGACAGTCTAGTAAAATCAGTCTAGTACAGTCAGTCTAGTACAGTCAGTCTAGTAAAATCAGTCTAGTACAGTCAGTCTAGTAAAATCAGTCTAGTACAGTCAGTCTAGTAAAATCAGTCTAGTACAGTCAGTCTAGTACAGTCAGTATAGTACAGTCAGTCTAGTACAGTCAGTCTAGTAAAATCAGTCTAGTACAGTCAGTCTAGTACAGTCAGTCTAGTACAGTCAGTCTAGTAAAATCAGCCTAGTACAGTCAGTCTAGTAAAATCAGTCTAGTACCGTCAGTCTAGTAAAATCAGTCTAGTACAGTCAGTCTAGTACAGTCAGTCTAGTACAGTCAGTCTAGTAAAATCAGTCTAGTACAGTCAGTCTAGTAAAATCAGTCTAGTACAGTCTAGTGAAATCAGTCTAGTACAAACAGTCTAGTGAAATCAGTCTAGTACAAACAGTCTAGTGAAATCAGTCTAGTACAATCAGTCTAGTGAAACAAGTCTAGTACAGTCTAGTAAAATCAGTCTAGTCCAGTCAGTCTAGGAAAATAAGTCTAGTACAGTCAGTCTAATAAAATCAGTCTAGTGAAATCAGTCTAGTCCAGTCAGTCTAATAAAATCAGTCTAGTAAAATCAGTCTAGTCCAGTCAGTCTAATCAAATCAGTCTAGTTAAATCAGTCTAGTCCAGTCAGTCTAATAAAATCGGTCTAGTAAAAATCAGCCTAGTCCAGTCAGTCTAATAAAATCAGCCTAGTGAAATCAGTCTAGTAAAATCAGTCTAGTCCAGTCAGTCTAATAAAATCAGTCTAGTAAAATCAGTCTAGTCCAGTCAGTCTAATAAAATCAGCCTAGTGAAATCAGTCTAGTAAAATCAGTCTAGTCCAGTCAGTCTAATAAAATCAGTCTAGTCCAGTCAGTCTAGTAAAATAAGTCTAGTAAAATCAGTCTAGTACAATCAGTCTAGTGAAATAAGTCTAGTACAGTCTAGTGTAACCAGTGTAGTACAAACAGTCTAGTAAAATCAGTCTAGTCCACTCAGTCTAGTAAAATAAGTCTAGTACAGTCTAGTGAAATCAGTCTTGTACAAACAGTCTAGTGAAATCAGTCTAGTACAATCAGTCTAGTGAAACAAGTCTAGTACAGTCTAGTAAAATCAGCCTAGTCCAGTCAGTCTAATAAAATCAGCCTAGTGAAATCAGTCTAGTAAAATCAGTCTAGTCCAGTCAGTCTAATAAAATCAGTCTAGTAAAATCAGTCTAGTCCAGTCAGTCTAATAAAATCAGCCTAGTGAAATCAGTCTAGTAAAATCAGTCTAGTCCAGTCAGTCTAATAAAATCAGTCTAGTCCAGTCAGTCTAGTAAAATAAGTCTAGTAAAATCAGTCTAGTACAATCAGTCTAGTGAAATAAGTCTAGTACAGTCTAGTGTAACCAGTGTAGTACAAACAGTCTAGTAAAATCAGTCTAGTCCACTCAGTCTAGTAAAATAAGTCTAGTACAGTCTAGTGAAATCAGTCTAGTACAAACAGTCTAGTGAAATCAGTCTAGTACAATCAGTCTAGTGAAACAAGTCTAGTACAGTCTAGTGAAATCAGTCTAGTACCAACAGTCTAGTAAAATCAGTCTAGTCCAGTCAGTCTAGAAAAATAAGTCTAGTACAGTCTAGTGAAATCAGTCTAGTGAAATCAGTCTAGTACAAACAGTCTAGTAAAATCAGTCTAGTGAAATCAGTCTAGTAAAATCAGTCTAGTAAAATCAGTCTAGTACAAACAGTCTAGTAAAATCAGTCTAGTACAAACAGTCTAGTAAAATCAGTCTAGTCCACTCCGTCTAGTAAAATAAGTCTAGTACAGTCAGTGAAATCAGTCTAGTACAAACAGTCTAGTGAAATCAGTCTAGTACAAACAGTCTAGTGAAATCAGTCTAGTACAAACAGTCTAGTAAAATCAGTCTAGTCCACTCAGTCTAGTGATATCAGTCTAGTACAAACAGTCTAGTGAAATCAGTCTAGTACAAACAGTCTAGTAAAATTAGTCTAGTCCACTCAGTCTAGTAAAATCAGTCTAGTACAAACAGTCTAGTGAAATCAGTCTAGTACAATCAGTCTAATAAAATCAGTCTAGTACAGTCAGTCTTATACAGTCAGTCTAATAAAATTAGTCTAGTACAATCAGTCTAATAAAATCAGTATAGTACAGTCAGTCTAGTAAAATCAGTCTAGTACAATCAGTCTAATAAAATCAGTCTAGTACAAACAGTCTAGTGGAATCAGTCTAGTTCACTCAGTCTAGTGAAATCAGTCTAGTACAAACAGTCTAGTGAAATCAGTCTAGTACACTCAGTCTAGTGAAATCAGTCTAGTACAAACAGTCTAGTGAAATCAGTCTAGTACAAACAGTCTAGTGAAATCAGTCTAGTACAAACAGTCTAGTAAAATCAGTCTAGTCCACTCAGTCTAGTGAAATCAGTCTAGTACAAACAGTCTAGTGAAATCAGTCTAGTACAGTCAGTCTAGTAAAATCAGTCTAGTACAGTCAGTCTAGTAAAATCAGTCTAGTACAGTCAGTCTAGTAAAATCAGTCTAGTACAGTCAGTCTAGTACAGTCAGTCTAGTACAGTCAGTCTAGTAAAATCAGTCTAGTACAATCAGTCTAATAAAATCAGTCTAGTACACTCAGTCTAGTAAAATCAGTCTAGTACAAACAGTCAGTCTAGTACAGTCAGTCTAGTACAGTCAGTCTAGTAAAATCAGTCTAGTACAGTCAGTTTAGTACAGTCAGTCTAGTACAGTCAGTCTAGTAAAATCAGTCTAGTACAGTCAGTCTAGTAAAATCAGTCTAGTACAATCAGTCTAATAAAATCAGTCTAGTACAGTCAGTCTAGTAAAATCAGTCTAGTACAATCAGTCTAGTACAGTCAGTCTAGTACAGTCAGTCTAGTACAGTCAGTCTAGTAAATTCAGTCTAGTACAGTCAGTCTAGTAAATTCAGTCTAGTACAGTCAGTCTAGTACAGTCAGTCTAGTAAAATCAGTCTAGTACAGACAGTCTAGTAAAATCAGTCTAGTACAGTCAGTCTAGTACAGTCAGTCTAGTAAAATCAGTCTAGTACAGTCAGTCTAGTAAAATCAGTCTAGTACAGTCAGTCTAGTACAGTCAGTATAGTACAGTCAGTCTAGTACAGTCAGTCTAGTAAAATCAGTCTAGTACAGTCAGTCTAGTACAGTCAGTCTAGTACAGTCAGTCTAGTAAAATCAGCCTAGTACAGTCAGTCTAGTAAAATCAGTCTAGTACCGTCAGTCTAGTAAAATCAGTCTAGTACAGTCAGTCTAGTACAGTCAGTCTAGTACAGTCAGTCTAGTAAAATCAGTCTAGTACAGTCAGTCTAGTAAAATCAGTCTAGTACAGTCTAGTGAAATCAGTCTAGTACAAACAGTCTAGTGAAATCAGTCTAGTACAAACAGTCTAGTGAAATCAGTCTAGTACAATCAGTCTAGTGAAACAAGTCTAGTACAGTCTAGTAAAATCAGTCTAGTCCAGTCAGTCTAGGAAAATAAGTCTAGTACAGTCAGTCTAATAAAATCAGTCTAGTGAAATCAGTCTAGTCCAGTCAGTCTAATAAAATCAGTCTAGTAAAATCAGTCTAGTCCAGTCAGTCTAATCAAATCAGTCTAGTTAAATCAGTCTAGTCCAGTCAGTCTAATAAAATCGGTCTAGTAAAATCAGCCTAGTCCAGTCAGTCTAATAAAATCAGCCTAGTGAAATCAGTCTAGTAAAATCAGTCTAGTCCAGTCAGTCTAATAAAATCAGTCTAGTAAAATCAGTCTAGTCCAGTCAGTCTAATAAAATCAGCCTAGTGAAATCAGTCTAGTAAAATCAGTCTAGTCCAGTCAGTCTAATAAAATCAGTCTAGTCCAGTCAGTCTAGTAAAATAAGTCTAGTAAAATCAGTCTAGTACAATCAGTCTAGTGAAATAAGTCTAGTACAGTCTAGTGTAACCAGTGTAGTACAAACAGTCTAGTAAAATCAGTCTAGTCCACTCAGTCTAGTAAAATAAGTCTAGTACAGTCTAGTGAAATCAGTCTAGTACAAACAGTCTAGTGAAATCAGTCTAGTACAATCAGTCTAGTGAAACAAGTCTAGTACAGTCTAGTAAAATCAGTCTAGTCCAGTCAGTCTAATAAAATCAGCCTAGTGAAATCAGTCTAGTAAAATCAGTCTAGTCCAGTCAGTCTAATAAAATCAGTCTAGTCCAGTCAGTCTAGTAAAATAAGTCTAGTAAAATCAGTCTAGTACAATCAGTCTAGTGAAATAAGTCTAGTACAGTCTAGTGTAACCAGTGTAGTACAAACAGTCTAGTAAAATCAGTCTAGTCCACTCAGTCTAGTAAAATAAGTCTAGTACAGTCTAGTGAAATCAGTCTAGTACAAACAGTCTAGTGAAATCAGTCTAGTACAATCAGTCTAGTGAAACAAGTCTAGTACAGTCTAGTGAAATCAGTCTAGTACCAACAGTCTAGTAAAATCAGTCTAGTCCAGTCAGTCTAGAAAAATAAGTCTAGTACAGTCTAGTGAAATCAGTCTAGTGAAATCAGTCTAGTACAAACAGTCTAGTAAAATCAGTCTAGTGAAATCAGTCTAGTAAAATCAGTCTAGTAAAATCAGTCTAGTACAAACAGTCTAGTAAAATCAGTCTAGTACAAACAGTCTAGTAAAATCAGTCTAGTCCACTCCGTCTAGTAAAATAAGTCTAGTACAGTCAGTGAAATCAGTCTAGTACAAACAGTCTAGTGAAATCAGTCTAGTACAAACAGTCTAGTGAAATCAGTCTAGTACAAACAGTCTAGTAAAATCAGTCTAGTCCACTCAGTCTAGTGAAATCAGTCTAGTACAAACAGTCTAGTGAAATCAGTCTAGTACAAACAGTCTAGTAAAATTAGTCTAGTCCACTCAGTCTAGTAAAATCAGTCTAGTACAAACAGTCTAGTGAAATCAGTCTAGTACAATCAGTCTAGTACAGTCAGTCTAGTAAAATCAGTCTAGTACAGTCAGTCTAGTAAAATCAGTCTAGTACAGTCAGTCTAGTACAGTCAGTATAGTACAGTCAGTCTAGTACAGTCAGTCTAGTAAAATCAGTCTAGTACAGTCAGTCTAGTACAGTCAGTCTAGTACAGTCAGTCTAGTAAAATCAGCCTAGTACAGTCAGTCTAGTAAAATCAGTCTAGTACCGTCAGTCTAGTAAAATCAGTCTAGTACAGTCAGTCTAGTACAGTCAGTCTAGTACAGTCAGTCTAGTAAAATCAGTCTAGTACAGTCAGTCTAGTAAAATCAGTCTAGTACAGTCTAGTGAAATCAGTCTAGTACAAACAGTCTAGTGAAATCAGTCTAGTACAAACAGTCTAGTGAAATCAGTCTAGTACAATCAGTCTAGTGAAACAAGTCTAGTACAGTCTAGTAAAATCAGTCTAGTCCAGTCAGTCTAGGAAAATAAGTCTAGTACAGTCAGTCTAATAAAATCAGTCTAGTGAAATCAGTCTAGTCCAGTCAGTCTAATAAAATCAGTCTAGTAAAATCAGTCTAGTCCAGTCAGTCTAATCAAATCAGTCTAGTTAAATCAGTCTAGTCCAGTCAGTCTAATAAAATCGGTCTAGTAAAATCAGCCTAGTCCAGTCAGTCTAATAAAATCAGCCTAGTGAAATCAGTCTAGTAAAATCAGTCTAGTCCAGTCAGTCTAATAAAATCAGTCTAGTAAAATCAGTCTAGTCCAGTCAGTCTAATAAAATCAGCCTAGTGAAATCAGTCTAGTAAAATCAGTCTAGTCCAGTCAGTCTAATAAAATCAGTCTAGTCCAGTCAGTCTAGTAAAATAAGTCTAGTAAAATCAGTCTAGTACAATCAGTCTAGTGAAATAAGTCTAGTACAGTCTAGTGTAACCAGTGTAGTACAAACAGTCTAGTAAAATCAGTCTAGTCCACTCAGTCTAGTAAAATAAGTCTAGTACAGTCTAGTGAAATCAGTCTTGTACAAACAGTCTAGTGAAATCAGTCTAGTACAATCAGTCTAGTGAAACAAGTCTAGTACAGTCTAGTAAAATCAGCCTAGTCCAGTCAGTCTAATAAAATCAGCCTAGTGAAATCAGTCTAGTAAAATCAGTCTAGTCCAGTCAGTCTAATAAAATCAGTCTAGTAAAATCAGTCTAGTCCAGTCAGTCTAATAAAATCAGCCTAGTGAAATCAGTCTAGTAAAATCAGTCTAGTCCAGTCAGTCTAATAAAATCAGTCTAGTCCAGTCAGTCTAGTAAAATAAGTCTAGTAAAATCAGTCTAGTACAATCAGTCTAGTGAAATAAGTCTAGTACAGTCTAGTGTAACCAGTGTAGTACAAACAGTCTAGTAAAATCAGTCTAGTCCACTCAGTCTAGTAAAATAAGTCTAGTACAGTCTAGTGAAATCAGTCTAGTACAAACAGTCTAGTGAAATCAGTCTAGTACAATCAGTCTAGTGAAACAAGTCTAGTACAGTCTAGTGAAATCAGTCTAGTACCAACAGTCTAGTAAAATCAGTCTAGTCCAGTCAGTCTAGAAAAATAAGTCTAGTACAGTCTAGTGAAATCAGTCTAGTGAAATCAGTCTAGTACAAACAGTCTAGTAAAATCAGTCTAGTGAAATCAGTCTAGTAAAATCAGTCTAGTAAAATCAGTCTAGTACAAACAGTCTAGTAAAATCAGTCTAGTACAAACAGTCTAGTAAAATCAGTCTAGTCCACTCCGTCTAGTAAAATAAGTCTAGTACAGTCAGTGAAATCAGTCTAGTACAAACAGTCTAGTGAAATCAGTCTAGTACAAACAGTCTAGTGAAATCAGTCTAGTACAAACAGTCTAGTAAAATCAGTCTAGTCCACTCAGTCTAGTGATATCAGTCTAGTACAAACAGTCTAGTGAAATCAGTCTAGTACAAACAGTCTAGTAAAATTAGTCTAGTCCACTCAGTCTAGTAAAATCAGTCTAGTACAAACAGTCTAGTGAAATCAGTCTAGTACAATCAGTCTAATAAAATCAGTCTAGTACAGTCAGTCTTATACAGTCAGTCTAATAAAATTAGTCTAGTACAATCAGTCTAATAAAATCAGTCTAGTACAGTCAGTCTAGTAAAATCAGTCTAGTACAATCAGTCTAATAAAATCAGTCTAGTACAAACAGTCTAGTGGAATCAGTCTAGTTCACTCAGTCTAGTGAAATCAGTCTAGTACAAACAGTCTAGTGAAATCAGTCTAGTACACTCAGTCTAGTGAAATCAGTCTAGTACAAACAGTCTAGTGAAATCAGTCTAGTACAAACAGTCTAGTGAAATCAGTCTAGTACAAACAGTCTAGTAAAATCAGTCTAGTCCACTCAGTCTAGTGAAATCAGTCTAGTACAAACAGTCTAGTGAAATCAGTCTAGTACAGTCAGTCTAGTAAAATCAGTCTAGTACAGTCAGTCTAGTAAAATCAGTCTAGTACAGTCAGTCTAGTACAGTCAGTCTAGTACAGTCAGTCTAGTAAAATCAGTCTAGTACAATCAGTCTAATAAAATCAGTCTAGTACAGTCAGTCTAGTAAAATCAGTCTAGTACAAACAGTCAGTCTAGTACAGTCAGTCTAGTACAGTCAGTCTAGTAAAATCAGTCTAGTACAGTCAGTTTAGTACAGTCAGTCTAGTACAGTCAGTCTAGTAAAATCAGTCTAGTACAGTCAGTCTAGTAAAATCAGTCTAGTACAATCAGTCTAATAAAATCAGTCTAGTACAGTCAGTCTAGTAAAATCAGTCTAGTACAATCAGTCTAGTACAGTCAGTCTAGTACAGTCAGTCTAGTACAGTCAGTCTAGTAAATTCAGTCTAGTACAGTCAGTCTAGTAAATTCAGTCTAGTACAGTCAGTCTAGTACAGTCAGTCTAGTAAAATCAGTCTAGTACAGACAGTCTAGTAAAATCAGTCTAGTACAGTCAGTCTAGTACAGTCAGTCTAGTAAAATCAGTCTAGTACAGTCAGTCTAGTAAAATCAGTCTAGTACAGTCAGTCTAGTACAGTCAGTATAGTACAGTCAGTCTAGTACAGTCAGTCTAGTAAAATCAGTCTAGTACAGTCAGTCTAGTACAGTCAGTCTAGTACAGTCAGTCTAGTAAAATCAGCCTAGTACAGTCAGTCTAGTAAAATCAGTCTAGTACCGTCAGTCTAGTAAAATCAGTCTAGTACAGTCAGTCTAGTACAGTCAGTCTAGTACAGTCAGTCTAGTAAAATCAGTCTAGTACAGTCAGTCTAGTAAAATCAGTCTAGTACAGTCTAGTGAAATCAGTCTAGTACAAACAGTCTAGTGAAATCAGTCTAGTACAAACAGTCTAGTGAAATCAGTCTAGTACAATCAGTCTAGTGAAACAAGTCTAGTACAGTCTAGTAAAATCAGTCTAGTCCAGTCAGTCTAGGAAAATAAGTCTAGTACAGTCAGTCTAATAAAATCAGTCTAGTGAAATCAGTCTAGTCCAGTCAGTCTAATAAAATCAGTCTAGTAAAATCAGTCTAGTCCAGTCAGTCTAATCAAATCAGTCTAGTTAAATCAGTCTAGTCCAGTCAGTCTAATAAAATCGGTCTAGTAAAATCAGCCTAGTCCAGTCAGTCTAATAAAATCAGCCTAGTGAAATCAGTCTAGTAAAATCAGTCTAGTCCAGTCAGTCTAATAAAATCAGTCTAGTAAAATCAGTCTAGTCCAGTCAGTCTAATAAAATCAGCCTAGTGAAATCAGTCTAGTAAAATCAGTCTAGTCCAGTCAGTCTAATAAAATCAGTCTAGTCCAGTCAGTCTAGTAAAATAAGTCTAGTAAAATCAGTCTAGTACAATCAGTCTAGTGAAATAAGTCTAGTACAGTCTAGTGTAACCAGTGTAGTACAAACAGTCTAGTAAAATCAGTCTAGTCCACTCAGTCTAGTAAAATAAGTCTAGTACAGTCTAGTGAAATCAGTCTAGTACAAACAGTCTAGTGAAATCAGTCTAGTACAATCAGTCTAGTGAAACAAGTCTAGTACAGTCTAGTGAAATCAGTCTAGTACCAACAGTCTAGTAAAATCAGTCTAGTCCAGTCAGTCTAGAAAAATAAGTCTAGTACAGTCTAGTGAAATCAGTCTAGTGAAATCAGTCTAGTACAAACAGTCTAGTAAAATCAGTCTAGTGAAATCAGTCTAGTAAAATCAGTCTAGTAAAATCAGTCTAGTACAAACAGTCTAGTAAAATCAGTCTAGTACAAACAGTCTAGTAAAATCAGTCTAGTCCACTCCGTCTAGTAAAATCAGTCTAGTGAAATCAGTCTAGTAAAATCAGTCTAGTAAAATCAGTCTAGTACAAACAGTCTAGTAAAATCAGTCTAGTACAAACAGTCTAGTAAAATCAGTCTAGTCCACTCCGTCTAGTAAAATAAGTCTAGTACAGTCAGTGAAATCAGTCTAGTACAAACAGTCTAGTGAAATCAGTCTAGTACAAACAGTCTAGTGAAATCAGTCTAGTACAAACAGTCTAGTAAAATCAGTCTAGTCCACTCAGTCTAGTGAAATCAGTCTAGTACAAACAGTCTAGTGAAATCAGTCTAGTACAAACAGTCTAGTAAAATTAGTCTAGTCCACTCAGTCTAGTAAAATCAGTCTAGTACAAACAGTCTAGTGAAATCAGTCTAGTACAATCAGTCTAATAAAATCAGTCTAGTACAGTCAGTCTAGTAAAATCAGTCTAGTACAATCAGTCTAATAAAATCAGTCTAGTACAAACAGTCTAGTGGAATCAGTCTAGTTCACTCAGTCTAGTGAAATCAGTCTAGTACAAACAGTCTAGTGAAATCAGTCTAGTACACTCAGTCTAGTGAAATCAGTCTAGTACAAACAGTCTAGTGAAATCAGTCTAGTACAAACAGTCTAGTGAAATCAGTCTAGTACAAACAGTCTAGTAAAATCAGTCTAGTCCACTCAGTCTAGTGAAATCAGTCTAGTACAAACAGTCTAGTGAAATCAGTCTAGTACAGTCAGTCTAGTAAAATCAGTCTAGTACAGTCAGTCTAGTAAAATCAGTCTAGTACAGTCAGTCTAGTAAAATCAGTCTAGTACAGTCAGTCTAGTACAGTCAGTCTAGTACAGTCAGTCTAGTAAAATCAGTCTAGTACAATCAGTCTAATAAAATCAGTCTAGTACAGTCAGTCTAGTAAAATCAGTCTAGTACAAACAGTCAGTCTAGTACAGTCAGTCTAGTACAGTCAGTCTAGTAAAATCAGTCTAGTACAGTCAGTTTAGTACAGTCAGTCTAGTACAGTCAGTCTAGTAAAATCAGTCTAGTACAGTCAGTCTAGTAAAATCAGTCTAGTACAATCAGTCTAATAAAATCAGTCTAGTACAGTCAGTCTAGTAAAATCAGTCTAGTACAATCAGTCTAATAAAATCAGTCTAGTACAGTCAGTCTAGTACAGTCAGTCTAGTACAGTCAGTCTAGTAAATTCAGTCTAGTACAGTCAGTCTAGTAAATTCAGTCTAGTACAGTCAGTCTAGTACAGTCAGTCTAGTAAAATCAGTCTAGTACAGACAGTCTAGTAAAATCAGTCTAGTACAGTCAGTCTAGTACAGTCAGTCTAGTAAAATCAGTCTAGTACAGTCAGTCTAGTAAAATCAGTCTAGTACAGTCAGTCTAGTACAGTCAGTATAGTACAGTCAGTCTAGTACAGTCAGTCTAGTAAAATCAGTCTAGTACAGTCAGTCTAGTACAGTCAGTCTAGTACAGTCAGTCTAGTAAAATCAGTCTAGTACAGTCAGTCTAGTAAAATCAGTCTAGTACAGTCTAGTGAAATCAGTCTAGTACAAACAGTCTAGTGAAATCAGTCTAGTACAAACAGTCTAGTGAAATCAGTCTAGTACAATCAGTCTAGTGAAACAAGTCTAGTACAGTCTAGTAAAATCAGTCTAGTCCAGTCAGTCTAGGAAAATAAGTCTAGTACAGTCAGTCTAATAAAATCAGTCTAGTGAAATCAGTCTAGTCCAGTCAGTCTAATAAAATCAGTCTAGTAAAATCAGTCTAGTCCAGTCAGTCTAATCAAATCAGTCTAGTTAAATCAGTCTAGTCCAGTCAGTCTAATAAAATCGGTCTAGTAAAATCAGCCTAGTCCAGTCAGTCTAATAAAATCAGCCTAGTGAAATCAGTCTAGTAAAATCAGTCTAGTCCAGTCAGTCTAATAAAATCAGTCTAGTAAAATCAGTCTAGTCCAGTCAGTCTAATAAAATCAGCCTAGTGAAATCAGTCTAGTAAAATCAGTCTAGTCCAGTCAGTCTAATAAAATCAGTCTAGTCCAGTCAGTCTAGTAAAATAAGTCTAGTAAAATCAGTCTAGTACAATCAGTCTAGTGAAATAAGTCTAGTACAGTCTAGTGTAACCAGTGTAGTACAAACAGTCTAGTAAAATCAGTCTAGTCCACTCAGTCTAGTAAAATAAGTCTAGTACAGTCTAGTGAAATCAGTCTAGTACAAACAGTCTAGTGAAATCAGTCTAGTACAATCAGTCTAGTGAAACAAGTCTAGTACAGTCTAGTAAAATCAGCCTAGTCCAGTCAGTCTAATAAAATCAGCCTAGTGAAATCAGTCTAGTAAAATCAGTCTAGTCCAGTCAGTCTAATAAAATCAGTCTAGTAAAATCAGTCTAGTCCAGTCAGTCTAATAAAATCAGCCTAGTGAAATCAGTCTAGTAAAATCAGTCTAGTCCAGTCAGTCTAATAAAATCAGTCTAGTCCAGTCAGTCTAGTAAAATAAGTCTAGTAAAATCAGTCTAGTACAATCAGTCTAGTGAAATAAGTCTAGTACAGTCTAGTGTAACCAGTGTAGTACAAACAGTCTAGTAAAATCAGTCTAGTCCACTCAGTCTAGTAAAATAAGTCTAGTACAGTCTAGTGAAATCAGTCTAGTACAAACAGTCTAGTGAAATCAGTCTAGTACAATCAGTCTAGTGAAACAAGTCTAGTACAGTCTAGTGAAATCAGTCTAGTACCAACAGTCTAGTAAAATCAGTCTAGTCCAGTCAGTCTAGAAAAATAAGTCTAGTACAGTCTAGTGAAATCAGTCTAGTGAAATCAGTCTAGTACAAACAGTCTAGTAAAATCAGTCTAGTGAAATCAGTCTAGTAAAATCAGTCTAGTGCAATCAGTCTAGGTCAGTCAGTCTAATAAAATCAGTCTAGTCCAGTCAGTCTAATAAAATCAGTCTAGTGAAATCAGTCTAGTAAAATCAGTCTAGTCCAGTCAGTCTAATAAAATCAGTCTAGTCCAGTCAGTCTAGTAAAATCAGTCTAGTAAAATCAGTCTAGTACAAACAGCCTAGTAAAATCAGTCTAGTACAAACAGTCTAGTAAAATCAGTCTAGTAAAATCAGTCTAGTACAAACAGTCTAGTCAAATCAGTCTAGTACAAACAGTCTAGTAAAATCAGTCTAGTCCACTCCGTCTAGTAAAATAAGTCTAGTACAGTCAGTGAAATCAGTCTAGTACAAACAGTCTAGTGAAATCAGTCTAGTACAAACAGTCTAGTGAAATCAGTCTAGTACAAACAGTCTAGTAAAATCAGTCTAGTCCACTCAGTCTAGTGAAATCAGTCTAGTACAAACAGTCTAGTGAAATCAGTCTAGTACAAACAGTCTAGTAAAATCAGTCTAATACAAACAGTCTAGTAAAATCAGTCTAGTACAAAACAGTCTAGTGAAATCAGTCTAGTACAATCAGTCTAATAAAATCAGTCTAGTACAGTCAGTCTTATACAGTCAGTCTAATAAAATTAGTCTAGTACAATCAGTCTAATAAAATCAGTCTAGTACAGTCAGTCTAGTAAAATCAGTCTAGTACAATCAGTCTAGTGAAATAAGTCTAGTACAGTCTAGTGTAACCAGTGTAGTACAAACAGTCTAGTAAAATCAGTCTAGTCCACTCAGTCTAGTAAAATAAGTCTAGTACAGTCTAGTGAAATCAGTCTAGTACAAACAGTCTAGTGAAATCAGTCTAGTACAATCAGTCTAGTGAAACAAGTCTAGTACAGTCTAGTGAAATCAGTCTAGTACCAACAGTCTAGTAAAATCAGTCTAGTCCAGTCAGTCTAGAAAAATAAGTCTAGTACAGTCTAGTGAAATCAGTCTAGTGAAATCAGTCTAGTACAAACAGTCTAGTAAAATCAGTCTAGTGAAATCAGTCTAGTAAAATCAGTCTAGTGCAATCAGTCTAGGTCAGTCAGTCTAATAAAATCAGTCTAGTAAAATCAGTCTAGTCCAGTCAGTCTAATAAAATCAGTCTAGTGAAATCAGTCTAGTAAAATCAGTCTAGTCCAGTCAGTCTAATAAAATCAGTCTAGTCCAGTCAGTCTAGTAAAATCAGTCTAGTAAAATCAGTCTAGTACAAACAGCCTAGTAAAATCAGTCTAGTACAAACAGTCTAGTAAAATCAGTCTAGTAAAATCAGTCTAGTACAAACAGTCTAGTCAAATCAGTCTAGTACAAACAGTCTAGTAAAATCAGTCTAGTCCACTCCGTCTAGTAAAATAAGTCTAGTACAGTCAGTGAAATCAGTCTAGTACAAACAGTCTAGTGAAATCAGTCTAGTACAAACAGTCTAGTGAAATCAGTCTAGTACAAACAGTCTAGTAAAATCAGTCTAGTCCACTCAGTCTAGTGAAATCAGTCTAGTACAAACAGTCTAGTGAAATCAGTCTTGTACAAACAGTCTAGTAAAATCAGTCTAATACAAACAGTCTAGTAAAATCAGTCTAGTACAAACAGTCTAGTGAAATCAGTCTAGTACAATCAGTCTAATAAAATCAGTCTAGTACAGTCAGTCTTATACAGTCAGTCTAATAAAATTAGTCTAGTACAATCAGTCTAATAAAATCAGTCTAGTACAGTCAGTCTAGTAAAATCAGTCTAGTACAATCAGTCTAATAAAATCAGTCTAGTACAAACAGTCTAGTGGAATCAGTCTAGTTCAAACAGTCTAGTGAAATCAGTCTAGTACAAACAGTCTAGTGAAATCAGTCTAGTACACTCAGTCTAGTGAAATCAGTCTAGTACAAACAGTCTAGTGAAATCAGTCTAGTACAAACAGTCTAGTGAAATCAGTCTAGTACAAACAGTCTAGTAAAATCAGTCTAGTCCACTCAGTCTAGTGAAATCAGTCTAGTACAAACAGTCTAGTGAAATCAGTCTAGTACAGTCAGTCTAGTAAAATCAGTCTAGTACAGTCAGTCTAGTAAAATCAGTCTAGTACAGTCAGTCTAGTAAAATCAGTCTAGTACAGTCAGTCTAGTACAGTCAGTCTAGTACAGTCAGTCTAGTAAAATCAGTCTAGTACAATCAGTCTAATAAAATCAGTCTAGTACAAACAGTCAGTCTAGTACAGTCAGTCTAGTACAGTCAGTCTAGTAAAATCAGTCTAGTACAGTCAGTTTAGTACAGTCAGTCTAGTACAGTCAGTCTAGTAAAATCAGTCTAGTACAGTCAGTCTAGTAAAATCAGTCTAGTACAATCAGTCTAATAAAATCAGTCTAGTACAGTCAGTCTAGTAAAATAAGTCTAGTAAAATCAGTCTAGTACAATCAGTCTAGTGAAATAAGTCTAGTACAGTCTAGTGTAACCAGTGTAGTACAAACAGTCTAGTAAAATCAGTCTAGTCCACTCAGTCTAGTAAAATAAGTCTAGTACAGTCTAGTGAAATCAGTCTAGTACAAACAGTCTAGTGAAATCAGTCTAGTACAATCAGTCTAGTGAAACAAGTCTAGTACAGTCTAGTAAAATCAGCCTAGTCCAGTCAGTCTAATAAAATCAGCCTAGTGAAATCAGTCTAGTAAAATCAGTCTAGTCCAGTCAGTCTAATAAAATCAGTCTAGTAAAATCAGTCTAGTCCAGTCAGTCTAATAAAATCAGCCTAGTGAAATCAGTCTAGTAAAATCAGTCTAGTCCAGTCAGTCTAATAAAATCAGTCTAGTCCAGTCAGTCTAGTAAAATAAGTCTAGTAAAATCAGTCTAGTACAATCAGTCTAGTGAAATAAGTCTAGTACAGTCTAGTGTAACCAGTGTAGTACAAACAGTCTAGTAAAATCAGTCTAGTCCACTCAGTCTAGTAAAATAAGTCTAGTACAGTCTAGTGAAATCAGTCTAGTACAAACAGTCTAGTGAAATCAGTCTAGTACAATCAGTCTAGTGAAACAAGTCTAGTACAGTCTAGTAAAATCAGTCTAGTCCAGTCAGTCTAATAAAATCAGCCTAGTGAAATCAGTCTAGTAAAATCAGTCTAGTCCAGTCAGTCTAATAAAATCAGTCTAGTCCAGTCAGTCTAGTAAAATAAGTCTAGTAAAATCAGTCTAGTACAATCAGTCTAGTGAAATAAGTCTAGTACAGTCTAGTGTAACCAGTGTAGTACAAACAGTCTAGTAAAATCAGTCTAGTCCACTCAGTCTAGTAAAATAAGTCTAGTACAGTCTAGTGAAATCAGTCTAGTACAAACAGTCTAGTGAAATCAGTCTAGTACAATCAGTCTAGTGAAACAAGTCTAGTACAGTCTAGTGAAATCAGTCTAGTACCAACAGTCTAGTAAAATCAGTCTAGTCCAGTCAGTCTAGAAAAATAAGTCTAGTACAGTCTAGTGAAATCAGTCTAGTGAAATCAGTCTAGTACAAACAGTCTAGTAAAATCAGTCTAGTGAAATCAGTCTAGTAAAATCAGTCTAGTAAAATCAGTCTAGTACAAACAGTCTAGTAAAATCAGTCTAGTACAAACAGTCTAGTAAAATCAGTCTAGTCCACTCCGTCTAGTAAAATAAGTCTAGTACAGTCAGTGAAATCAGTCTAGTACAAACAGTCTAGTGAAATCAGTCTAGTACAAACAGTCTAGTGAAATCAGTCTAGTACAAACAGTCTAGTAAAATCAGTCTAGTCCACTCAGTCTAGTGAAATCAGTCTAGTACAAACAGTCTAGTGAAATCAGTCTAGTACAAACAGTCTAGTAAAATTAGTCTAGTCCACTCAGTCTAGTAAAATCAGTCTAGTACAAACAGTCTAGTGAAATCAGTCTAGTACAATCAGTCTAATAAAATCAGTCTAGTACAGTCAGTCTTATACAGTCAGTCTAATAAAATTAGTCTAGTACAATCAGTCTAATAAAATCAGTCTAGTACAGTCAGTCTAGTAAAATCAGTCTAGTACAATCAGTCTAATAAAATCAGTCTAGTACAAACAGTCTAGTGGAATCAGTCTAGTTCACTCAGTCTAGTGAAATCAGTCTAGTACAAACAGTCTAGTGAAATCAGTCTAGTACACTCAGTCTAGTGAAATCAGTCTAGTACAAACAGTCTAGTGAAATCAGTCTAGTACAAACAGTCTAGTGAAATCAGTCTAGTACAAACAGTCTAGTAAAATCAGTCTAGTCCACTCAGTCTAGTGAAATCAGTCTAGTACAAACAGTCTAGTGAAATCAGTCTAGTACAGTCAGTCTAGTAAAATCAGTCTAGTACAGTCAGTCTAGTAAAATCAGTCTAGTACAGTCAGTCTAGTAAAATCAGTCTAGTACAGTCAGTCTAGTACAGTCAGTCTAGTACAGTCAGTCTAGTAAAATCAGTCTAGTACAATCAGTCTAATAAAATCAGTCTAGTACAGTCAGTCTAGTAAAATCAGTCTAGTACAAACAGTCAGTCTAGTACAGTCAGTCTAGTACAGTCAGTCTAGTAAAATCAGTCTAGTACAGTCAGTTTAGTACAGTCAGTCTAGTACAGTCAGTCTAGTAAAATCAGTCTAGTACAGTCAGTCTAGTAAAATCAGTCTAGTACAATCAGTCTAATAAAATCAGTCTAGTACAGTCAGTCTAGTAAAATCAGTCTAGTACAATCAGTCTAATAAAATCAGTCTAGTACAGTCAGTCTAGTACAGTCAGTCTAGTACAGTCAGTCTAGTAAATTCAGTCTAGTACAGTCAGTCTAGTAAATTCAGTCTAGTACAGTCAGTCTAGTACAGTCAGTCTAGTAAAATCAGTCTAGTACAGACAGTCTAGTAAAATCAGTCTAGTACAGTCAGTCTAGTACAGTCAGTCTAGTAAAATCAGTCTAGTACAGTCAGTCTAGTAAAATCAGTCTAGTACAGTCAGTCTAGTACAGTCAGTATAGTACAGTCAGTCTAGTACAGTCAGTCTAGTAAAATCAGTCTAGTACAGTCAGTCTAGTACAGTCAGTCTAGTACAGTCAGTCTAGTAAAATCAGTCTAGTACAGTCAGTCTAGTAAAATCAGTCTAGTACAGTCAGTCTAGTACAGTCAGTATAGTACAGTCAGTCTAGTACAGTCAGTCTAGTAAAATCAGTCTAGTACAGTCAGTCTAGTACAGTCAGTCTAGTACAGTCAGTCTAGTAAAATCAGTCTAGTACAGTCAGTCTAGTAAAATCAGTCTAGTACAGTCTAGTGAAATCAGTCTAGTACAAACAGTCTAGTGAAATCAGTCTAGTACAAACAGTCTAGTGAAATCAGTCTAGTACAATCAGTCTAGTGAAACAAGTCTAGTACAGTCTAGTAAAATCAGTCTAGTCCAGTCAGTCTAGGAAAATAAGTCTAGTACAGTCAGTCTAATAAAATCAGTCTAGTGAAATCAGTCTAGTCCAGTCAGTCTAATAAAATCAGTCTAGTAAAATCAGTCTAGTCCAGTCAGTCTAATCAAATCAGTCTAGTTAAATCAGTCTAGTCCAGTCAGTCTAATAAAATCGGTCTAGTAAAATCAGCCTAGTCCAGTCAGTCTAATAAAATCAGCCTAGTGAAATCAGTCTAGTAAAATCAGTCTAGTCCAGTCAGTCTAATAAAATCAGTCTAGTAAAATCAGTCTAGTCCAGTCAGTCTAATAAAATCAGCCTAGTGAAATCAGTCTAGTAAAATCAGTCTAGTCCAGTCAGTCTAATAAAATCAGTCTAGTCCAGTCAGTCTAGTAAAATAAGTCTAGTAAAATCAGTCTAGTACAATCAGTCTAGTGAAATAAGTCTAGTACAGTCTAGTGTAACCAGTGTAGTACAAACAGTCTAGTAAAATCAGTCTAGTCCACTCAGTCTAGTAAAATAAGTCTAGTACAGTCTAGTGAAATCAGTCTAGTACAAACAGTCTAGTGAAATCAGTCTAGTACAATCAGTCTAGTGAAACAAGTCTAGTACAGTCTAGTAAAATCAGCCTAGTCCAGTCAGTCTAATAAAATCAGCCTAGTGAAATCAGTCTAGTAAAATCAGTCTAGTCCAGTCAGTCTAATAAAATCAGTCTAGTAAAATCAGTCTAGTCCAGTCAGTCTAATAAAATCAGCCTAGTGAAATCAGTCTAGTAAAATCAGTCTAGTCCAGTCAGTCTAATAAAATCAGTCTAGTACAGTCAGTCTTATACAGTCAGTCTAATAAAATTAGTCTAGTACAATCAGTCTAATAAAATCAGTCTAGTACAGTCAGTCTAGTAAAATCAGTCTAGTACAATCAGTCTAATAAAATCAGTCTAGTACAAACAGTCTAGTGGAATCAGTCTAGTTCACTCAGTCTAGTGAAATCAGTCTAGTACAAACAGTCTAGTGAAATCAGTCTAGTACACTCAGTCTAGTGAAATCAGTCTAGTACAAACAGTCTAGTGAAATCAGTCTAGTACAAACAGTCTAGTAAAATCAGTCTAGTCCACTCAGTCTAGTGAAATCAGTCTAGTACAAACAGTCTAGTGAAATCAGTCTAGTACAGTCAGTCTAGTAAAATCAGTCTAGTACAGTCAGTCTAGTAAAATCAGTCTAGTACAGTCAGTCTAGTAAAATCAGTCTAGTACAGTCAGTCTAGTACAGTCAGTCTAGTACAGTCAGTCTAGTAAAATCAGTCTAGTACAATCAGTCTAATAAAATCAGTCTAGTACAGTCAGTCTAGTAAAATCAGTCTAGTACAAACAGTCAGTCTAGTACAGTCAGTCTAGTACAGTCAGTCTAGTAAAATCAGTCTAGTACAGTCAGTTTAGTACAGTCAGTCTAGTACAGTCAGTCTAGTAAAATCAGTCTAGTACAGTCAGTCTAGTAAAATCAGTCTAGTACAATCAGTCTAATAAAATCAGTCTAGTACAGTCAGTCTAGTAAAATCAGTCTAGTACAATCAGTCTAATAAAATCAGTCTAGTACAGTCAGTCTAGTACAGTCAGTCTAGTACAGTCAGTCTAGTAAATTCAGTCTAGTACAGTCAGTCTAGTAAATTCAGTCTAGTACAGTCAGTCTAGTACAGTCAGTCTAGTAAAATCAGTCTAGTACAGACAGTCTAGTAAAATCAGTCTAGTACAGTCAGTCTAGTACAGTCAGTCTAGTAAAATCAGTCTAGTACAGTCAGTCTAGTAAAATCAGTCTAGTACAGTCAGTCTAGTACAGTCAGTATAGTACAGTCAGTCTAGTACAGTCAGTCTAGTAAAATCAGTCTAGTACAGTCAGTCTAGTACAGTCAGTCTAGTACAGTCAGTCTAGTAAATTCAGTCTAGTACAGTCAGTCTAGTACAGTCAGTCTAGTAAAATCAGTCTAGTACAGACAGTCTAGTAAAATCAGTCTAGTACAGTCAGTCTAGTACAGTCAGTCTAGTAAAATCAGTCTAGTACAGTCAGTCTAGTAAAATCAGTCTAGTACAGTCAGTCTAGTACAGTCAGTATAGTACAGTCAGTCTAGTACAGTCAGTCTAGTAAAATCAGTCTAGTACAGTCAGTCTAGTACAGTCAGTCTAGTACAGTCAGTCTAGTAAAATCAGTCTAGTACAGTCAGTCTAGTAAAATCAGTCTAGTACAGTCTAGTGAAATCAGTCTAGTACAAACAGTCTAGTGAAATCAGTCTAGTACAAACAGTCTAGTGAAATCAGTCTAGTACAATCAGTCTAGTGAAACAAGTCTAGTACAGTCTAGTAAAATCAGTCTAGTCCAGTCAGTCTAGGAAAATAAGTCTAGTACAGTCAGTCTAATAAAATCAGTCTAGTGAAATCAGTCTAGTCCAGTCAGTCTAATAAAATCAGTCTAGTACAAACAGTCTAGTAAAATCAGTCTAGTCCACTCAGTCTAGTGAAATCAGTCTAGTACAAACAGTCTAGTGAAATCAGTCTAGTACAAACAGTCTAGTGAAATCAGTCTAGTACAAACAGTCTAGTAAAATCAGTCTAGTCCACTCAGTCTAGTGAAATCAGTCTAGTACAAACAGTCTAGTGAAATCAGTCTAGTACAAACAGTCTAGTAAAATCAGTCTAATACAAACAGTCTAGTAAAATCAGTCTAGTACAAACAGTCTAGTGAAATCAGTCTAGTACAATCAGTCTAATAAAATCAGTCTAGTACAGTCAGTCTTATACAGTCAGTCTAATAAAATTAGTCTAGTACAATCAGTCTAATAAAATCAGTCTAGTACAGTCAGTCTAGTAAAATCAGTCTAGTACAATCAGTCTAGTGAAATAAGTCTAGTACAGTCTAGTGTAACCAGTGTAGTACAAACAGTCTAGTAAAATCAGTCTAGTCCACTCAGTCTAGTAAAATAAGTCTAGTACAGTCTAGTGAAATCAGTCTAGTACAAACAGTCTAGTGAAATCAGTCTAGTACAATCAGTCTAGTGAAACAAGTCTAGTACAGTCTAGTGAAATCAGTCTAGTACCAACAGTCTAGTAAAATCAGTCTAGTCCAGTCAGTCTAGAAAAATAAGTCTAGTACAGTCTAGTGAAATCAGTCTAGTGAAATCAGTCTAGTACAAACAGTCTAGTAAAATCAGTCTAGTGAAATCAGTCTAGTAAAATCAGTCTAGTGCAATCAGTCTAGGTCAGTCAGTCTAATAAAATCAGTCTAGTAAAATCAGTCTAGTCCAGTCAGTCTAATAAAATCAGTCTAGTGAAATCAGTCTAGTAAAATCAGTCTAGTCCAGTCAGTCTAATAAAATCAGTCTAGTCCAGTCAGTCTAGTAAAATCAGTCTAGTAAAATCAGTCTAGTACAAACAGCCTAGTAAAATCAGTCTAGTACAAACAGTGTAGTAAAATCAGTCTAGTAAAATCAGTCTAGTACAAACAGTCTAGTCAAATCAGTCTAGTACAAACAGTCTAGTAAAATCAGTCTAGTCCACTCCGTCTAGTAAAATAAGTCTAGTACAGTCAGTGAAATCAGTCTAGTACAAACAGTCTAGTGAAATCAGTCTAGTACAAACAGTCTAGTGAAATCAGTCTAGTACAAACAGTCTAGTAAAATCAGTCTAGTCCACTCAGTCTAGTGAAATCAGTCTAGTACAAACAGTCTAGTGAAATCAGTCTTGTACAAACAGTCTAGTAAAATCAGTCTAATACAAACAGTCTAGTAAAATCAGTCTAGTACAAACAGTCTAGTGAAATCAGTCTAGTACAATCAGTCTAATAAAATCAGTCTAGTACAGTCAGTCTTATACAGTCAGTCTAATAAAATTAGTCTAGTACAATCAGTCTAATAAAATCAGTCTAGTACAGTCAGTCTAGTAAAATCAGTCTAGTACAATCAGTCTAATAAAATCAGTCTAGTACAAACAGTCTAGTGGAATCAGTCTAGTTCACTCAGTCTAGTGAAATCAGTCTAGTACAAACAGTCTAGTGAAATCAGTCTAGTACACTCAGTCTAGTGAAATCAGTCTAGTACAAACAGTCTAGTGAAATCAGTCTAGTACAAACAGTCTAGTGAAATCAGTCTAGTACAAACAGTCTAGTAAAATCAGTCTAGTCCACTCAGTCTAGTGAAATCAGTCTAGTACAAACAGTCTAGTGAAATCAGTCTAGTACAGTCAGTCTAGTAAAATCAGTCTAGTACAGTCAGTCTAGTAAAATCAGTCTAGTACAGTCAGTCTAGTAAAATCAGTCTAGTACAGTCAGTCTAGTACAGTCAGTCTAGTACAGTCAGTCTAGTAAAATCAGTCTAGTACAATCAGTCTAATAAAATCAGTCTAGTACAAACAGTCAGTCTAGTACAGTCAGTCTAGTACAGTCAGTCTAGTAAAATCAGTCTAGTACAGTCAGTTTAGTACAGTCAGTCTAGTACAGTCAGTCTAGTAAAATCAGTCTAGTACAGTCAGTCTAGTAAAATCAGTCTAGTACAATCAGTCTAATAAAATCAGTCTAGTACAGTCAGTCTAGTAAAATCAGTCTAGTACAATCAGTCTAATAAAATCAGTCTAGTACAGTCAGTCTAGTACAGTCAGTCTAGTACAGTCAGTCTAGTAAATTCAGTCTAGTACAGTCAGTCTAGTAAATTCAGTCTAGTACAGTCAGTCTAGTACAGTCAGTCTAGTAAAATCAGTCTAGTACAGACAGTCTAGTAAAATCAGTCTAGTACAGTCAGTCTAGTACAGTCAGTCTAGTAAAATCAGTCTAGTACAGTCAGTCTAGTAAAATCAGTCTAGTACAGTCAGTCTAGTAAAATCAGTCTAGTACAGTCAGTCTAGTACAGTCAGTATATTACAGTCAGTCTAGTACAGTCAGTCTAGTAAAATCAGTCTAGTACAGTCAGTCTAGTACAGTCAGTCTAGTAAAATCAGCCTAGTACAGTCAGTCTAGTAAAATCAGTCTAGTACCGTCAGTCTAGTAAAATCAGTCTAGTACAGTCAGTCTAGTACAGTCAGTCTAGTAAAATCAGTCTAGTACAGTCAGTCTAGTACAGTCAGTCTAGTAAAATCAGTCTAGTAAAATCAGTCTAGTACAAACAGTCTAGTAAAATCAGTCTAGTACAAACAGTCTAGTAAAATCAGTCTAGTACAAACAGTCTAGTAAAATCAGTCTAGTCCACTCCGTCTAGTAAAATAAGTCTAGTACAGTCAGTGAAATCAGTCTAGTACAAACAGTCTAGTGAAATCAGTCTAGTACAAACAGTCTAGTGAAATCAGTCTAGTACAAACAGTCTAGTAAAATCAGTCTAGTCCACTCAGTCTAGTGAAATCAGTCTAGTACAAACAGTCTAGTGAAATCAGTCTAGTACAAACAGTCTAATAAAATCAGTCTAATACAAACAGTCTAGTAAAATCAGTCTAGTACAAACAGTCTAGTGAAATCAGTCTAGTACAATCAGTCTAATAAAATCAGTCTAGTACAGTCAGTCTTATACAGTCAGTCTAATAAAATTAGTCTAGTACAATCAGTCTAATAAAATGAGTCTAGTACAGTCAGTCTAGTAAAATCAGTCTAGTACAATCAGTCTAATAAAATGAGTCTAGTACAAACAGTCTAGTGGAATCAGTCTAGGTCACTCAGTCTAGTGAAATCAGTCTAGTACAAACAGTCTAGTGAAATCAGTCTAGTACAGTCAGTCTAGTGAAATCAGTCTAGTACAAACAGTCTAGTGAAATCAGTCTAGTACAAACAGTCTAGTGAAATCAGTCTAGTACAAACAGTCTAGTAAAATCAGTCTAGTCCACTCAGTCTAGTGAAATCAGTCTAGTACAAACAGTCTAGTGAAATCAGTCTAGTACAGTCAGTCTAGTAAAATCAGTCTAGTACAGTCAGTCTAGTAAAATCAGTCTAGTACAGTCAGTCTAGTAAAATCAGTCTAGTACAGTCAGTCTAGTACAGTCAGTCTAGTAAAATCAGTCTAGTACAATCAGTCTAATAAAATCAGTCTAGTACAGTCAGTCTAGTAAAATCAGTCTAGTACAATCAGTCTAATAAAATCAGTCTAGTACAGTCAGTCTAGTAAAATCAGTCTAGTACAAACAGTCAGTCTAGTACAGTCAGTCTAGTACAGTCAGTCTAGTAAAATCAGTCTAGTACAGTCAGTTTAGTACAGTCAGTCTAGTACAGTCAGTCTAGTAAAATCAGTCTAGTACAGTCAGTCTAGTAAAATCAGTCTAATAAAATCAGTCTAGTACAGTCAGTCTAGTAAAATCAGTCTAGTACAATCAGTCTAATAAAATCAGTCTAGTACAGTCAGTCTAGTACAGTCAGTCTAGTACAGTCAGTCTAGTAAATTCAGTCTAGTACAGTCAGTCTAGTAAATTCAGTCTAGTACAGTCAGTCTAGTACAGTCAGTCTAGTAAAATCAGTCTAGTACAGACAGTCTAGTAAAATCAGTCTAGTACAGTCAGTCTAGTACAGTCAGTCTAGTAAAATCAGTCTAGTACAGTCAGTCTAGTAAAATCAGTCTAGTACAGTCAGTCTAGTACAGTCAGTATAGTACAGTCAGTCTAGTACAGTCAGTCTAGTAAAATCAGTCTAGTACAGTCAGTCTAGTACAGTCAGTCTAGTACAGTCAGTCTAGTAAAATCAGCCTAGTACAGTCAGTCTAGTAAAATCAGTCTAGTACCGTCAGTCTAGTAAAATCAGTCTAGTACAGTCAGTCTAGTACAGTCAGTCTAGTACAGTCAGTCTAGTAAAATCAGTCTAGTACAGTCAGTCTAGTAAAATCAGTCTAGTACAGTCAGTCTAGTAAAATCAGCCTAGTACAGTCAGTCTAGTAAAATCAGTCTAGTACAGTCAGTCTATTACAGTCAGTCTAGTACAGTCAGTACCAAAACCAGATGTTTAATCTCTTGAATGAACGTCTCTGTTCCCTTTTATTTTAATATGTTTTATTTAACCTTGATTTAACTAGGCAAATCAGTTGAGAACAAATTCTTATTTACAATGACGGCCTACCAAAAGGCCTCCTGGGGGGCTGGGATTAAAAAATAAAATAAAATATATGAATAAATGTAGGACAACACACACATCAAGACAAGAGAGACATAAACATAGACATAAAGAGAGACCTACTAAGACAACAACATAGCAAGGCAACAACACATGACAACACAGCATTGTAGCAACACTACATGACAACAACATGGTAGCAACACAAAATGATAGCAGCACAAAACATGGTACAAACATTAATGGGCACAGACAGCAGCATAAAGGGCAAGAAGGTAGAGACAACAATACATCACACAAAGCAGCCACAACTGTCAGTAAGTGTCCATGATTGAGTCTTTGAATGAAGAGATTGAGATTGCAACTCGCTGTTGGCTGGGCTCCCTGCCTGTGCCATTAAACCCCTACAACTCATCCAGAACGCCGCAGCCCGTCTGGTGTTCAACCTTCCCAAGTTCTCTCACGTCACCCCGCTCCTCCGCTCTCTCCACTGGCTTCCAGTTGAAGCTCGCATCCGCTACAAGACCATGGTGCTTGCCTACGGAGCTGTGAGGGGAACGGCACCTCAGTACCTCCAGGCTCTGATCAGGCCCTACACCCAAACAAGGGCACTGCGTTCATCCACCTCTGGCCTGCTCGCCTCCCTACCACTGAGGAAGTACAGTTCCCGCTCAGCCCAGTCAAAACTGTTCGCTGCTCTGGCCCCCCAATGGTGGAACAAACTCCCTCTCGACGCCAGGACAGCGGAGTCAATCACCACCTTCCGGAGACACCTGAAACCCCACCTCTTTAAGGAATACCTAGGATAGGATAAAGTAATCCTTCTCCCCCTCCCCCCTTAAAAGACCTAGATGCACTATTGTAAAGTGGCTGTTCCACTGGATGTCATAAGGTGAAAGCACCAATTTGTAAGTCGCTCTGGATAAGAGCGTCTGCTAAATTACTTAAATGTAAATGTAAATGTAGATTTCCTTTGCGTAGATTTGACTCTTCCTCTGTTTCTTCTTCTTCCTCCTAACAGCTCTTTCAATAATCTGCTCTTTGCTGTTTAATCTCTCTCTCTCTTCTCCCTCCATCTCTTTACCATGCTGTTTAAGCCATCCCGATGCAGTCACCTCGACCCTCCCCTCCCACTCCTCTACCCCTTCCAAGAGTTTGTCCCTCATTATAAGATGATCCAGTCCCTTCTACACCCCCTACTAGCCCCCCGCCAGCATGGTGTCATCACTACCGTACGGTAAAGTCTCAGTAGAATCATTCATGGACACCACTGCTGCTAGCTAGATGAACACAGTAGATGCAGTGCCTTGCAAAAGTATTCACCCCCTTGGCGTTTTTCCTATTTTGTTGCACTACACCCTGTAATTTAAATGGATTTGTATTTGTATTTCATGTAATGGACATACACAAAATAGTCAAAATTGGTGAAGTGAAAATAAAAATTATAAAAAATAAAAAACAGAAAAGTGGTGCGTGCATATGTATTCACACCCTTTGCTATGAAGCCCCTAAATAAGATCTGGTGCAAACAATTACCTTCAGAAGTCACCTAATTAGTTAAATAAAATCCACATGTGTTCAATCTAAGTGTCATATGAGCTGTCACATGATCTCAGTATATATACACCTGTTTTGAAAGGCCCCAGAGTCTGCAACATCACTAAGCAAGGGGCACCACCAAGCAAGCGGCACTATGAAGACCAAGGAGCTCTACAAACAGGTCAGGGACAAAGTTGTGGAGAAGTACAGATCAGGGTTGGGTTATAAAAAAATATCAGAAACTTTGAACATCCCATAGAGCATCATTAAATCCATTACTAAAAAAATGAAAGAATATGGCACCACAACAAACCTGCCAAGAGAGGGCCGCACACCAAAACTCACAGACCAGGCAAAGATAACATTAATCAGAGAGGCAACAAAGAGACCAAAGATAACACCATAGCGGAGATTGGAGTATCTGTCCATAGGACCACTTTAAGGCCATTTTACGGAAGAGTGGCCTGAGAAAAATAAGCAAACATGTTTTGTGTTCGCCAAAATGCATGAGGGAGACTCCCCAAAAATATATAAGAATGTACTCTGGTCAGATGAGACTAAAATTGAGCTTTTTGGCCATCAAGGAAAACACTATATCTGGCGCAAACTCAACACCTCTCATCACCCTGAGAACCCTATCCCCACAGTGAAGCATGGTGGTGGCAGCATCATGCTGTGGGGATGTTTTTAATTGGCAGGGACTGGGAAACTGGTCAGAATTGAAGGAATGATGGATGGTGCTAAATACAGGGATATTCTTGAGGAAAACCTGTTTGAGATTGGAGACTGGGACAGAGGTTCACCTTCCAGCAGGACAATGACCATAAGCATACTGCTAAAGAAACACTCAAGTGATTTAACGGGAAACATTTAAATGTCTTGGAATGGCCTAGTCAAAGCCCAGAACTCAATCCAATTGAGAATCTGTGGTATGACTTAAAGATTATAGTACACCAATGGAACCCATCCAACTTGAAGGAGCTGGAGCAGTTTTGCCTTGAAGAATGGCCAAAACTCCCAGTGGCTAGATGTGCCAGGCTTACAGAGACATACCCCAAGAGACTTACAGCTGTTATTGCTGCAAAAGGTGTCTCTAAAAAGTATTGACATTGGGGGGGGGTGAATAGTTATGCACACTCAAGTTTTCCGTTTTTTTTGTCTTATTTCTTGTTTTTTTTACAATAAAAAAATATTTTGTTTCAGGAGGCTCCGGACCGTAGATCTTTGCCGGAGGCTCCGGACTGGGAACTCCCGCTGGAGGCTCCGGACTGGGAACCGTCGCTGGAGGCTCCGGACTGGGAACCATCCCTGTAGGCTCCGGACTGGGAACCATCGCTGGAGGCTCCGGACTGGGAACCATCGCTGGAGGCTCCGGACCTTGGATCGTCTCTAGAGGCTCCGGGCCATGGATCATCACTGGAGGCTCCGGGCCATGAATCATCACTGGAGGCTCCGGGCCATGGATCATCACTGGAGGCTCCGGATCATGGATCATCACTGGAGGCTTCGGGCCATGGATCATCACTGGAGGCTCCGGGCCATGGATCATCACTGGAGGCTCCGGGCCATGGATCATCGCTGGAAGCTCCGGGCCATGGATCATCACTGGAGGGTTCGGGCCATGGATCATCACTGGAGGCTCCGGGCCATGGATCATCGCTGGAGGCTTCGGGCCATGGATCATCGCTGGAAGCTCCGGGCCATGGATCATCACTGGAGGGTTCGGGCCATGGATCATCACTGGAGGCTTCGGGCCATGGCTCATCACTGGAGGCTTCGTGCGTGGAGCTGGCACAAGACGTACCAAGCTGGAGACACGAACTGGAGGCCGGGTGCATGGAGCTGGCACAGGATATACTGGACCGTGGAGGCATACTGGAGGACATCTTGGTCATGTTCTGTTATAATCTCCACCCGGCACAGCCAGAAGAGGACTGGCCACCCCACATAGCCTGGTTCCTCTCTAGGTTTCTTCCTAGATTTTGGCCTTTCTACGGAGTTTTTCCTAGCCACCGTGCTTCTACACCTGCATTGCTTGCTGTTTGGGGTTTTAGGCTGGGTGTCTGTACAGCACTTTGAGATATCAGCTGATGTACGAAGGGCTATATAAATACATTTGATGATTTGACTGGAGCGTAGAGCTGGCACAACGCGTCCTGGACAAATGACCACCCTCGCACGGCAAGTGCGGGGAGCTAGCACAGGATGCACTGGGCTGTGAAGGCGCACTGGAGACACAGTATGTATGGCCGGCGCAGGATATTCTGGGCCGTGGAAGCGCACTGGAGGTCTGGAGCATAGAGCTGGCACAATGCGTCCTGGACAAAGGACCACCTTCGCACAGCAAGTGCGGGGAGCTGGCACAGGACGCACTGGGCTGTGAAGGTTCATCGGAGATACAGCGCGTAGAGCCGGCGCAGGATATCCTGGACCGAGGAGGCGCACTGGAGACCAGGCGCGTTGAGCCGACACAACCTGTCCTGGGCAGAGCGCCCACTTTCGCAAGGCAAGTGCGGGGAGCTGGCACAGACCGCAGTGGGCCGTGGATGCGCACTGGAGACACAGTGCGTATCACCGCAAAACATGGTGCCTGACCGGTCACACGCTCCCCACGGTGAGTACGGGGAGTTGGCTCTGGTTCAAACCCTGGCTCCGCCAACCACCCCGTGTCCCCCCCCAAAACATTTTTGGGGGCTGCCTGTCGCGCTTCCGTCGTGGTCGCGAACCACGGTGTCGTCGTTGTTGCTCCTTTGCTGCTTCCGCCTGCTTCCACGGCAGGCTTTTGTGTCTTGCCAAGACTTCCTCCCAAGTCCAGGATATTCTCTCCTCGACCTCCTCCAAAGAACAGGATGCCATCTCCTCCCAGGCACGCTGCTTAGTCCACTTGTGGTGGGATCTTCCGTAACGCTCGTCGTTGTATGGATGTTGTTGTATGGATGTTGTATGGATGGTCGGACCAAGGTTAATCATTTTTTATTAATGATAACCAGCAACACAACAAGAAAGAGTAACCAACAAAACGTACAGCCTTGTAGGGCTCAAAAGCAACAATACAAAAACAAGATCCCACAAACAACAGGTGGGAAAAGGCTGCCTAAATATGATCCCAAATCAGAGACAACAATACACAGCTGCCTCCGATTGGGAACCATACCAGGTCAACCAAATAGAGAATTTTATTTTTTATTTTTTTACCCCGTTTTTCTCCCCAATTTCATGGTATCCAATTGTTTAGTAGCTACTATCTTGTCTCATCACTATAACTCCCGTACGGGCTCAGGAGAGACGAAGGTTGAAAGTCATGCGTCCTCTGATACACAACCCAACCAAGCCGCACTGCTTCTTAACACAGCGCGCATCCAACCCGGAAGCCAGCCGCACCAATGTGTTAACACAGATGTGATTCCACCACGAAACTAGTTCATTATTGCCAGAGTTGGATATATCTGGAGTAAATCAATTGGGTAGGTGTATGGTTTTTATCAAGTTCGTGAAGTTTTCTCTCTAATCATGAGGCTCAAGGGTAATGGGTTGAGCCCTATGTTTTTCCTGGCCCCACCATCTGACCAGGGGAAAATTCTGAACCCAGATGATTTTCTTGGTCAGGCCACAGCCAGGAGGAGGGCCGTAGTAACGATGACATTATGTGCCTGTGTTTAGTGTGGGAAGCTACAGTAGTGTGACATTGCCATTGGCTTACGCCTCATTATAACAGGAAGCTATTGACTCTGCTTAACAGACAATAAATTAGTCAAATCCATGTGTTGTGAGGATTTAGGAACTAATCAGTGACTGACTGGAGCATAAACTGGTGTCATTGGTGTCAGTGATATACGATCTGTTGGACTGAGAAAGAGGTGAGAGATTAGGTGGGATACAGTCAGAGATACACCATTTGTGAGTCAGATCTTGACATTGACATCACTGAACCACCTGTTGCATGGGAAGGAGTTTACAGGGACAGGAGAAGTTCATGTCCTGGGAAGTTCGTGTCAGCAGGAAAAACTCAGGGCCCTAACTATAATAGTATTAAATCAAAGTAACAGTAACAAGTAAAATCAGAGAAAGTATCTTTATGTCTACGAGATAATATCTGTCTCCTCACTGAGTCATAGTCATCACTCTACTCCAACATGATCCTGAGTCCCCTCTGTTCACCAAACTAACACGCACCATCACATAACTGTTGCTCTGCTCTGCGTCTTCGCTCCTCACCATGGAAGGAGGCGGGCGGCGGGCGGCAGGGGAGAGGGTTGGTGGAAGGGGGGGTTGGAGTCTGTCCCTGGGAGACAGATGGCATAGGGCTCCTATCTGTGCCAGGCTGTGGAAGGTTCTGGAAGCGCTCCACGTGCTGGATAGCGGGTAACTGGTGCCCGGGGCGGCCGTGGGCGTCACTCTGCTCCGCAGCTCCACAGTACAGCTCCTCAGGCGCAGGAGCCCTGCCTCCCCCGCCCCATCTGTTCCCCAAGTGTGTCACACACACACACACACACACACACACACACACACACACACACACACACACACACACACACACACACACACGCACACACACGCACACACACGCACACACACGCATGCACACACACGTCAAAGACCGCTCCCCACTAATAAACAAGACAGTGCTGAGTTCAGTCACAGTGCAGCCGGAATCCCCCCTCCACCACTTCCCTTCTGATGGCATCATATCCCCCACTTGTTTTGTAGCCTTAAACTTCAGTCTAGAAAGCTATCCCCACAGAATCATTTACCCACCAAATGATCATCAAAGAATCCCATTATGACCAGAGCAGCCTAATCCAAATGTCAGGACCTTAATTGGATTGTTGGCATCTGGGTAGTGTTCAGTAGAAATATAACATTTTGAAATCGAGTGAAACGGGAAGGTTCTACCTGAATTTGTCTAATCCATGGTAACAGTCTACTAAAATGTGTACCCTACTGAACATGACCCTGGACCCAGATTTCAGATGAGCTTCTCCTCCCTCTGTGGAAGTGATGGATGATATGTAGTATAGGGACTTCCAGTAAATGGGGGGGGGGGGGGGGTGAAACTGGAGGCCCTGATGGAGTCAGACGAGAAACAGGAAGTCTCCATGTGTTTGGATCTGAACAGCAGACCAGAATGGCCGCCATAAGGCAGACACGTCTGAGGATGACAAGGCTCTATCTGTCACAGTCACAGTGACGATCGTGTCAAGATCATGGGCCAACAAAGGTTTATCAAAATTACATTTTTAGACTGACTCATATTTATGATTATACATTTACAAAACAGGATTGTTACATTAAAGACAATGAGACAATGGACGCCCCTCATGTTTTAAAATCGGGGCATTGTACTGATTTCTAGTCAGAGATTTCATGACACTTCACTAGAACATTCAAACTGGATAGTGGCATTGAGTTGTACAAATTGTATTTAAAACGTTGCACCCCTTTTTGCCCTCAGATCAGCCTCAGATCATCGGGACATGAACTCTGGAAGATGTCAACAGCGTACCACAGGGATGCTGGCCCATGTTGACTCCAATGCTTCCCACAGTTGTGTCAAGTTGGCTGGATGTCCTTTCCGTGGTGGACCATTATTGAATCACACGGGAAACTGGTGAGTGAGAAAATCCCAGCAACGTTGCAGTTCTTGGCACACTCAAACTGGTGCATCTAGCACCGTTCAAAGGCACTTAAATCTTTTGTCTTGCCCATTCACCCTCTGAATGGTATATATACACAATCCATGTCTCAATTGTCTCAAGGCTTAAAAATCCTTAATTCACACGTCTCCTCCCCCTCATCTCATTGAAGTGGATTTAACAAGTGACATCAATAAGGGATCATAGCTTTCACATGGTCAGTCTGTCTTGAAAAGAGCAGGTGTTGATAATGTTTTATACACTCAGTATATGCACTGTATGTACATATCTACTTCAATGACCTCGTACCCCTGCACATCGACTCAGTACAGGTACACCGTGTGTATAGCCAAGTTACCTATTACTCATTGTCTATTCATTCATTGTGTTATTATTTTTCTCTCTGCTATGTTATGAAGGGTCGTAAGTAAGCTTTCACTGTTAGTCTACACCTGTAGTTTACAAAGCATGTGACAAATATGGTTCTGAGCGAGCACTGCTGGTCCGGGTCCTAACGTTGCTGGTCCGGGTCCTAACGTTGCTGGTCCGGGTCCTAATGTTGCTGGTCCAGGTCCTCACTTTGTTGGTCCGGGTCATAACGTTGCTGGCCCAGATCCTAATGTTGCTGGCCCAGATCCTAATGTTGCTGGTCCAGGTCCTAATGTTGCTGGACCAGGTCCTAACGTTGCTGGCCCAGGTTGTAATGTTGCTGGCCCAGGTCCTAACGTTGCTGGTCCGGGTCCTAACGTTGCTGGTCCGGGTCCTAACATTGCTTTTAGCGCCGTCTGTCTGAACGGCAGTTAAAAAAACATCAGAACTGAAATATGTACATTGCAACGTGACATTGGACTGCTCACTGAGCTGTGGTCTCCAGGCCTACTGGCAACGTGACATTGGACTGCTCACTGAGCTGTAGTCTCCAGGCCAACTGGCAACGTGATATTGGACTGCTCACTGAGCTGTGGTCTCCAGGCCTACTGGCAACGTGACATTGGACTGCTCACTGAGCTGTGGTCTCCAGGCCTACTGGCAACGTGATATTGGACTGCTCACTGAGCTGTGGTCTCCAGGCCTACTGGCAACGTGACATTGGACTGCTCACTGAGCTGTGGTCTCCAGGCCTACTGGCAACGTGACATTGGACTGCTCACTGAGCTGTGGTCTCCAGGCCTACTGGCAACGTGACATTGGACTGCTCACTGAGCTGTGGTCTCCAGGCCTACTGGCAACGTGACATTGGACTGCTCACTGAGCTGTGGTCTCCAGGCCTACTGGCAACGTGACATTGGACTGCTCACTGAGCTGTGGTCTCCAGGCCTACTGGCAACGTGACATTGGACTGCTCACTGAGCTGTGGTCTCCAGGCCTACTGGCAACGTGACATTGGACTGCTCACTGAGCTGTGGTCTCCAGGCCTACTGGCAACGTGACATTGGACTGCTCACTGAGCTGTGGTCTCCAGGCCTACTGGCAACGTGACATTGGACTGCTCACTGAGCTGTGGTCTCCAGGCCTACTGGCAACGTGACATTGGACTGCTCACTGAGCTGTGGTCTCCAGGCCTACTGGCAACGTGACATTGGACTGCTCACTGAGCTGTGGTCTCCAGGCCTACTGGCAACGTGACATTGGACTGCTCACTGAGCTGTGGTCTCCAGGCCTACTGGCAACGTGATATTGGACTGCTCACTGAGCTGTGGTCTCCAGGCCTACTGGCAACGTGACATTGGACTGCTCACTGAGCTGTGGTCTCCAGGCCTACTGGCAACGTGACATTGGACTGCTCACTGAGCTGTGGTCTCCAGGCCTACTGGCAACGTGACATTGGACTGCTCACTGAGCTGTGGTCTCCAGGCCTACTGGCAACGTGACATTGGACTGCTCACTGAGCTGTGGTCTCCAGGCCTACTGGCAACGTGACATTGGACTGCTCACTGAGCTGTGGTCTCCAGGCCTACTGGCAAAATCTGTCACACTCCAGAAAGCGCACTCCTAAAGGCAAGAAGAAAAATTACTTCCAAGAAGAGTTGAGAGCCGAACTGGAATGTGCCACCATGACCAGAATGACCTCACGGCCAATACAAGGTCACGGCCATTAGAGAGGTCATATTACACTAGTGATGTAACCTCTCTTCTTTCTTCCTCTATCATTTCTTACTGTTTCTTTCTCCTCTTCTCTTCTCCCTCCCTTCTTCTATCATTTCTTTCTTTCTTTCTCCTCTTCTCCTCTCTCCCTTCTTCTATCATTTCTTTCTGTTTCTTTCTCCTCTCCTCCTCCATCCTCTGTCCTCATTGTGTGTTGTGTTTGTTGACTTTTACAGGTACGTATAGCCTTTATCTAGTTAAATAAAAAAGAAAAGCATTAAAATGATCTAGGCCTGTGTTGCACATCGTAGCAAAACATTTCAAAACAAGCGTTTCTTATCAGAAAAGTGTAGATAGAACCGCCTCGTTTCAGCCTGTTTTCATCCATTTCGTGCCCAGTGAAAACGACCTTGAAATGCCTTAAATGCTGATTTAAAATAACCAAAGGCTTGTTTCAACAGTAATTGTAGATAGAACAACGAGTTCTATGAATGAGACACTTTGTACCGTTTGGCTCTGTGAATAACTCTCAGCAACAGATGGCCGAGGGAGAGAGAGAGCAGCAACACGTTTATTTTCTCTGTCCTTGATATCCACACTAATTCTGCCTAATTGGATCCCCGTCATAACCCACATATTCCGGTTGCATTTTGATGTCTGTCCAACAGAAGATATTTTCATCTCTTTGACATCTCCATGACCAGATATCTGAAGGAAGATGCTTAATTGGCATTTGGAATCTTAGTTCTTTCTTGACATTTTTCTACTGAAATATAGAGAATATGCAAGACAAGGTCATTAGGGACATCCTCATCATCAACGTTGTCAACATCCTTTCCATCATTGTTAACCACCATGGTTACTTAATGTTCAGTCTCCTCTTCATCATAAGCACCGGCATTGTCCTCTCTCTCTCTCTCTCTCTCTCTCTCTCTCTCTCTCTCTCTCTCTCTCTCTCTACTGTCTCTGCACTCTCTCTCTCTCTCCACTGTCTCTGCTCTCTCTCTCTACTGTCTCTGCTCTCTCTCTACTGTCTCTGCTCTCTCTCTCTCTCTCTACTGTCTCTGCACTCTCACTCTCTCTCTACTGTCTCTACACTCTCTCTCTCTACTGTCTCTGCTCTCTCTCTCTCTACTGTATCTGCTCTCTCTCTCTCTACTGTCTCTGCCCACTCTCTCTCTACTGTTTCTGCACTCTCTCTCTCTCTCTCTACTGTCTCTGCACTCTCTCTCTCTACTGTCTCTGCACTCTCTCTCTCTCTCTCTACTGTCTCTGCTCTCTCTCTCTCTCTACTGTCTCTGCTCTCTCTACTGTCTCTGCTCTCTCTCTCTCTCTCTCTCTCTCTCTCTCTCTCTCTACTGTCTCTGCTCTCTCTCTCTACTGTCTCTGCTCTCTCTCTCTACTGTCTCTGCACTCTCTCTCTCTACTGTCTCTGCACTCTCTCTCTACTGTCTCTGCACTCTCTCTCTCTACTGTCTCTGCTCTCTCTCTCTCTCTACTGTCTCTGCACTCTCTCTCTACTGTCTCTGCACTCTCTCTCTCTACTGTCTCTGCACTCTTTCTCTCTACTGTCTCTGCACTCTCTCTCTCTACTGTCTCTGCACTCTCTCTCTCTCTACTGTCTCTGCTCTCTCTCTCTCTCTACTGTCTCTGCACTCTCTCTCTCTACTGTCTCTGCTCTCTCTCTTTACTGTCTCTTTCTCTCTTTACTGTCTCTGCTCTCTCTCTTTACTGTCTCTGCTCTCTCTCTTTACTGTCTCTCTCTCTTTACTGTCTCTGCTCTCTCTCTCTTTACTGTCTCTCTCTCTTCAAAGTCTCTGCTCTGTCTGTTTACTGTCTCTGCTCTCTCTCTCTTTAAAGTCTCTGCTCTTTCTCTCTCTCTACCGTCTCTGCTCTCTCTTTACTGTCTCTCTCTCTTTACTGTCTCTGCTCTCTCTTTACTGTCTCTGCTCTCTCTCTCTCTTTACTGTCTCTGCTCTTTCTCTCTTTCTACTGTATCTGCTCTCTCTACTGTCTCTGCTCTCTCTCTTTACTGTCTCTCTCTCTTTACTGTCTCTGCTCTCTCTCTCTCTTTACTGTCTCTGCTCTCTCTCTCTCTTTACTTTCTCTGCTCTCTCTCTCTTTAAAGTCTCTGCTCTCTCTTTCTCTCTCTCTCTCTCTCTGGCTCTACTGTCTCTGCTCTCTCTCTTTACTGTCTCTCTCTCTTTACTGTCTCTGCCCTCTCTCTCTACTGTCTCTGCTCTCTCTCTTTACAGTCTCTCTCTCTTTACTGTCTCTGCTCTCTCTCTTTACTGTCTCTGCTCTCTCTCTCTACTGTCTCTGCTCTCTCTCTCTCTCTCTACTGTCTCTGCACTCTCACTCTCTCTCTACTGTCTCTACACTCTCTCTCTCTACTGTCTCTGCTCTCTCTCTCTCTACTGTATCTGCTCTCTCTCTCTCTCTCTCTCTCTCTCTCTCTCTCTCTCTCTCTCTCTCTCTCTACTGTCTCTGCACTCTCTCTCTCTCTCCACTGTCTCTGCTCTCTCTCTCTACTGTCTCTGCTCTCTCTCTCTACTGTCTCTGCTCTCTCTCTCTCTCTCTACTGTCTCTGCACTCTCACTCTCTCTCTACTGTCTCTACACTCTCTCTCTCTACTGTCTCTGCTCTCTCTCTCTCTACTGTATCTGCTCTCTCTCTCTCTACTGTCTCTGCCCACTCTCTCTCTACTGTTTCTGCACTCTCTCTCTCTCTACTGTCTCTGCACTCTCTCTCTCTACTGTCTCTGCACTCTCTCTCTCTCTCTCTACTGTCTCTGCTCTCTCTCTCTCTCTCTACTGTCTCTGCTCTCTCTACTGTCTCTGCTCTCTCTCTCTCTCTCTCTCTCTCTCTCTCTCTCTACTGTCTCTGCTCTCTCTCTACTGTCTCTGCTCTCTCTCTCTACTGTCTCTGCACTCTCTCTCTCTACTGTCTCTGCACTCTCTCTCTACTGTCTCTGCACTCTCTCTCTCTACTGTCTCTGCTCTCTCTCTCTCTCTACTGTCTCTGCACTCTCTCTCTACTGTCTCTGCACTCTCTCTCTCTACTGTCTCTGCACTCTTTCTCTCTACTGTATCTGCTCTCTCTCTCTCTCTCTCTCTCTCTCTCTCTCTCTCTCTCTCTCTCTCTACTGTCTCTGCACTCTCTCTCTCTCTACTGTCTCTGCTCTCTCTCTCTACTCTCTACTGTCTCTGCTCTCTCTCTCTACTGTCTCTGCTCTCTCTCTCTCTCTCTACTGTCTCTGCACTCTCACTCTACTGTCTCTGTCTCTACTCTCTCTCTGTCTCTACTGTCTCTGTCTCTGCACTCTCTCTCTCTACTGTCTCTGCTCTCTCTCTCTCTACTGTCTCTGCCCACTCTCTCTCTACTCTCTCTTTCTGCACTCTCTCTCTCTCTCTCTACTGTCTCTGCACTCTCTCTCTCTACTGTCTCTGCTCTCTCTCTCTCTCTCTACTGTCTCTCTCTCTACTGTCTCTCTCTCTCTCTCTACTGTCTCTGCTCTCTCTACTCTACTGTCTCTGCACTCTCTCTCTCTACTGTCTCTCTCTCTCTCTACTGTCTCTGCTCTCTCTCTCTACTGTCTCTGCTCTGTCTCTGCACTCTCTCTCTACTGTCTCTGCACTCTCTCTCTCTACTGTCTCTGCACTCTCTCTCTCTACTGTCTCTGCACTCTCTCTCTACTGTCTCTGCTCTCTCTCTCTCTACTGTCTCTGCACTCTCTCTCTACTGTCTCTGCACTCTCTCTCTACTGTCTCTGCACTCTTTCTCTCTACTGTCTCTGCACTCTCTCTCTCTACTGTCTCTGCACTCTCTCTCTCTACTGTCTCTGCTCTCTCTCTCTCTCTACTGTCTCTGCACTCTCTCTCTACTGTCTCTGCTCTCTCTCTTTACTGTCTCTTTTCTCTCTTTACTGTCTCTGCTCTCTCTCTTTACTGTCTCTGCTCTCTCTCTTTACTGTCTCTCTCTCTCTTTACTGTCTCTGCTCTCTCTCTCTTTACTGTCTCTCTCTCTTCAAAGTCTCTGCTCTGTCTGTTTACTGTCTCTGCTCTCTCTCTCTTTAAAGTCTCTGCTCTTTCTCTCTCTCTACCGTCTCTGCTCTCTCTTTACTGTCTCTCTCTCTTTACTGTCTCTGCTCTCTATTTACTGTCTCTGCTCTCTCTCTCTCTTTACTGTCTCTGCTCTTTCTCTCTTTCTACTGTATCTGCTCTCTCTACTGTCTCTGCTCTCTCTCTTTACTGTCTCTCTCTCTTTACTGTCTCTGCTCTCTCTCTCTCTTTACTGTCTCTGCTCTCTCTCTCTCTCTTTACTTTCTCTGCTCTCTCTCTCTTTAAAGTCTCTGCTCTCTCTTTCTCTCTCTCTCTCTCTCTGGCTCTACTGTCTCTGCTCTCTCTCTTTACTGTCTCTCTCTCTTTACTGTCTCTGCCCTCTCTCTCTACTGTCTCTGCTCTCTCTCTTTACAGTCTCTCTCTCTTTACTGTCTCTGCTCTCTCTCTTTACTGTCTCTCTCTCTTTAAAGTCTCTGCTCTGTCTGTTTACTGTCTCTGCTCTCTCTCTCTCTTTAAAGTCTCTGCTCTCTCTCTCCCTTTACTGACTCTGCTCTCTCTTTCTCTTTACTGTCTCTGCTCTCTCTCTCTCTCTCTCTCTCTGCGCTCTCTCTCTTTACTGTCTCTGCTCACTCTTTCTCTCTTCACTGTCTCTGCTCTCTCTCTCTCTACTGTCTCTCTCTCTTTACTGTCTCTGCTCTGTCTCTCTCTCTGTCTCTCTACTGTCTCTGCTCTCTCTCTCTCTACTGTCTCTGCTCTCTCTCTTTACTGACTCTGCTCTCCCTCTCTCTCTTTACTGTCTCTGCTCTTTCTCTCCCTACTGTCTCTGCTCTCTCTCTTTACTGTCTCTCTCTCTTTACTGTCTCTGCTCTCTCTCTTTACTGTCTCTGCTCTCTTTCTCTCTTTTAAGTCTCTGGTCTCTCTCTCTCTTTAAAGTCTCTGCTCTATCTCTCTTTTTAAAGTCTCGGCTCTGTCTTTACCGTCTCTGCACTCTCTCTCTTTACTGTCTCTGCTCTCTCTCTCTCTTTACTTTCTCTGCTCTCTCTCTCTCTTTAAAGTCTCTGCTCTCTCTCTCTCTCTCTCTCTCACTCTCTCTTTCTATAGTATCTGCTCTCTCTCTCTCCACAGTCTCTGCTTCCTCTCTCTCTCTCTCTCTCTATAGGCTCTGCTCTCTCTCTACAATCTCTGATCTCTCTCTCTCTCTCTCTCTCTCTACTGTCACTGTTCCCTCTCTCTTTTCTGTCACTGCGCTCTCTCTCTCTTTAAAGTTTCTGCTCTCTTTCTCTTTACTGTCTCTGCTCTCTTTACTGTCTCTGCTCTCTATCTCTCTCTCTAATGTCACTGCTCTCTCTCTCTACTGTCACTGTTCCCTCTCTCTTTACTGTCACTGCTCTCTCTCTTTAAAGTTTCGGCTCTCTTTCTCTTTACTGTCTCTGCTCTCTCTCTCTCCAAAGTCTCTGCTCTCTCTCTCTCTCTCTCTCTCTATAGTCTCTGATCTCTCTCTTTACTGTCACAGCTCTCTCTCTTTAAAGTTTCTGCTCTCTCTCTTTACTGTCTCTGCTCTCTCTCTCTCTTTACCGTCTCTGCTCTCTATCTCTCTCTCTACTGTCTTTGTGCTCTCTCTTTACTGTCTCTCTTTCTTTACTGTCTCTGCTCTCTCTCTCTTTAAAGTCTCTGCTCTCTCTCTCTTTAAAGTCTCTGCTCTGTATCTCTTTAAAGTCTCTGCTCTATCTCTCTCTTTACTGTCTCTGCTCTCTCTCTCTCTTTACTTTCTCTGCTCTCTCTCTCTTTAAAGTCTCTGCTCTCTCTCTCTCTCTTTCAATTCAATTCAATTCAATTCAAGGGCTTTATTGGCATGGGAAACATGTGTTAACATTGCCAAAGCAAGTGAGGTAGACAACATACAAAGTGAATATATAAAGTGAAAAAAAAAAAAAATGAACAGTAAACATTACACATACAGAAGTTTCAAAACAGTAAAGACATTACAAATGTCATATTATATATATATATACAATGTACAAATAGTTAAAGGACACAAGATAAAATAAATAAGCATAAATATGGGTTGTATTTACAATGGTGTTTGTTCTTCACTGGTTGCCCTTTTCTCGTTCTCTCTCTCTCTCTCTTTCTATAGTCTCTGCTCTCTCTCTCTCTACAGTCTCTGATCTCTCTCTCTCTCTCTCTCCCTCTTTACTGTCTCTGCTCTCTCTCTTTAAAGTCTCTGCTCTCTCTCTCTCTTTACTGTCTCTGCTCGCTCTACTCTCTCTCTCTCTCTATAGTCTATGCTCTCTCTCTCTACAGTCTCTGATCTCTCTCTCTCTCTCTCTCTCTCTCTCTCTCTCTCTCTTTTCTGTCACTGCTCTCTCTCTCTCTTTAAAGTTTCTGCTCTCATTCTCTTTACTGTCTCTGCTCTCTTTACTGTCTCTGCTCTCTATCTCTCTCTCTACTGTCACTGTTCCCTCTCTCTTTACTGTCACTGCTCTCTCTCTTTAAAGTTTCTGCTCTCTTTCTCTTTACTGTCTCTGCTCTCTCTCTCTCCACAGTCTCTGCTCTCTCTCTCTCTCTCTATAGTCTCTGATCTCTCTCTTTACTGTCACTGCTCTCTCTCTCTCTTTAAAGTTTCTGCTCTCTCTCTTTACTGTCTCTGCTCTCTCTCTCTCTTTACTGTCTCTGCTCTCTATCTCTCTCTCTACTGTCTCTGCTCTCTCTCTCTCTACTGTCTCTGTGCTCTCTCTTTACTGTCTCTCTTTCTTTACTGTCTCTGCTCTCTCTCTCTTTAAAGTCTCTGCTCTGTCTCTCTTTAAAGTCTCTGATCTCTCTCTCTCTTTACTTTCTCTGCTCTCTCTCTCTCTTTAAAGTCTCTGCTCTCTCTCTCTCTCTCTTTCTCTCTCTCTCTCTCTCTTTCTATAGTCTCTGCTCTCTCTCTCTCTACAGTCTCTGATCTCTCTCTCTCTCTCTCTCTCTCTCTTTACTGTCTCTGCTCTCTCTCTTTAAAGTCTCTGCTCTCTCTCTCTCTTTACTGTCTCTGCTCTCTCTACTCTGTCTCTCTCTCTCTATAGTCTATGCTCTCTCTCTCTCTACAGTCTCTGATCTCTCTCTCTGTCTCTCTCTCTCTTTAAAGTCTCTGCTCTCTCTCTCTTTAAAGTCTCTGCTCTCTCTCTCTTTAAAGTCTCTGCTCTCTCTATCTTTACTGTCTCTGCTCTCTCTCTACTCTCTCTCTCTCTCTCTCTCTCTTTCTCTATAGTCTCTGCTCTCTCTCTCTACAGTCTCTGATCTCTCTCTCTCTCTACTGTCACTGTTCCCTCTCTCTTTTCTGTCACTGCTCTCTCTCTCTTTAAAGTCTCTGCTCTCTCTCTTTATTGTCTCTGCTATCTCTCTCTCTTTACTGTCTCTGCTCTCTATCTCTCTCTTTACTGTCTCTGCTCTCTATCTCTCTCTTTACTGTCTCTGCTCTCTCTCTTTACTGTCTCTGCTCTCTCTCTCTTTAAAGTCTCTGCTCTGTCTCTCTTTTTAAAGTCTGCTCTATCTCTCTTTTTAAAGTCTGTAATCTGTCTCTTTCTCTCTCTGTCTTTACTGTCTCTGCTCTCTTTCTCTGTCTTTACTGTCTCTGCTCTCTCTCTCTATATATATAGTCTCTGATCTCTCTCTCTTTTCTGTCACTGCTCTCTCTCTCTTTTCTGTCACTGCTCTCACTCTCTTTAAAGTCTCTTCTCTCTCTTTTTAAAGTCCCTTCTCTCTCTCTCTCTCTCTCTTCCCTCTCTCTTTTCTGTCACTGATCTGTCTCTCTTTAAAGTCTCTGCTCTCTCTATCTTTACTGTCTCTGCTCTCTCTCTACTCTCTCTCTCTCTTTCTCTATAGTCTCTGCTCTCTCTCTCTCTACAGTCTCTGATCTCTCTCTCTCTCTCTCTCTACTGTCACTGTTCCCTCTCTCTTTTCTGTCACTGCTCTCTCTTTAAAGTCTCTGCTCTCTCTCTCTTTACTGTCTCTGCTCTCTCTCTACTCTCTCTCTCTCTCTCTATAGTCTCTGCTCTCTCTCTCTCTCTACTGTCACTGTTCCCTCTCTCTTTTCTGTCACTGCTCTCTCTCTCTTTAAAGTCTCTCTCTCTTTACTGTCTCTGCTCTCTCTCTCTTTACTGTCTCTGCTCTCTCTCTCTCTTTACTTTCTCTGCTCTCTCTCTTTTTAAAGTCTCTGCTCTCTCTCTCTCTCTCTCTATAGTCTCTGCTCTCTCTCTCTACAGTCTCTGATCTCTCTCTCTGTCTCTCTCTCTTTAAAGTCTCTGCTCTCTCTCTCTTTACTGTCTCTGCTCTCTCTCTACTCTCTCTCTCTCTCTCTCTATAGTCTCTGCTCTCTCTCTCTAGAGTCTCTGATCTCTCTCTCTCTCTCTCTACTGTCACTGTTCCCTCTCTCTTTTCTGTCACTGCTCTCTCTCTCTTTAAAGTCTCTGCTCTCTCTCTCTTTACTGTCTCTGCTATCTCTCTCTCTTTACTGTCTCTGCTCTCTATCTCTCTCTCTTTACTGTCTCTGCTCTCTATCTCTCTCTTTACTGTCTCTGCTCTCTCTCTTTACTGTCTCTGCTCTCTCTCTTTACTGTCTCTGCTCTGTCTCTCTTTTTAAAGTCTGCTCTATCTCTCTTTTTAAAGTCTCTAATCTGTCTCTTTCTCTCTCTGTCTTTACTGTCTCTGCTCTCTTTCTCTGTCTTTACTGTCTCTGCTCTCTCTCTCTCTCTCTCTATAGTCTCTGATCTCTCTCTCATTTCTGTCACTGCTCTCTCTCTCTTTTCTGTCACTGCTCTCTCTCTCTTTAAAGTCTCTTCTCTCTCTCTCTCTCTCTCTCTCTCTCTCTTTTCTGTCACTGATCTCTCTCTCTTTAAAGTCTCTGCTCTCTCTATCTTTACTGTCTCTGCTCTCTCTCTACTCTCTCTCTCTCTCTCTCTTTCTCTATAGTCTCTGCTCTCTCTCTCTACAGTCTCTGATCTCTCTCTCTCTCTCTACTGTCACTGTTCCCTCTCTCTTTTCTGTCACTGCTCTCTCTCTCCTTAAAGTCTCTGCTCTCTCTCTCTTTACTGCCTCTGCTCTCTCTCTCTCTTTACTTTCTCTGCTCTCTCTCTTTTTAAAGTCTCTGCTCTCTCTCTCTCTCTCTCTATAGCCTCTGCTCTCTCTCTCTACAGTCTCTGATCTCTCTCTCTGTCTCTCTCTCTTTAAAGTCTCTGCTCTCTCTCTCTTTACTGTCTCTGCTCTCTCTCTACTCTCTCTCTCTCTCTCTCTCTCTATAGTCTCTGCTCTCTCTCTCTAGAGTCTCTGATCTCTCTCTCTCTCTCTCTACTGTCACTGTTCCCTCTCTCTTTTCTGTCACTGCTCTCTCTCTCTTTAAAGTCTCTGCTCTCTCTCTCTTTACTGTCTCTGCTCTCTATCTCTCTCTCTTTACTGTCTCTGCTCTCTATCTCTCTCTTTACTGTCTCTGCTCTCTCTCTTTACTGTCTCTGCTCTCTCTCTTTACTGTCTCTGCTCTGTCTCTCTTTTTAAAGTCTGCTCTATCTCTCTTTTTAAAGTCTCTAATCTGTCTCTTTCTCTCTCTGTCTTTACTGTCTCTGCTCTCTTTCTCTGTCTTTACTGTCTCTGCTCTCTCTCTCTCTCTCTCTCTATAGTCTCTGATCTCTCTCTCATTTCTGTCACTGCTCTCTCTCTCTTTTCTGTCACTGCTCTCTCTCTCTTTAAAGTCTCTCTCTCTCTCTCTCTCTCTCTCTCTCTCTCTCTTTTCTGTCACTGATCTCTCTCTCTTTAAAGTCTCTGCTCTCTCTATCTTTACTGTCTCTGCTCTCTCTCTACTCTCTCTCTCTCTCTTTCTCTATAGTCTCTGCTCTCTCTCTCTACAGTCTCTGATCTCTCTCTCTCTTTCTCTATAGTCTCTGCTCTCTCTCTCTACTGTCACTGTTCCCTCTCTCTTTTCTGTCACTAATCTCTCTCTCTCTTTAAAGTCTCTGCTCTCTCTCTCTTTACTGTCTCTGCCCTCTCTCTCTCTTTACTTTCTCTGCTCTCTCTCTTTTTAAAGTCTCTGCTCTCTCTCTCTATAGTCTCTGCTCTCTCTCTTTACAGTCTCTGATCTCTCTCTCTGTCTCTCTCTCTATAGTCTCTGCTCTCTCTCTCTACTGTCACTGTTCCCTCTCTCTTTTCTGTCACTAATCTCTCTCTCTCTTTAAAGTCTCTGCTCTCTCTCTCTTTACTGTCTCTGCCCTCTCTCTCTCTTTACTTTCTCTGCTCTCTCTCTTTTTAAAGTCTCTGCTCTCTCTCTCTCTCTATAGTCTCTGCTCTCTCTCTTTACAGTCTCTGATCTCTCTCTCTCTCTCTCTCTCTCTCTTTTCTGTCACTGATCTCTCTCTCTTTAAAGTCTCTGCTCTCTCTATCTTTACTGTCTCTGCTCTCTCTCTACTCTCTCTCTCTCTCTCTCTTTCTCTATAGTCTCTGCTCTCTCTCTCTACAGTCTCTGATCTCTCTCTCTCTCTCTCTCTACTGTCACTGTTCCCTCTCTCTTTTCTGTCACTGCTCTCTCTCTCCTTAAAGTCTCTGCTCTCTCTCTCTTTACTGTCTCTGCTCTCTCTCTCTCTTTACTTTCTCTGCTCTCTCTCTTTTTAAAGTCTCTGCTCTCTCTCTCTCTCTCTCTCTCTATAGTCTCTGCTCTCTCTCTCTACAGTCTCTGATCTCTCTCTCTGTCTCTCTCTCTTTAAAGTCTCTGCTCTCTCTCTCTTTACTGTCTCTGCTCTCTCTCTACTCTCTCTCTCTCTCTCTCTCTATAGTCTCTGCTCTCTCTCTCTAGAGTCTCTGATCTCTCTCTCTCTCTCTCTACTGTCACTGTTCCCTCTCTCTTTTCTGTCACTGCTCTCTCTCTCTTTAAAGTCTCTGCTCTCTCTCTCTTTACTGTCTCTGCTCTCTATCTCTCTCTCTTTACTGTCTCTGCTCTCTATCTCTCTCTTTACTGTCTCTGCTCTCTCTCTTTACTGTCTCTGCTCTCTCTCTTTACTGTCTCTGCTCTGTCTCTCTTTTTAAAGTCTGCTCTATCTCTCTTTTAAAGTCTCTAATCTGTCTCTTTCTCTCTCTGTCTTTACTGTCTCTGCTCTCTTTCTCTGTCTTTACTGTCTCTGCTCTCTCTCTCTCTCTCTCTCTATAGTCTCTGATCTCTCTCTCATTTCTGTCACTGCTCTCTCTCTCTTTTCTGTCACTGCTCTCTCTCTCTTTAAAGTCTCTTCTCTCTCTCTCTCTCTCTCTCTCTCTCTCTCTTTTCTGTCACTGATCTCTCTCTCTTTAAAGTCTCTGCTCTCTCTATCTTTACTGTCTCTGCTCTCTCTCTACTCTCTCTCTCTCTCTTTCTCTATAGTCTCTGCTCTCTCTCTCTACAGTCTCTGATCTCTCTCTCTCTTTCTCTATAGTCTCTGCTCTCTCTCTCTACTGTCACTGTTCCCTCTCTCTTTTCTGTCACTAATCTCTCTCTCTCTTTAAAGTCTCTGCTCTCTCTCTCTTTACTGTCTCTGCCCTCTCTCTCTCTTTACTTTCTCTGCTCTCTCTCTTTTTAAAGTCTCTGCTCTCTCTCTCTCTCTATAGTCTCTGCTCTCTCTCTTTACAGTCTCTGATCTCTCTCTCTGTCTCTCTCTCTATAGTCTCTGCTCTCTCTCTCTACAGTCTCTGACCTCTCTCTCTGTCTCTCTCTCTTTAAAGTCTCTGCTCTCTCTCTCTTTACTGTCTCTGCTCTCTCTCTACTCTCTCTCTCTCTCTCTATAGTCTCTGCTCTCTCTCTCTACAGTCTCTGATCTCTCTCTCTCTCTACTGTCACTGTTCCCTCTCTCTTTTCTGTCACTGCTCTCTCTCTCTTTAACGTCTCTGCTCTCTCTCTCTTTACTGTCTCTGCTATCTCTCTCTCTTTACTGTCTCTGCTCTCTATCTCTCTCTTTACTGTCTCTGCTCTCTATCTCTCTCTTTACTGTCTCTGCTCTCTCTCTTTACTGTCTCTGCTCTCTCTCTCTTTAAAGTCTCTGCTCTGTCTCTCTTTTTAAAGTCTGCTCTATCTCTCTTTTTAAAGTCTCTAATCTGTCTCTTTCTCTCTCTGTCTTTACTGTCTCTGCTCTCTTTCTCTGTCTTTACTGTCTCTGCTCTCTCTCTCTCTCTCTATAGTCTCTGATCTCTCTCTCATTTCTGTCACTGCTCTCTCTCTCTTTTCTGTCACTGCTCTCTCTCTCTTTAAAGTCTCTTCTCTCTCTCTCTCTCTCTCTCTCTCTCTCTCTCTCTCTCTCTCTCTCTCTTCCCTCTCTCTTTTCTGTCACTGCTCTCTCTCTCTTTAAAGTCTCTGCTCTCTCTCTCTTTACTGTCTCTGCTCTCTCTCTCTCTTTACTTTCTCTACTCTCTCTCTTTTTAAAGTCTCTGCTCTCTCTCTCTCTCTCTCTATAGTCTCTGCTCTCTCTCTCTACAGTCTGATCTCTCTCTCTGTCTCTCTCTCTCTTTAAAGTCTCTGCTCTCTCTCTCTTTACTGTCTGCTCTCTCTCTACTCTCTCTCTCTCTCTCTCTCTTTCTCTATAGTCTCTGCTCTCTCTCTCTACAGTCTCTAATCTCTCTCTCTCTCTCTACTGTCACTGTTCCCTCTCTCTTTTCTGTCACTGCTCTCTCTCTCTTTTAAAGTCTCTGCTCTCTCTCTCTTTACTGTCTCTGCTATCTCTCTCTCTTTACTGTCTCTTCTCTCTATCTCTCTCTTTACTGTCTCTGCTCTCTATCTCTCTCTTTACTGTCTCTGCTCTCTCTCTTTACTGTCTCTGCTCTCTCTCTCTTTAAAGTCTCTGCTCTGTCTCTCTTTTTAAAGTCTGCTCTATCTCTCTTTTTAAAGTCTCTGCTCTGTCTCTTTCTCTCTCTGTCTTTACTGTCTCTGCTCTCTTTCTCTGTCTTTACTGTCTCTGCTCTCTCTCTCTCTCTCTATAGTCTCTGATCTCTCTCTCTTTTCTGTCACTGCTCTCTCTCTTTTCTGTCACTGCTCTCTCTCTCTTTAAAGTCTCTTCTCTCTCTCTTTAAAGTCTCTTCACTCTCTCTCTCTCTCTCTCTCTCTCTCTCTTCCCTCTCTCTTTTCTGTCACTGATCTCTCTCTCTTTAAAGTCTCTGCTCTCTCTATCTTTACTGTCTCTGCTCTCTCTCTACTCTCTCTCTCTCTCTCTCTTTCTCTATAGTCTCTGCTCTCTCTCTCTACAGTATCTGATCTCTCTCTCTCTCTCTCTTTCTCGACTGTCACTGTTCCCTCTCTCTTTTCTGTCACTGCTCTCTCTCTCTTTAAAGTCTCTGCTCTCTCTCTCTTTACTGTCAATGCTATCTCTCTCTCTTTACTGTCTCTGCTCTCTATCTCTCTATTTACTGTCTCTGCTCTCTCTCTTTACTGTCTCTGCTCTCTCTCTCTTTAAAGTCTCTGCTCTGTCTCTCTTTTTAAAGTCTGCTCTATCTCTCTTTTTAAAGTCTCTGCTCTGTCTCTTTCTCTCTGTCTTTACTGTCTCTGCTCTCTTTCTCTGTCTTTACTGTCTCTGCTCTCTCTCTCTCTCTCTATATATATAGTCTCTGATCTCTCTCTCTTTAAAGTCTCTTCTCTCTCTCTCTTTAAAGTCTCTGCTCTCTTTACGGTCTCTGCTCTCTCTCTCTCTTTACTGTCTCTGCTCTCTCTCTCTTTACTGTCTCTGCTCTCTCTCTACTCTCTCTCTCGCTCTCTCTCTCTCTCTCTCTACTGTCACTGTTCCCTCTCTCTTTTCTGTCACTGCTCTCTCTCTCTTTACAGTTTCTGCTCTTTTTTGCTTTACTGTCTCTGCTCTCTCTGTCTTTACTGTCTCTGCTCTCTCTCTCTTTACTGTCTCTGCTCTCTATCTCTCTCTCTACTGTCTCTGCTCTCTCTCTCTACTGTCTCTGTGCTCTCTCTTTACTGTCTCTCTTTCTTTACTGTCTCTGCTCTCTCTCTCTCTTTAAAGTCTCTGCTCTCTCTCTCTTTAAAGTCTCTGCTCTGTCTCTCTCTCTCTCTGTCTTTACTGTCTCTGCTCTCTTTCTCTGTCTTTACTGTCTCTACTCTCTCTGTCTCTCTCTCTCTCTCTCTCTCTCTTTACTCTCACTGCTCCCTCTCTCTTTACTGTCTCTGCTCTCTCTCTCTTTAAAGTCTCTGATCTGCCTCTTTCTCTCTCTGTCTTTACTGTCTCTGCTCTCTCTCTACAGTCTCTGCTCTCTCTCTCTCTACAGTCTCTGCTCTCTCTCTTTCTCTGCAGTCTCTGCTCTCTCTCTCTGTCTCTATACAGTCTCTGCTCTCTCTCTCTACAGTCTCTGCTCTCTCTACAGTCTCTGCTCTCTCTCTCTCTACAGTCTCTGATCTTTTCTCTCTCTTTTCTGTCTCTGCTCTCCCTCTCTTTACTGTCTCTGCTCGCTCTCTCACTCTCTCTGCTATCTCTCTCTCGCTCTCTTTTCTGTCTCTGCTCTCTCTCTCTTTAAAGTCTCTGCTCTCTCTCTCTTTAAAGTCTCTGCTCTGTCTCTTTCTCTCTCTGTCTTTACTGTCTCTGCTCTCTTTCTCTGTCTTTACTGTCTCTACTCTCTCTCTCTCTCTCTCTCTCTCTCTCTTTACTCTCACTGCTCCCTCTCTCTTTACTGTCTCTGCTCTCTCTCTCTTTAAAGTCTCTGATCTGCCTCTTTCTCGCTCTGTCTTTACTGTCTCTGCTCTCTCTCTACAGTCTCTGCTCTCTCTCTCTCTCTACAGTCTCCTCTCTCTCTCTTTCTCTACAGTCTCTGCTCTCTCTCTACAGTCTCTGCTCTCTCTCTACAGTCTCTGCCCTCTCTCTCTCTCTCTCTCTCTCTCTCTCTCTCTCTCTCTCTCTATAGTCTCTGATCTTTTCTCTCTCTTTTCTGTCTCTGCTCTCCCTCTCTTTACTGTCTCTGCTCGCTCTCTCACTCTCTCTGCTATCTCTCTCTCGCTCTCTTTACTGTCTCTGCTCGCTCTCTCTTTACTGTCTCTGCTCTCTATCTCTCTCTCTACTGTCTCTGCTCTCTCTCTACTGTCTCTGTGCTCTCTCTTTACTGTCTCTCTTTCTTTACTGTCTCTGCTCTCTCTCTCTTTAAAGTCTCTGCTCTCTCTCTCTTTAAAGTCTCTGCTCTGTCTATTTCTCTCTGTCTTTACTGTCTCTGCTCTCTTTCTCTGTCTTTACTGTCTCTACTCTCTCTGTCTCTCTCTCTCTCTCTTTACTCTCACTGCTCCCTCTCTCTTTACTGTCTCTGCTCTCTCTCTCTTTAAAGTCTCTGATCTGCCTCTTTCTCTCTCTGTCTTTACTGTCTCTGCTCTCTCTCTACAGTCTCTGCTCTCTCTCTACAGTCTCTGCTCTCTCTCTCTCTACTGTCTCTGCTCTCTCTCTTTCTCTGCAGTCTCTGCTCTCTCTCTCTGTCTCTATACAGTCTCTGCTCTCTCTCTCTACAGTCTCTGCTCTCTCTCTACAGTCTCTGCTCTCTCTCTCTCTCTCTCTACAGTCTCTGATCTTTTCTCTCTCTTTTCTGTCTCTGCTCTCCTTCTCTTTACTGTCTCTGCTCGCTCTCTCACTCTCTACTATCTCTCTCACTCTCTTTACTGTCTCTGCTCTCTCTCTCTTTACTGTCTCTGCTCTCTATCTCTCTCTCTACTGTCTCTGTGCTCTCTCTTTACTGTCTCTCTTTCTTTACTGTCTCTGCTCTCTCTCTTTCTCTCTCTGTCTTTACTGTCTCTGCTCTCTTTCTCTGTCTTTACTGTCTCTACTCTCTCTCTCTCTCTCTCTCTCTCTCTCTCTCTCTCTCTCTCTCTCTCTCTCTCTCTCTCTCTCTCTCTCTCTCGGTGCATGCTGGGTGTTTTTGGAGTTTGAGTGTTTGGTGTGGAAAGCTCTATCCTAACTAACTTTCTTGATTCTTTTCTTTACATGTTATTTTCTATGGTGGAGGGTTAATGCAATATTTGTTTTTAGCGGTATCCAAAGATTTTTTTTCAAAGTTAGGGTGGAAGAGGACAGAGTAACTTTCCGGGGGGGTGGAAGGTGTAGTGTGCGCAATGGCTTCTCAGCCTAGCGCGGAGGAGACGCTGTCGATACAGCATGGATTCAGGTGTGTTCCTGAGAACGGAGTTAAGGTGGAGGAGGTTCTGCTCGCGGTCGGTGAACAGGTAGGAGCTGAGTTTATACATTCTGCTTCTAGAATGAACAAAGCTGTGGTTGTGTTCATGAAAAGGGCAAATTTGGTCGGTAGGCTAATTGCTAGCGGAATATTTGTGAGGAATGTGTTGGTGTCAATTTCACCTCTCTCTACCCCTTCAACAAGAGTTGTAGTGGCAAATTTGCCTCCGTTTATTACGGACGATCAAATTAGGAAAGAGCTAAGTCGTTTTGGTAAGTTTGCTAGCGGTTTCCGTGTACTGTCAGCAGGTTTTCAGGCAGATGCCGTTAAGCACGTTGTTTCGTTCAGGAGGCAAGTGTTTATGTTTCTGAACAATAATGAGCAACAGCTAAATGTGCATTTCAAAGTGAGGCATGGGGAGGGGCTCTATGCAGGTTTGCCAGCACAGATAGTCTACGGTGTTTTGAATGTGGGGATTTGGGGCACAAGAGCTTTGCGTGCCCACATAAAGGCCATAGACGGAGTGAGGGTGCAAGTGGGGAAATCGAGGTCAAAATGCAGGGGGTAAGGAGATGCAGACAGCAGAGGCTGGGCCTAGTCAGTCTAGAGATGGTGGTGTAGATGAGGCTGGGTCTAGTCAGGCTAGAGATGGTGGAGAAGCAGAGGCTGGGTCTAGTCAGGCTAGAGATGGTGGGGTAGCTGAGGCTGGGCCTAGTCATGCTATGGAGGGTGGTGCAGATGATGCTGGGCCTAGTCATGCTATGGAGGGGGTGTAGCTGAGGCTGGCCCTAGTCATGCTATGGAGGGTGGTGTAGCTGAGGCTGGCCCTAGTCATGCTATAGAGGGTGGTGCAGATGATACTGCGTCTAGTCAGGTTATTCTAGTGGATGAGGAGAGTATAGTGGGGAAGTGTAAGAGATTAGGGGGAGGAGGAGGGTGTCAAGAGGAAAAGGAAAAAGGATGTGGATAAAGGTACCATGGAAATGTTGCCTGTTGCTGTGGGTGAGGCCCTAAACAGAGAGAAAGGGCAGGTGGTCAGGGTGGGAGATAGAGAAGAGGAGGAAAGTGAGTCTGAGGAAGAGGATGAGGAGTTATTTTTTCAGACTCCTCTTCAATTGGCCCGGAGCTGACAGCCAGTCAACCAGAGGGGTCTAAGTACACGTTGAGAGAACTGACAAGGTTCCTGAATGAGACTAAGGGGAAAAAAGTTAATCTTGAGACTTTTTTCCTGATCCTAGAAAGTTTGTAAGATCAGTACAACATGCTATGAGAAATGAGGGGCATGGTGTCCTCTCACCCAGGAAACGGTTTAGGTTGAGGAAGTGGGTCACAACAGTGCGTAAAGGTTTACCTTCAGACACTGTTTAAATGTTTAATTTCTTACTGACACTGGGGCTTTTTGAGCTTTGCTATTGGTCTATTTCTCTGCTGGCTTTTCTCCCACTTCTTATGGAGACTCTTCGGGTAGGCTCGCTCAATATAAATGGCGCCAGAGATGCGGGAAAGAGGAGTGTGTTGGGTGAATATGTAAAACAAAAAAAAGTACAGGTGTTGTTTCTGCAGGAGACGCATAGTGATGTGGTGAATGAAGTTGATTGGGGGCTCTGGTGGAAAGGGGCAAGTGTGTTGAGCCATGGGACAAATCTTAGTGCAGGGGTGGCAGTCCTTTTTGCACCGGGTCTGGCTGTAAAAATTTGCTCCTCAAAGGAGGTGTGTAGGGGTAGGTTGCTTGTTGTTAAAGCAGAAATTAACAACATGGTTTTGTCTTTATAAATGTGTATGCGCCTAACACAGGGAGAGAAAGAGGGGTTCTATTTGGGAGTCTTAGACAGGAACTCTCACAAGTAGCGCCTGAGGAGACGCTGGTGATCGGAGGTGACTGGAACTGTACAATGGATTTTACAAAGACAGAAATGGGGAAGAGCCTCATTCAGTGTCAGTGGGAGTGTTAAGGGACATCTTTAATCAGTTTGACCTAGTGGATGTTTGGAGAACTAAACATCCAAACATAAGACAGTATACGTGGGTGAAGGTTTTTGGGGCTAGGGTGAGTGCAGCTCGACTTGATCGTTTTTACATGTCCAGGAATCAGAGCAATAGGCTGCTGGGTGCTACCATTCTCCCAGGGGGGTTTTCGAATCACCACATAACCATGGCTCGGCTGTCTATTTCACCAGGGCCCCGGCAGGCATCTTATTGGAAGTTCAATGTAAAGCTCTTACAAGATGCCACTTTTTGCTCAGGTTTCCAGACTTTTTGGGAAAGATGGGGGCAGCGAAGAGAGGAGTATGAGTCTCTGAGTCAATGGTGGGATGTGGGGAAAGTGCAAATTCGGCTTTTCTGTCAACAGTACACAGCTCTCTCATCCTCAGAGGCTAGGAGAGTATTGGGGGAACTAGAGCGGTGTATTAGTGAGATGGAGGTAGAGATGGTGGGGCAAGGCAATGTAGGCCTCCAGGCTAACTTAGCCGAGTACGTAGGGACCTGGGCAGTTTTTCCAGGTTAAAGCAAAGGGAGCACTTGTAAGAGCTAGGTTCTCCATGCTCAAGGAGATGGATGCTCCCAGCTCCTTCTTCTTTGGTTTGGAAAGACAGAGCAGTGAAGCCAAGGGTATGCATTGTCTACGGCTGTCTGATGGGCGGGTGACCTCTGTGGTGGGGGAGATGCGGGAGCGGACTGTGGAGTTTTATACTGAATTGTATAGGGCAGAAATGTGTGATCCTATGTGTGCTCAGGTCTTGTTCGCAGGACTCCTAAGCTCTCTCGGGCACAGAGGGATGAAATGGACATTCCTCTGTTGTCACATGAACTGGCAGAGGCAGTAACCCAGATGTCCCCCGGTCGTGCACCCGGGGTCGATGGACTTCCAGTGGAATTTTACAAAAATTCTGGGGAACAATTGGACAGGATTTCTTTTTGCGTGTTGCGTGAATGCGTCGGGGTAGGAGAGTTGCCGATGAGCTGCCGTCGGGCGGCTCTGACTCTCCTGCCCAAAAAAGGGGACTTGTGTGAACTTAAGAACTGGAGGCCTGTGGCATTACTCTGTGCGGACTACAAGATTTTTGCCAAGGTCCTCTCTAACAGACTGAAATCCCATCTGGACTCTATAATACACAAGGACCAGACATATTGTGTACCGGGACGCTCAATCACGGACAACTTGTTCTTGATTAGGGACATGTTGGACTTGTCGAGAGGTTCTAATGTGAACTTTGGAATGGTCTCTTTAGATCAAGAGAAGGCTTTTGATAGAGTGGATCATGAGTATCTGTTTAATGTGATGTCTGTGTTTGGGTTTGGGAAGAGTTTTGTGACCTGTGTGAAGCTGTTGTATGCTGGGGCGTCATGTATGGTTAAGGTGGGAGGGGGGCTCAGTAGGCCAGTCTGGGTGAGACGGGGGATTAGACAAGGATGCCCTCTATCTGGGCAGCTGTACACACTAGCCATTGAGCCTTTTTAGGACTGCTACGCAGGAGACTGCGGGGAGTGTGCTGGACAGGCATGGATGTGGTGACAGGAATAGCAGTCTCAGCATATGCAGATGATGTTTCTGTGATGGTCAGGGATGGGCAAGATATGCAGGAACTAGAGACCAGTCTGAAGGTGTACGAGGGAGCTTCATCAGCTAAGGTAAACTGGGAAAGAGCAAAGCTCTGTTATGTGGGGCATGGGGGATAGGGCTCCTCCTCTGCTTCCAGGGGTTTGCAGTGGGGTTGTGAAGGGCTTAAAGTGTTGGGGGTGTACCTGGGCTCGGAGAGGTGGGTCAGCAAGAACTGGGAGGGGCTGTCACAGGCAGTGGTGTCAAGACTGGCCAGGTGGAGGTGGCTCCTGTCCCAAGTGTCATATAGAGGGAGGGTGCTGATAATCAACAACCTGGTGGCATCTTCCTTGTGGCATAAACTGGCTGTCCTCAACCCCCCCCCCGGTCTGCTTGCAGACCTGCAACGCAAGCTGGTGGACTTCTTTTGGTCGGGACATCACTGGCTGAAGGCAGCAGTCTTGTACATGACCGTCCACGAAGGAGGACAGGGCCTGGTGGAACTGGAGAGCAGGATGGCTGCTTTCCGACTAAAGGCGGTGCAGAGACTGCTGTACCACACTGATGTTGGCTGGAGGGAACCAGCATGCGCTGCTGAGGAGAGCTGGCGGATTAGGGTTGGACCGGCAGCTGTTCCTCATGAAGCTGGAGAGGCTGAGTACAGCAGGTCTCTCAGAGTTTTACTCTGCGGTGCTGAGGGCCTGGCAGCTGCTAAGACCCACACGAGAAGGGGGTGTGGAGCCTGGGCAGTGGGTGTGGGAGGAGCCTATCTTCCACAACCCAGCCATCCCTTTGAGATCGGTTCAGTCGGCCAACCTGCAGAGGCAACTGATGGCAGGGGGTTTACAAAGGCTGGGTGACCTGAGACTGCTGGGAGAGGAGGGGTGGAAAACCCTGGAAGTCTTGGCACAACAAACAGGAATAACGTCTCTTAGGCTGCTGGAGAGATTCCTGGAGGAGGTCCAGGAGGCACTGTCTGAGCCGGTAAGGGGGGTGTTTGAGAGGCCAAAGGGAGAGGGGCCACCAATGTTCGAGGGGGTGGGAGGTAAAGCCCTCTACAACCTCTATGTTAAGGTTAGGAGCATTAGAAGCCTAACAGGAGTGAAGGCACATCAGTGGCAGGGGGTATGTGGGGCGGAGAGTATGGTGGGTTTTAGATGGAGGGCGCTCTACAAACCCCCAGTACCAAAGAGGTCAGGGGACCTCCAGTGGAGGGTTCTTCATGGAGCCCTGGCCACTAACAGCTGGTTGGCACTGGTTGATCCGGGAATTGGGCAGGGGTGTCCTTTCTGTCAAATGAAAGAAACTGTAATTCATGTGTTTTCTGTGTGCACCAGGTTAATGCCATTAATGTCTCTGTTGGAATGTCTGTGTGACAGGTTGGGGGTGGTTTTTGCTGTTGGGATGTTTATAATGGGATACAGGTATTCGAGTAAGGAGAAAGAAAAATGTGTTTTGTTGAATTTTCTGTTTGCTCAGGCAAAGTTAGCTATTTGGCTAACAAGGAGGAACAGGGTCAAGGTGGGGGGATAACAGACCCTTTACTACTGTTTAATGGGATGGTCTCTGCGCGCCTTAGGGTTGAGTTTGAGTTCTATAAAATGATCAAATGTGTGGAGATGTTTGAGGAGATATGGTGTGTTGGGGGGGCTGTCTGTATTGCTGGGGAAGATGTTTTGGATATACGGTTGTAGGAGAGGTTTTTTGTGTATGGTGATTTGTACAGGATATATTTTTATTTTTTTATTTTAGGAGTGGGGGGGGTGAGTTTTAAATGAATTGAGAATGTTTCAATAAAGAAAGACCAAAAGTCAAAAGTCTCTCTCTCTCTCTCTCTCTCTCTCTCTCTCTCTTCCCTCTCTCTTTTCTGTCACTGCTCTCTCTCTCTTTAAAATGTCTGCTCTCTTTTGCTTTACTGTCTCTGCTCTCTCTCTCTCTACAGTCTCTGCTCTCTCTCTACAGTCTCCGCTCTCTCTCTTTCTCTACAGTCTCTGCTCTCTCTCTCTGTCTCTATACAGTCTCTGCTCTTCTCTCTCTACAGTCTCTGCTCTCTCTCTACAGTCTCTGCCCTCTCTCTCTCTCTCTCTATAGTCTCTGATCTTTTCTCTCTCTTTTCTGTCTCTGCTCTCCCTCTCTTTACTGTCTCTGCTCGCTCTCTCACTCTCTCTGCTATCTCTCTCGCTCTCTTTACTGTCTCTGCTCGCTCTCTCTTTACTGTCTCTGCTCTCTCTCTACAGTCTCTGCTCTCTCTCTCTCTCTACAGTCTCTGATCTTTTCTCTCTCTTTTCTGTCTCTGCTCTCCCTCTCTTTACTGTCTCTGCTCGCTCTCTCACTCTCTCTGCTATCTCTCTCTCTCGCTCTCTTTACTGTCTCTGCTCGCTCTCTCACTCTCTACTATCTCTCTCTCACTCTCTTTACTGTCTCTGCTCTCTCTCTCTTTACGGTCTCTGCTCTCTATCTCTCTCTCTACTGTCTCTGCTCTCTCTCTACTGTCTCTGTGCTCTCTCTTTACTGTCTCTCTTTCTTTACTGTCTCTGCTCTCTCTCTCTCTCTCTCTCTCTCTCTCTCTCTCTTTACTCTCACTGCTCCCTCTCTCTTTACTGTCTCTGCTCTCTCTCTCTTTAAAGTCTCTGATCTGCCTCTTTCTCGCTCTGTCTTTACTGTCTCTGCTCTCTCTCTACAGTCTCTGCTCTCTCTCTACAGTCTCTGCTCTCTCTCTACAGTCTCTGCTCTCTCTCTCTCTCTCTCTCTACAGTCTCCGCTCTCTCTCTTTCTCTACAGTCTCTGCTCTCTCTCTGTCTCTATACAGTCTCTGCTCTCTCTCTACAGTCTCGGCCCTCTCTCTCTCTCTCTCTATAGTCTCTGATCTTTTCTCTCTCTTTTCTGTCTCTGCTCTCCCTCTCTTTACTGTCTCTGCTCGCTCTCTCACTCTCTCTGCTATCTCTCTCTCGCTTCCTTTACTGTCTCTGCTCACTCTCTCTTTACTGTCTCTGCTCTCTCTCTACTGTCTCTGTGCTCTCTCTCTCTCTCTCTCTCTCTCTCTCTCTCTTTACTCTCACTGCTCCCTCTCTCTTTACTGTCTCTGCTCTCTCTCTCTTTAAAGTCTCTGATCTGCCTCTTTCTCTCTCTGTCTTTACTGTCTCTGCTCTCTCTCTCTACAGTCTCTGCTCTCTCTACAGTCTCTGCTCTCTCTCTCTCTACAGTCTCTGCTCTCTCTCTTTCTCTGCAGTCTCTGCTCTCTCTCTCTGTCTCTATACAGTCTCTGCTCTCTCTCTCTACAGTCTCTGCTCTCTCTCTACAGTCTCTGCTCTCTCTCTCTCTCTACAGTCTCTGATCTTTTCTCTCTCTTTTCTGTCTCTGCTCTCCCTCTCTTTACTGTCTCTGCTCGCTCTCTCACTCTCTCTGCTATCTCTCTCTCTCGCTCTCTTTACTGTCTCTGCTCGCTCTCTCACTCTCTACTATCTCTCTCTCACTCTCTTTACTGTCTCTGCTCTCTCTCTCTTTACTGTCTCTGCTCTCTATTTCTCTCTCTACTGTCTCTGCTCTCTCTCTCTACTGTCTCTGTGCTCTCTCTTTACTGTCTCTCTTTCTTTACTGTCTCTGCTCTCTCTCTCTCTCTCTCTCCCTCTCTCTTCCCTCTCTCTTTTCTGTCACTGCTCTCTCTCTCTTTAAAGTTTCTGCTCTCATTTGCTTTACTGTCTCTGCTCTCTCTCTCTTTACTGTCTCTGCTCTCTCTCTCTCTTTACTGTCTCTGTTCTCTATCTCTCTCTCTACTGTCTCTGCTCTCTCTCTACTGACTCTGTGCTCTCTCTTTACTCTCTCTCTCTTTACTGTCTCTGCTCTCTCTCTCTTTAAAGTCTCTGATCTGCCTCTTTCTCGCTCTGTCTTTACTGTCTCTGCTCTCTCTCTACAGTCTCTGCTCTCTCTCTCTCTCTCTACAGTCTCCTCTCTCTCTCTTTCTCTACAGTCTCTGCTCTCTCTCTGTCTCTATACAGTCTATGCTCTCTCTCTCTACAGTCTCTGCTCTCTCTCTACAGTCTCTGCCCCCTCTCTCTCTCTCTCTCTCTCTCTCTCTCTCTCTCTCTCTCTCTCTCTGTCTTAACTGTCTCTGCTCTCTCTCTCTACAGTCTCTGCTCTCTCTACAGTCTCTGCTCTCTCTCTCTCTACAGTCTCTGCTCTCTCTCTTTCTCTGCAGTCTCTGCTCTCTCTCTCTGTCTCTATACAGTCTCTGCTCTCTCTCTCTACAGTCTCTGCTCTCTCTCTACAGTCTCTGCCCTCTCTCTCTCTCTCTATAGTCTCTGATCTTTTCTCTCTCTTTTCTGTCTCTGCTCTCCCTCTCTTTACTGTCTCTGCTCGCTCTCTCACTCTCTCTGCTATCTCTCTCGCTCTCTTTACTGTCTCTGCTCGCTCTCTCTTTACTGTCTCTGCTCTCTATCTCTCTCTCTACTGTCTCTGCTCTCTCTCTACTGTCTCTGTGCTCTCTATCTCTCTCTCTCTCTCTCTTTACTCTCACTGCTCCCTCTCTCTTTACTGTCTCTGCTCTCTCTCTCTTTAAAGTCTCTGATCTGCCTCTTTCTCTCTCTGTCTTTACTGTCTCTGCTCTCTCTCTCTACAGTCTCTGCTCTCTCTACAGTCTCTGCTCTCTCTCTCTACCTACAGTCTCTGCTCTCTCTCTTTCTCTGCAGTCTCTGCTCTCTCTCTCTGTCTCTATACAGTCTCTGCTCTCTCTCTCTACAGTCTCTGCTCTCTCTCTACAGTCTCTGCTCTCTCTCTCTCTTTTCTGTCTCTGCTCTCCCTCTCTTTACTGTCTCTGCTCCCTCTCTCACTCTCTCTGCTATCTCTCTCTCTCGCTCTCTTTACTGTCTCTGCTCGCTCTCTCACTCTACTATCTCTCTCTCACTCTCTTTACTGTCTCTGCTCTCTCTCTCTTTACTGTCTCTGCTCTCTATCTCTCTCTCTACTGTCTCTGCTCTCTCTCTACTGTCTCTGTGCTCTCTCTTTACTGTCTCTCTTTCTTTACTGTCTCTGCTATCTCTCTCTCTCTCTCTCTCTCTCTCTCTCTCTCCTCTCTCTTTTCTGTCACTGCTCTCTCTCTCTTTAAAGTTTCTGCTCTCATTTGCTTTACTGTCTCTACTCTCTCTCTCTTTACTGTCTCTGCTCTCTCTCTCTTTACTGTCTCTGTTCTCTATATCTCTCTCTACTGTCTCTGCTCTCTCTCTACTGACTCTGTGCTCTCTCTTTACTGTCTCTCTTTCTTTACTGTCTCTGCTCTCTCTCTCTTTAAAGTCTCTGCTCTCTCTCTCTTTAAAGTCTCTGCTCTGTCTCTTTCTCTCTCTGTCTTTACTGTCTCTGCTCTCTTTCTCTGTCTTTACTGTCTCTACTCTCTCTCTCTCTCTCTCTCTCTCTTTACTCTCACTGCTCCCTCTCTCTTTACTGTCTCTGCTCTCTCTCTCTTTAAAGTCTCTGATCTGCCTCTTTCTCGCTCTGTCTTTACTGTCTCTGCTCTCTCTCTACAGTCTCTGCTCTCTCTCTACAGTCTCTGCACTCTCTCTCTCTCTCTACAGTCTCCTCTCTCTCTCTTTCTCTACAGTCTCTGCTCTCTCTCCGTCTCTATACAGTCTCTGCTCTCTCTCTCTACAGTCTCTGCTCTCTCTCTACAGTCTCTGCCCTCTCTCTCTCTCTCTCTCTATAGTCTCTGATCTGCCTCTTTCCCTCTCTGTCTTTACTGTCTCTGCTCTCTCTCTAAAGTCTCTGCTCTCTCTCTACAGTCTCTGCTCTCTCTCTACAGTCTCTGCTCTCTCTCTCTCTACAGTCTCTGCTCTCTCTCTGTCTCTATACAGTCTCTGCTCTCTCTCTACAGGCTCTGCTCTCTCTACAGTCTCTGCTCTCTCTCTCTCTCTCTCTCTACAGTCTCTGATCTTTTCTCTCTCTTTTCTGTCTCTGCTCTCCCTCTCTTTACTGTCTCTGCTCGCTCTCTCACTCTCTCTGCTATCTCTCTCTCGCTCTCTTTACTGTCTCTGCTCGCTCTCTCACTCTCTACTATCTCTCTCTCACTCTCTTTACTGTCTCTGCTCTCTCTCTCTCTTTACTGTCTCTGCTCTCTATCTCTCTCTCTCTCTTCTGTCTCTGCTCTCTCTCTACTGTCTCTGTGCTCTCTCTTTACTGTCTCTCTTTCTTTACTGTCTCTGCTCTCTCTCTCTTTAAAGTCTCTGCTCTCTCTCTCTTTAAAGTCTCTGCTCTGTCTCTTTCTCTCTCTGTCCTTACTGTCTCTGCTCTCTTTCTCTGTCTTTACTGTCTCTACTCTCTATCTCTCTCTCTCTTCTGTCTCTGCTCTCTCTCTACTGTCTCTGTGCTCTCTCTTTAAAGTCTCTGCTCTGTCTCTGCTCTCTCTCTTTAAAGTCTCTGCTCTGTCTCTTTCTCTCTCTGTCTTTACTGTCTCTGCTCTCTTTCTCTGTCTTTACTGTCTCTGCTCTCTCCCTCTTTACTGTCTCTGCTCTCTATCTCTCTCTCTACTGTCTCTGCTCTCTCTCTACTGTCTCTGTGCTCTCTCTTTACTGTCTCTCTTTCTTTACTGTCTCTGCTCTCTCTCTCTCTCTCTCTCTCTCTCTTCCCTCTCTCTTTTCTGTCACTGCTCTCTCTCTTTAAAGCTTTCTGTCTCTCTTTTCTCTTTACTGTCTCTGCTCTCTCTCTCTTTACTGTCTCTGCTCTCTATCTCTCTCTCTACTGTCTCTGCTCTCTCTCTACTGACTCTGTGCTCTCTCTTTACTGTCTCTCTTTCTTTACTGTCTCTGCTCTCTCTCTCTTTAAAGTTTCTGCTCTCTTTTGCTTTACTGTCTCTGCTCTCTCTCTCTTTACTGTCTCTGCTCTCTCTCTCTTTACTGTCTCTGCTCTCTATCTCTCTCTCTACTGTCTCTGCTCTCTCTCTACTGACTCTGTGCTCTCTCTTTACTGTCTCTCTTTCTTTACTGTCTCTGCTCTCTCTCTCTTTAAAGTCTCTGCTCTCTCTCTCTTTAAAGTCTCTGCTCTGTCTCTTTCTCTCTCTGTCTTTACTGTCTCTGCTCTCTTTCTCTGTCTTTACTGTCTCTACTCTCTCTCTCTCTCTCTCTCTCTCTCTCTTTACTCTCACTGCTCCCTCTCTCTTTACTGTCTCTGCTCTCTCTCTCTTTAAAGTCTCTGATCTGCCTCTTTCTCGCTCTGTCTTTACTGTCTCTGCTCTCTCTCTACAGTCTCTGCTCTCTCTCTCTCTCTCTACAGTCTCCTCTCTCTCTCTCTCTCTACAGTCTCTGCTCTCTCTCTACAGTCTCTGCCCTCTCTCTCTCTCGCTCTCTCTCTCTCTCTCTCTCTCTCTATAGTCTCTGATCTTTTCTCTCTCTTTTCTGTCTCTGCTCTCCCTCTCTTTACTGTCTCTGCTCGCTCTCTCACTCTCTCTGCTATCTCTCTCTCGCTCTCTTTACTGTCTCTGCTCGCTCTCTCTTTACTGTCTCTGCTCTCTATCTCTCTCTACTGTCTCTGCTCTCTCTCTACTGTCTCTGTGCTCTCTCTTTACTGTCTCTCTTTCTTTACTGTCTCTGCTCTCTCTCTCTTTAAAGTCTCTGCTCTCTCTCTCTTTAAAGTCTCTGCTCTGTCTATTTCTCTCTGTCTTTACTGTCTCTGCTCTCTTTCTCTGTCTTTACTGTCTCTACTCTCTCTGTCTCTCTCTCTCTCTCTTTACTCTCACTGCTCCCTCTCTCTGTACTGTCTCTGCTCTCTCTCTCTTTAAAGTCTCTGATCTGCCTCTTTCTCTCTCTGTCTTTACTGTCTCTGCTCTCTCTCTACAGTCTCTGCTCTCTCTCTACAGTCTCTGCTCTCTCTCTCTACTGTCTCTGCTCTCTCTCTTTCTCTGCAGTCTCTGCTCTCTCTCTCTGTCTCTATACAGTCTCTGCTCTCTCTCTCTCTACAGTCTCTGCTCTCTCTCTACAGTCTCTGGTCTCTCTCTCTACAGTCTCTGATCTTTTCTCTCTCTTTTCTGTCTCTGATCTCCCTCTCTTTACTGTCTCTGCTCGCTCTCTCACTCTCTCTGCTATCTCTCTCTCGCTCTCTTTACTGTCTGCTCGCTCTCTCACTCTCTACTATCTCTCTCTCACTCTCTTTACTGTCTCTGCTCTCTCTCTCTTTACTGTCTCTGCTCTCTATCTCTCTCTCTACTGTCTCTGTGCTCTCTCTTTACTGTCTCTCTTTCTTTACTGTCTCTGCTCTCTCTCTCTTTAAAGTCTCTGCTCTCTCTCTCTAAAGTCTCTGCTCTGTCTCTCTCTCTGTCTTTACTGTCTCTGCTCTCTTTCTCTGTCTTTACTGTCTCTACTCTCTCTCTCTCTCTCTCTCTCTCTCTCTCTCTCTCTCTCTCTCTCTCTTTTTACTTTCACTGCTCCCTCTCTCTTTACTGTCTCTGCTCTCTCTCTCTTTAAAGTCTCTGATCTGCCTCTTTCCCTCTCTGTCTTTACTGTCTCTGCTCTGTCTCTTTCTCTCTCTGTCCTTACTGTCTCTGCTCTCTTTCTCTGTCTTTACTGTCTCTACTCTCTATCTCTCTCTCTCTTCTGTCTCTGCTCTCTCTCTACTGTCTCTGTGCTCTCTCTTTAAAGTCTCTGCTCTGTCTCTGCTCTCTCTCTTTAAAGTCTCTTTCTCTCTCTGTCTTTACTGTCTCTGCTCTCTTTCTCTGTCTTTACTGTCTCTGCTCTCTCCCTCTTTACTGTCTCTGCTCTCTATCTCTCTCTCTACTGTCTCTGTGCTCTCTCTTTACTGTCTCTCTTTCTTTACTGTCTCTGCTCTCTCTCTCTTTAAAGTCTCTGCTCTCTCTCTCTCTCTTTAAAGTCTCTGATCTGCCTCTTTCTCGCTCTGTCTTTACTGTCTCTGCTCTCTCTCTACAGTCTCTGCTCTCTCTCTACAGTCTCTGCACTCTCTCTCTCTCTCTACAGTCTCCTCTCTCTCTCTTTCTCTACAGTCTCTGCTCTCTCTCCGTCTCTATACAGTCTCTGCTCTCTCTCTCTACAGTCTCTGCTCTCTCTCTACAGTCTCTGCCCTCTCTCTCTCTCTCTCTCTATAGTCTCTGATCTGCCTCTTTCCCTCTCTGTCTTTACTGTCTCTGCTCTCTCTCTAAAGTCTCTGCTCTCTCTCTACAGTCTCTGCTCTCTCTCTACAGTCTCTGCTCTCTCTCTCTACAGTCTCTGCTCTCTCTCTGTCTCTATACAGTCTCTGCTCTCTCTCTACAGGCTCTGCTCTCTCTACAGTCTCTGCTCTCTCTCTCTCTCTCTCTACAGTCTCTGATCTTTTCTCTCTCTTTTCTGTCTCTGCTCTCCCTCTCTTTACTGTCTCTGCTCTCGCTCTCTCACTCTCTCTGCTATCTCTCTCTCGCTCTCTTTACTGTCTCTGCTCGCTCTCTCACTCTCTACTATCTCTCTCTCACTCTCTTTACTGTCTCTGCTCTCTCTCTCTCTTTACTGTCTCTGCTCTCTATCTCTCTCTCTCTTCTGTCTCTGCTCTCTCTCTACTGTCTCTGTGCTCTCTCTTTACTGTCTCTCTTTCTTTACTGTCTCTGCTCTCTCTCTCTTTAAAGTCTCTGCTCTCTCTCTCTTTAAAGTCTCTGCTCTGTCTCTCTTTTTCTCTCTGTCCTTACTGTCTCTGCTCTCTTTCTCTGTCTTTACTGTCTCTACTCTCTATCTCTCTCTCTCTTCTGTCTCTGCTCTCTCTCTACTGTCTCTGTGCTCTCTCTTTAAAGTCTCTGCTCTGTCTCTGCTCTCTCTCTTTAAAGTCTCTGCTCTGTCTCTTTCTCTCTCTGTCTTTACTGTCTCTGCTCTCTTTCTCTGTCTTTACTGTCTCTGCTCTCTCCCTCTTTACTGTCTCTGCTCTCTATCTCTCTCTCTACTGTCTCTGCTCTCTCTCTACTGTCTCTGTGCTCTCTCTTTACTGTCTCTCTTTCTTTACTGTCTCTGCTCTCTCTCTCTCTCTCTCTCTCTCTTCCCTCTCTCTTTTCTGTCACTGCTCTCTCTCTCTTTAAAGTTTCTGCTCTCTTTTGCTTTACTGTCTCTGCTCTCTCTCTCTTTACTGTCTCTGCTCTCTCTCTCTTTACTGTCTCTGCTCTCTATCTCTCTCTCTACTGTCTCTGCTCTCTCTCTACTGACTCTGTGCTCTCTCTTTACTGTCTCTCTTTCTTTACTGTCTCTGCTCTCTCTCTCTTTAAAGTTTCTGCTCTCTTTTGCTTTACTGTCTCTGCTCTCTCTCTCTTTACTGTCTCTGCTCTCTCTCTCTTTACTGTCTCTGCTCTCTATCTCTCTCTCTACTGTCTCTGCTCTCTCTCTACTGACTCTGTGCTCTCTCTTTACTGTCTCTCTTTCTTTACTGTCTCTGCTCTCTCTCTCTTTAAAGTCTCTGCTCTCTCTCTCTTTAAAGTCTCTGCTCTGTCTCTTTCTCTCTCTGTCTTTACTGTCTCTGCTCTCTTTCTCTGTCTTTACTGTCTCTACTCTCTCTCTCTCTCTCTCTCTCTCTCTTACTCTCACTGCTCCCTCTCTCTTTACTGTCTCTGCTCTCTCTCTCTTTAAAGTCTCTGATCTGCCTCTTTCTCGCTCTGTCTTTACTGTCTCTGCTCTCTCTCTACAGTCTCTGCTCTCTCTCTCTCTCTCTACAGTCTCCTCTCTCTCTCTCTCTCTCTACAGTCTCTGCTCTCTCTCTCTACAGTCTCTGCCCTCTCTCTCTCTCGCTCTCTCTCTCTCTCTCTCTCTCTCTCTATAGTCTCTGATCTTTTCTCTCTCTTTTCTGTCTCTGCTCTCCCTCTCTTTACTGTCTCTGCTCGCTCTCTCACTCTCTCTGCTATCTCTCTCTCGCTCTCTTTACTGTCTCTCTCTCTCTCTCTTTACTGTCTCTGCTCTCTATCTCTCTCTACTGTCTCTGCTCTCTCTCTACTGTCTCTGTGCTCTCTCTTTACTGTCTCTCTTTCTTTACTGTCTCTGCTCTCTCTCTCTCTTTAAAGTCTCTGCTCTCTCTCTCTTTAAAGTCTCTGCTCTGTCTATTTCTCTCTGTCTTTACTGTCTCTGCTCTCTTTCTCTGTCTTTACTGTCTCTACTCTCTCTGTCTCTCTCTCTCTCTTTACTCTCACTGCTCCCTCTCTCTGTACTGTCTCTGCTCTCTCTCTCTTTAAAGTCTCTGATCTGCCTCTTTCTCTCTCTGTCTTTACTGTCTCTGCTCTCTCTCTACAGTCTCTGCTCTCTCTCTACAGTCTCTGCTCTCTCTCTCTACTGTCTCTGCTCTCTCTCTTTCTCTGCAGTCTCTGCTCTCTCTCTCTGTCTCTATACAGTCTCTGCTCTCTCTCTCTCTACAGTCTCTGCTCTCTCTCTACAGTCTCTGGTCTCTCTCTCTACAGTCTCTGATCTTTTCTCTCTCTTTTCTGTCTCTGATCTCCCTCTCTTTACTGTCTCTGCTCGCTCTCTCACTCTCTCTGCTATCTCTCTCTCGCTCTCTTTACTGTCTGCTCGCTCTCTCACTCTCTACTATCTCTCTCTCACTCTCTTTACTGTCTCTGCTCTCTCTCTCTCTTTACTGTCTCTGCTCTCTATCTCTCTCTCTACTGTCTCTGTGCTCTCTCTTTACTGTCTCTCTTTCTTTACTGTCTCTGCTCTCTCTCTCTTTAAAGTCTCTGCTCTCTCTCTCTAAAGTCTCTGCTCTGTCTCTCTCTCTGTCTTTACTGTCTCTGCTCTCTTTCTCTGTCTTTACTGTCTCTACTCTCTCTCTCTCTCTCTCTCTCTCTCTCTCTCTCTCTCTCTTTTTACTTTCACTGCTCCCTCTCTCTTTACTGTCTCTGCTCTCTCTCTCTTTAAAGTCTCTGATCTGCCTCTTTCCCTCTCTGTCTTTACTGTCTCTGCTCTGTCTCTTTCTCTCTCTGTCCTTACTGTCTCTGCTCTCTTTCTCTGTCTTTACTGTCTCTACTCTCTATCTCTCTCTCTCTTCTGTCTCTGCTCTCTCTCTACTGTCTCTGTGCTCTCTCTTTAAAGTCTCTGCTCTGTCTCTGCTCTCTCTCTTTAAAGTCTCTTTCTCTCTCTGTCTTTACTGTCTCTGCTCTCTTTCTCTGTCTTTACTGTCTCTGCTCTCTCCCTCTTTACTGTCTCTGCTCTCTATCTCTCTCTCTACTGTCTCTGTGCTCTCTCTTTACTGTCTCTCTTTCTTTACTGTCTCTGCTCTCTCTCTCTTTAAAGTCTCTGCTCTCTCTCTCTCTCTTTAAAGTCTCTGCTCTGTCTCTTTCTCTCTCTGTCTTTACTGTCTCTGCTCTCTTTCTCTGTCTTTACTGTCTCTTCTCTCTCTCTCTCTCTCTTTTTTTTTTAACTTTCACTGCTCCCTCTCTCTTTACTGTATCTGCTCTCTCTCTCTTTAAAGTCTCTGATCTGCCTCTTTCCCTCTCTGTCTTTACTGTCTCTGCTCTCTCTCTACAGTCTCTGCTCTCTCTCTACAGTCTCTGCTCTCTCTCTACAGTCTCTGCTCTCTCGCTCTCTCTCTACAGTCTCTGCTCTCTCTTTCTCTAGTCTCTGCTCTCTCTCTCTGTCTCTATACAGTCTCTGCTCTCTCTCTCTCTACAGTCTCTGCTCTCTCTCTCTCTACAGTCTCTGCTCTCTCTCTCTCTCTCTCTCTCTCTACAGTCTCTGATCTTTTCTCTCTCTTTTCTGTCTCTGCTCTCCCTCTCTTTACTGTCTCTGCTCGCTCTCTCACTCTCTCTGCTATCTCTCTCTCGCTCTCTTTACTGTCTCTGCTCGCTCTCTCACTCTCTACTATCTCTCTCTCACTCTCTTTACTGTCTCTGCTCTCTCTCTCTTTACTGTCTCTGCTCTCTATCTCTCTCTCTCTCTTCTGTCTCTGCTCTCTCTCTACTGTCTCTGTGCTCTCTCTTTACTGTCTCTCTTTCTTTACTGTCTCTGCTCTCTCTCTCTTTAAAGTCTCTGCTCTGTCTCTTTCTCTCTCTGTCTTTACTGTCTCTGCTCTCTTTCTCTGTCTTTACTGTCTCTACTCTCTCTCTCTCTCTCTCTCTTTACTCTCACTGCTCCCTCTCTCTTTACTGTCTCTGCTCTCTCTCTCTTTAAAGTCTATGATCTGCCTCTTTCTCTCTGTCTTTACTGTCTCTGCTCTCTCTCTACAGTCTCTGCTCTCTCTCTACAGTCTCTACAGTCTCTGCTCTCTCTCTCTCTCTCTACAGTCTCTGCTCTCTCTCTTTCTCTACAGTCTCTGCTCTCTCTCTCTGTCTCTATACAGTCTCTGCTCTCTCTCTCTACATCTCTGCTCTCTCTCTACAGTCTCTGCTCTCTCTCTCTCTCTCTCTCTCTCTACAGTCTCTGATCTTTTCTCTCTCTTTTCTGTCTCTGCTCTCCCTCTCTTTACTGTCTCTGCTCGCTCTCTCTCTCTCTGCTATCTCTCTATCGCTCTCTTTACTGTCTCTGCTCGCTCTCTCACTCTCTGCTATCTCTCTCTCACTCTCTTTACTGTCTCTGCTCTCTCTCTCTTTACTGTCTCTGCTCTCTATCTCTCTCTCTCTCTACTGTCTCTGCTCTCTCTCTACTGTCTCTGTGCTCTCTCTTTACTGTCTCTCTTTCTTTAATGTCTCTGCTCTCTCTCTCTTTAAAGTCTCTGCTCTCTCTCTCTTTAAAGTCTCTGCTCTGTCTCTTTCTCTCTCTGTCTTTACTGTCTCTGCTCTCTTTCTCTGTCTTTACTGTCTCTACTCTCTCTCCCTCTCTCTCTTTACTCTCACTGCTCCCTCTCTCTTTACTGTCTCTGCTCTCTCTCTCTTTAAAGTCTCTGATCTGCCTCTTTCTCTCTCTGTCTTTACAGTCTCTGCTCTCTCTCTACAGTCTCTGCTCTCTCTCTACAGTCTCTTCTCTCTCTCTCTCTCTCTACAGTCTCTGCTCTCTCTCTTTCTCTACAGTCTCTGCTCTCTCTCTCTGTCTCTATACCGTCTCTGCTCGCTCTCTCTACAGTCTCTGCTCTCTCTCTACAGTCTCTGCTCTCTCTCTCTCTCTCTCTCTACAGTCTCTGATCTTTTCTCTCTCTTTTCTGTCTCTGCTCTCCCTCTCTTTACTGTCTCTGTTCGCTCTCTCACTCTCTCTGCTATCTCTCTCTCGCTCTCTTTACTGTCTCTGCTCGCTCTCTCACTCTCTACTATCTCTCTCTCACTCTCTTTACTCTCTGCTCTCTCTCTCTCTCAATTCAATTTGATTTATTGGCATGACTTAATTAACAATGTACATATTGCTAAAGCGTACTTTGGATATTTGCAATATGAAAACAATAAGAATCAAAATTGTCAAAGGGACAACAGTAACAACAATAACCAAGGGTCAAAATAACCATACATTGAACAATAACAATAAGCATACAGTAGAGGACATGTGCAGGTTGATTGGTCTGTCCCTCAACTTATGGCAGGCAGCAATGTAGTGCACTACAGCTCTCTGCGTCCTCCCCCAACAGGACGGGTAGCCTACTCTCATCAGAGAGGTCTTAGAAACCTTGAATAAGTGTCACGGCCGTCGTTCAAGGATGACCAAAGCGCAGCGTGGTGAGCATACATTTATTTTTATTTATGTAAATGTCGCCAACAAAAAAAAGATATAACAAATTGACCGTGAAGCTTGCAAGGGCTATAGTGCCCCTAACAAAGACAACTTCCCACCATGACAAAAGGGGAAAAAGCTGCCAAGGTATGATTCCCAATCAGAGACAACGATAAACAGCTGTCCCTGATTGAGAACCATACCCGGCCAAAACATAGAAATACAAAAACATAGAAAACAGAACATAGAATGCCCACCCAAATCACACCCTGACTAAACCAAATAGAGACATTAAAAAGGCTCTCTAAGGTCAGGGCGTGACAATAAGGGTTTCAAATTTGGGGAAATGACACTCTCTAATTGTTTTATATTTTTCACATTTTGTCAGGAAATGCAGCTCCGTCTCAGGTTCTGCTGTTGTGCAGTGGTTGCACAGCCTTTCCTCTACAGGGAGCCATGTTTTCCTGTGTCTACCCTTCTCAATGGCAAGGCATTGCTCACTGAGCCTGTACTTTGTCAAGGTTTTTCTAAGGTATTGATCAGTAACCATGGTCAAATAGTTAGCCACGGTGTACTGTCGATTTAGGGCCAGATAGCACTGCATTTTGCTTTGTGCTTGTGTTTCCCAATAAGCAATGTAGTTTTGTTTTGACTGTGTTGTAATTTGGTTTATTCTGATTGAGTGGATGCTCTGGTCCTGAGGCTTCAGTGTGTTTGTAGAACAAGTTTGTGAATTCAGCCCCATGACCAGCTGGATGAGGGAACTCTTTTCTTTGCTCAGCTCTTGGCATTGCAGGGCTTGGTAATGATATGAGAGGGGTGTCACTGTATTTGAGATGTTTCCAAAACTTAATGGCTTTTTTTGTTTTTTTTATTATTAGTGGATATTGGCCTAATTCTGCCCTGCATGCATTGTTTGTAGCTTTCCTCTGGACATGTAAGAGAATCTTACAGAACTCTGCATGCAGGGTTTCAATGTGTGTTTGTCTCATTTGATGAAATCTTGTTATGCAAGTGGACCCCACACCTCGCTGCCATAAAGTGTAATTGGTTCAATGACACATTCAATTAGTTTTAGCCAAATTTGCTTTCAATTTGAATTCGTTTTTTTAATGGCGTAGAATGCCCTACGTGATTTCTCTCTCAGTTTATTCACTGCCTCATTAAGGTGTCCAGTTGAGCTTATTTTTAAACCTAATTATAGTGTGTGCAGTACTCTATATATTTTATACCAATTGAGAACTTCAATCTAATTCCCTGAGATCTGGATTTTCTCTGGAAAATCATTATTTTAGTCTTTTTGGGGTTTACTGCCAGGGCCCAGGTCTGGCAGTACTGCTCTAGCTGGTCCAGGCTCTGCTGTAGGTCATGTGCTGTGGGTGACAGCAGGCATAGGTCATCTGTGAAGAGAAGGCATTTAACCTCTGAATTATGGAGACTAACACCTGAGGATTTTTCTAGAATAGTGGCCAATTTTTTGATGTAAATATTGAAGAGTGCAGGGCTCCGATTGCAACCCTGGCGAAGGCCCCGCCCCTGGTTAAAGAATTCTGTTCTTTTCTTGCCAATTTTAATGCTGCACGTATTGCCAGTAAACATTGATTTAATTATGTCATATGTTTTACCCCCTAAACCACTTTCAATAACTTTGTAGAACAGTCCTGTATGCCAAATAGAATTAAATGCTTTTTGGAATTCGATAAAGCAAGCGTATATTTTGGTATTATTTTGGTGGACACGTTCATCTATCAGGGTGTGTAGAGTGTAGATATGATCAGTCGTGCGATGTTTTGGTATAAATCCAATTTGGCTTTTACTCAAGACATTGTGCTTATTAAGGAAGTTTAGAACTCTTACAGTTATAATACTACAGAAAACCTTCCCCAGGTTACTGATCACACAAATGCCTCTGTAATTGTTAGGGTCAAATTTGTCTCCGTTCGTAAAGACTGGGGTTATGAGTCCTTGATTCCAAATGTCAGGGAAATAACCTACACTCAGGATCAAATGAAACAGTTTTAATATAGCCAATTGAAATGTCACACTAGTGAGTTTGATTATCTCATTTAGGATGCCATCAGGTCCGCATGCTTTTTTAGATTTGAGGGCCTGAAGTTTCTTATAGAGCTCCTGGTCAGTAATAGTTTAGTTTCTTATAGAGCTCCTGGTCAGTAATAGTTTAGTTTCTTATAGAGCTCCTGGTCAGTAATAGTTTAGTTTCTTATAGAGCTCCTGGTCAGTAATAGTTTAGTTTCTTATAGAGCTCCTGGTCAGTAATAGTTTAGTTTCTTATAGAGCTCCTGGTCAGTAATAGTTTAGTTTCTTATAGAGCTCCTGGTCAGTAATTGGGGAGTCCAGTGGATTTTGATTGTCCTTTATAGCTTTTTCTAATCCATTCAACTTCTCATGAATTTTGCGTTGTCCTGCATTTATGTCAATTTGAACGGTGTTTTAAAATGGGTTGTCCATATGTCATCATTTTGTTTCGCTAATTGCTCTTGTTTGGATTTGTTTAGTTTTTTCAAATTTTGCCAGAAGTTGTTTGTGTTTATGGACTCCTCAATTTGTGTCAGCTGCTTGCTGTTGTACTGTGCTTTTTTGGTTCTGAGTGTACGTTTATAGAGTTTTAAAGTCTCACAGTAATGAAGGCGTAATTCACTATTATTTGGGTCTCGGTGCTTTTGGTTAGATAGTGTTTTTTCCTTATAATTTTACAATCTGCATCAAACCAGTTGTCATCTGTGGTCTTTTTTGTTTTGTTTTTTGTCAATTTCAATTGTCCTTCTTTTGCCGTTTGCCTGAATATATAGTCAATGTTTTTTACTGCTAGATTGATGCCTTCTTTACTGTGAGTGAATGTGGTATCCAGAAAGTTATCTAAGAGTGTTTGGATATTTTGGTGACAGGTTGCTTTCTGGTATTCTTCTGTGCTGTTTTGGGCCCATCTGTATGAATTTCTGATGCTGTACAGCTTACTGGGCTGTGAATGTGTGGTTGTTTCCATGTTTGTTCTTTTGAGGAACAATGTGATTTGGCTGTGATCAGACAGAGGTGTTAGTGGGTTGACAGTGAATGAGCTGAGAGAGAAGGGGTCAATGTCTCTGATCATATAGTCCACTGTACTGTGTCCAAGAGGTGAGCAATAGGTGATTCTCACCAAAGAGTCCCCCCGTAACCTACCATTGACAAAGTACAGACCCAGGCTTCTACAGAGCTGCTACAGATCCCTTTCATTTTTGTTGACGGTGCTGTCACAGTTGTTTCTATGGGGGAGATGAAGACAGAAACAGTATGGCCTGTAATAAAGCTGTCCCCTCTGTAAGGGAACACCCCCCTGAAATGGACAAAAATGAATGGGAAGTCATTGGCACTGTACGAAACATATACACGGTGTCCAATACCACTCAATTCGGCGTCGTTTCATTCAAAGTTGATTGCAAATGCCATATGGCAAATGCCAAGTGTAACACTCCAAAAATTCAACAGATGGCGAGTGCGCTCCACCGTGATTTTTCATATTGAAAATGTAACATAAGTTAAGACCCAAGAGTAAAAAGTTGAAAAATTGAACATTTTTCAAAAACGTATCACCCCCTTAAAAAAGTGCTCTCTGGACTGTTTTTTGAAATTCTTTCGATTTGTTTGTCAATTACACATGTGTAAGAACTGTATGAATATACTTTTGTTAAATTTTTATTATCATCATAATAATAATATATATATATTTTTTTTTACTTGTGCATAAGGCACATTACTTGTCCATTTGCAATATGATTTCATAGGAAGTCAAAAGTCAAGAATAGCAAAAAATCTGAAAAACGTATCACCCCCTTAAAAAAGTGCTTTCTGGACCGTTTTTTGAAATTCTTTCGATTTTTGTGTCAATTACACATGTATAAGGATTGTATCAACATACTTTAGTCATAGTTTATTATCATCATTTTTTTATTTATTTTTTACTTGTGCTTAAAACCTCTTGCGACGAGCAATCCCGTATCCGGGAGCGTAAATCATAGCCTCAAACGCATTAGCATAACGCAGCGGACATAAATACCCCTAGAAACTTTTCCTATTCATGAAAATCGCAAATGAAATGAAATAAATATATTCAAACACAAGCTTAGCCTTTTGTTAACAACACTGTCATCTCAGATTTTCAAAATATGCGTTACAGCCAACACTAGACAAGCATTTGTGTAAGTTTATCATGGCATAATGCTATGCTAGGCTCTGCTGGCAGCAGGCAACATTTTCACGAAAATAAGAAAAGCAACCAAATTAAATCATTTACCTTTGAAGAACTTCAGATGCTTTCACTCAGGAGACTCCCAGTTAGATAGCAAATGTTCCTTTTTTCCAAAAATATTATTTTTGTAGGCGAAATAGCTTCCATTTCTTCATCATGCTTGGCTGAGAAATCAACCAGAAAATGTTACAACTATAACGCCAAACTTTTTTCAAAATTTGCTCCATAATATCGACAGAAACACGGCAAACGTTGTTTAGGATCCATCCTCAAGGTGTTTTTAACATATATATTCGATAATATATCCGTCGAGGCAATTGGTTTCTCATAAGAAGCGATTGGAAAAATGGCTACCTCCAGTATTTTACGCAAGATTTTCTGCGGGAGACACCATGTGACCACATGCTATATATGGTCCCTTACAGCCATTCTTCAATGGAAATGCCTAAAAAGACGTCACAATGCTGTAGACACCTTGGGGAATACGTGGAAAATGTAAGCTCATTTGTAGCTCATTCACAGCCATATAAGGATTCATTGGCATGAGGCGGTTTCAAAAAATGCAGCACTTCCTGGTTGGATTTTTATCTGGGTTTCGCCTGTAACATCAGTTCTGTGGCACTCACAGACAATATCTTTGCAGTTTTGGAAATGTGTTTTCTTTCCAAAGCTGTCAATTATATGCATAGTCGAGCATCTTTTCGTGACAAAATATCTTGTTTAAAACAGGAACGTTTTTCATCCCAAAATTTTAATAGCGCCACCTAGTCGCAAGAAGATAAGGCATATGTTTTTTCCATTTGCAATATGATTTCATAGGAAGTCAAAAGTCGAAAATGTGAAAAAAACCACCAAAAAACGTATCACCCCCTTAAAAAAGTGCTTTCTGGACCGTTTTGGGAAATTCTTTCGATTTTTTGTCAATTACACATGTATAAGAACTGTATGAACATACTTTTGTCATATTTGATTTCCATATATATATTTTTTTACTTGTCACTTTTTTTTTTTTTGGGGGGGGGGGGGGGGCAAATGCCATAAGAAATGTCCAAATACAATATGAAAGATTTGAAAGTGCCAAATCAGGATGTTATGTCCATTTGCCATGTACGATCAATGGAAGTCAGTTTACAAACCCAAAAGTCAGTGAACCATGTCCAAAAGGCATTTATACTGCCAAAATGACATATAGCACTATGTTAAGCCATGAATCAACCTAGATGGTCTATTTGTCATGTATGATGAGGGAGAAGTGAGACTGTTGTTTTTTAATGATTTTTGAAAAACGTCCTGGTAAATGTAGTCTCTTATGGTCAATTTTCCAATGATATGCCTACAAATATGTCACAATGCTGCAAACACCTTGGGGAAACGACAGAAAGTGTAGGCTCATTCCTTGCGCATTCACAGCCATATAAGGAGACATTGGAACACAGCGCTTCCAAAATCTGGCTCACTTCCTGTATGAAATTTCATCTTGGTTTCGCCTGTAGCATTAGTTCTGTGGCACTCACAGACAATATCTTTGCAGTTTTGGAAACGTCAGAGTGTTTTCTTTCCAAAGCTGTCAATTATATGCATAGTCGAGCATCTTTTCGTGACAAAATATCTTGTTTAAAACGGGAACGTTTTTCATCCAAAAATGAAATACTGCCCCCAGAGGTTCAAGAGGTTAATAAATAATACAACAATGTATACAGGGCCAGATGTATACAGAATGGTGTCGTCTGCGTAGAGTGTGGTGGCATATTTATGCATTACCAAATGAGGAGAGTTACAAACTTCACACTCCAGTCAGAGTTATACTTAAGATATATTTTTAATAATAATAAGAGCTTTGCAATAGCCTTTTGACTTTCAATGATGCGCTATCTCTAATGAACCATTGAAAAGTACCAACAGAAAAGTACAGAAAAGGTCAGATGTTCACACAGAACTGGACAGGTGTCCACACAGAACATCAGAACATAATTAAAAGGTTACCAACACAAGAGTCAACCTACCGCGCTCCCACAGAACGCTCCTACAAAGATTACCTAGTGGTCTCAAAACAAAATACTCACACAGAGTAACCCAGGGCATACCTGGCTAGCATATTTAAAATAATTGGAATTTAATAATAGAAAACAGATTTAATAATAATAAATAATTATTGGAACACCACCTCTGAAGGTCACTTAGACAGTCACACAGACACTTTCAGAATGAGGTCCTTCTTCCAATAGGGCTTCACCAAGTACCGTGTTTCATACAGAACGCACAGTCACCCTGGCCCCTCACCCCCACAGACTGCACCAATCCCCACTGTGATCAATTCAGTGTCAGGACAGCTCTAAGTCACCCGCAACCAACCAGTGGCAGAGTATCTTTGAGTCCGCAAACTCTCAGATTACTCTCCTCTGACTCGGCCCTGCTTACCCCTCCAAGGTGCCCTCCTCACAAAGGAATACACATTTAGAGCCTAGGTAACAGAGGCTTATTTAAAAACTCGACTTCAAGTGTGGTTCGCTCAACTCTTTCTTTTAAAAAAACTAAGTTCGAGATGTGGTATCCACTCGGCTCGCTGCCTCCCAGGTCAAAGGTGGGTCCATCTGCTTCGTTCCCGAAGTGTGGTTTTCCTGAGATCCCAAGTTTGAGGGATCCCTCGTGCACGATTTGCCCAGATCGTCGGGAGCGGTCACCGAGTGAAGATTCACGTCCCATCCCCGTCGCCAAATGTGGTGGCATATTTCTGCATTACCAAATGAGGAGAGTTACAAACTTCACACACCATTCAGAGTTATACTTAAACTATATTTTTAATAATAATAAGAGCTTTGCAATAGCCTTTTGACTTTCAATGATGCGCTATCTCTAATGAACCATTGAAAAGTACCAACAGAAAAGTACAAAGATCTTTTATAGCCAAGATGCACCCCTCTCAACTTACACGACGAACAACAGATACATATCATGGTCACAAGGTTAAGATTTGTATGAAAGATATCTATAAAACATAGCAGACAGCAAATGCTGGTTCAACAGTTTTCATTGTAAAGACCAGTGTCCTACTCCAAACTGGAACCCGTCTCACCCTGGTACGGTATAGCACAAAAGCATTACCTCATGTTATCTGGAATGCTATTTAGGCTTTATTACCCAAAGACATCGTAAATCTCCTCTGTCAGTGTTATCTCATAGAGGCCCATCCTCAGTGGAACACACACACACAATAGTTAACATAATACTCTATTCTGTCAAATAAAACAACCATTATAATGCAATACAAGCAATATAACATAATCTTGCAATTTGGTGGAAAGCATGGCCAGCCGTAGAAAAATGATATTGAAATTCTCAATTATAGTGGATTTCTCGGTGAGGACAGTGTTTCCTAGCCTCAGTGCAGTGGGCAGGTGGGAGGAGGTGGTCTTATTCTCCATGGACTTTAGTGCCCCAGAACTTTTTTGAGTTTGTGCTACAGGATGCAAATTTCTGTTTGAAAAGGCTAGTATTTGCTTTCCTAACTGCCTGTGTACTGTATATTGGTTCCTAACTTCCCTGAAAAGTTGCATATCATGGGGGCAATTCGATGCTAATGCAGAACACCACAGGATGTTTTTGTGTTGGTCAAGGGCAGTCAGGTCTGGAGAGAACCAAGGGCTATATCTGTTCCTGGTTCTAAATGTTTTGAATGGAGCATGCTTATTTAAGATGGTGAAGAAGGCACTTTTAAAGAATGACCAGGCATCCTAAACTAACGGGATGAGGTCAATATCCTTCCAGGATACCCGGGCCAGGTCGAATAGGAAGGCCTGCTCGCTGAAGTGTTTTAGGCAGCGTTTGATAGTGATGAGGGGTGGTCGCTTGACCGCAGACCCATTACGGATGCAGGCAATGAGGCAGTGATCGCTGAGATCTTGGTTGAAAATAGCAGAGGTATATTTGGAGGGCAAGTTGGTTAGGATGATATCTATGAGGGTGCCCGTGTTTACGGATTTGGGGTTAGCCTAGTGTTTAGAGCGTTCGGCTAGTAACCGAAAGGTTGCAAGTTCATATCACAGAGCTGACAAGGTACAAATCTGTCGTTCTGCCCCTGAACAGGCAGTTAACCCACTGTTCCTAGGCCGTCATTGAAAATAAGAATTTGTTCTTAACTGACTTGCCTAGTTAAATAAAGGTCAAATAAAAAGTTATTGGGGTCAAATTTTGTCTCCAATTTTGTGGATTGGGGTGATCAGTCCCTGGTTCTATATATTGGGGAAGATGCCAGAGCTAAGGATGATGTTAAAGAGTTTTAGTGTAGCCAATTGGAATTTTTTGTCTGTATATTTTATAATTTCATTAAGGATACCATCAACACCACAGGCCTTTTTGGGTTGGAGGGTTTTTATTTTGTCCTGTAGTTCATTCAATGTAATTGGAGAATCGAGTGGGTTCTGGTAGTCTAGTTGATTCTAAGATTTGTATTTCTTCATGTATATGTTTTTGCTGTTTGCCAAAAAGATGGGAGAAGTGGTTTACCCATACATCTCCACTTTGGATAGATACTTCTTCGTGTTGTTGTTTGTTTAGTGTTTTCCAATTTTCCCAGAAGTGGTTAGAGTCTATGGATTCTTTAATTACATTGAGCTGATTTCTGACGTGCTGTTCCTTCTTTTTCCGTAGTGTATTTCTGCATCGTTTTAGTGATTCGCCATAGTGAAGGCATATACTCAGGTTTTCTGGGTCTCTATGTTTTTGGTTGGACAGGTTTCTCAATTTCTTTCTTAGGTTTTTGCATTCTTCATGAAACCATTTGTCATAGTTGTTCATTTTCTTCAGTTTTCTGTTTGAAATGTTTAGATTAGATAGAGGTCAAATATACTGTTAACATTTTGTACTGCCAAATTTACACCTTCACTATTACAGTGGAACGTTTTTTCCAGGAAGTTGTCTAGAAGGGATTGAATTTGTTGTTGCCTAATTGTTTTTTGGTAGGTTTCCACACTACAGTCCATCTATAGAATTTCTTAATATTACTCAGTTCCTTTGGCTTTGATGCCTCATGATTGAGTATTGCTCTGTTCAAGTAGACTGTGATTATGCTGTGGTCTGATAGGAGTGTCAGTGGACTGACTGTGAACACTCTGAGAGACGATGGGTTGAGGTCAGTGATAAAGTAGTCTACAGTACTACTGCCAAGAGATGAGTTATAGGTGTACCTAACATTGGAGTCACCTCGTAGCCTACCATTGACTATGTACATACCCAGCGTGCGACAGAGCTGAAGGAGTTGTGACCTGTTTTTGTTGGTTATGTTGTCATAGTTGTGTCTAGGGGGGCATATGCAGGAGGGAATTCTTTCAGCTCCAGGTAGGTGTTTGTCCCCCTGTGTGCTGAGGATGTCAGGTTCTTGTTCGGTTCTGGCATTTAGGTCGCCACAGACTAGTACATGTCCCTGGGCCTGGAAATGATTGATTTCCCCCTCCAGAATGGAGAAGCTGTCTTCATTAAAGTATGGGGATTCTAGTGGGGGGATATGGGTAGCACAAAATGAGGACATTTTTCTCCTTTAAGATCATTTCATTTTGAATTTCTAGCCAAATGTAAAATATTCCTGTTTTGATTCATTTAATGGAGTTATCATAAAGGCTGTTCAAATCCAGGGTGGAGTGGTGGGCCAGTGAGGCACAGTCACAGGAAATACTTGCGTTTACCCGCTGTATGGTAGCAGAGTGGAAGTATTTGTCTAATCTTAGCAATTTCTTCTTAGCTAGCTACATAGCCGTCTTTGTATCATAGATAATTGCGTAATTATCGTATTTCGTCGTCCTAACGCAGTCTACACTGCCCTGCAGCTAGCCAGCTAGCTAACGTCCACCGTTAGCTAGTCCACCGTCTACCGATTAGCAGCACAACTATTACACTCAACTGAACGACTTGATTAGTGTAGTGTTAGCTAACTACATAGTTGTCTTTGCTGTCTTCGTATCCAAGATAATTGTGTAGTTAGAGTGTGTAGTTTTAGAGTGATTATCTTAATTTACCGAGGTTAGCTAGCCAGCTATTTGTCGTCCTTAACGTAGGAGACACTCCTAGCTAGCCAACAGCTAGCCAACGTCTACCGAACAGAACTTCCGCACTCAACAATCCGGTCGCATTTCGCTTCGCTCCACAGGTAGTATCACATTTTTCATTTCATTTCATTACAGTACAACGGCTTGATTTGTTTGATCGTAGCTAGCTACATAGCTAGCTACATAGCCGTCTGTGTATCAAAGATAATTGTGTAGTCTTGAGCGATTTCCTAGGTTAGCTAGCCAGCTATTGTCGTTCTTTTAACGCAACGTAACGTAATCAACACTGCTAGCTAGCCAGCTAGCCCAAAATAGCAGCACAGTAGCACAGTAGGAACTATTACACTCAACGGAACGACTTGATTAGTGTAGTGTCAACAACGCAGACACTGCCAGCTAGCCTACATAGTCAACAACGCAGCCTCTGCCAGCTAGCCTACTTCAGCAGTACTGTATCATTTTAATCATTTTAATCAATAAGATTCTTGCTACGTAAGCTTAACTTTCTGAACACTCGAGACGTGTAGTCCACTTGTCATTCCAATCCCCTTTGCATTAGCTATAGCCTCTTGTGTAGCCTGTCAACTATGTGTCTGTCTATCCCTGTTCTCTCCTCTCTGCACAGACCATACAAACGCTCCACACCGCGTGGCCGCGGCCACCTAATCTGGTGATCCCAGCGCGCACGACCCACGTGGAGTTCCAGGTCTCCGGTAGCCTCTGGAACTGCCGATCTGCGGCCAACAAGGCAGAGTTCATCTCAGCCTATGCCTCCCTCCAGTCCCTCGACTTCTTGGCACTGACGGAAACATGGATCACCACAGACAACACTGCTACTCCTACTGCTCTCTCTTCGTCTGCCCACATGTTCTCGCACACCCCGAGAGCTTCTGGTCAGCGGGGTGGTGGCACCGGGATCCTCATCTCTCCCAAGTGGTCATTCTCTCTTTCTCCCCTTACCCATCTGTCTATCGCATCCTTTGAATTCCATGCTGTCACAGTTACCAGCCCTTTCAAGCTTAACATCCTTATCATTTATCGCCCTCCAGGTTCCCTCGGAGAGTTCATCAATGAGCTTGATGCCTTGATAAGCTCCTTTCCTGAGGACGGCTCACCTCTCACAGTTCTGGGCGACTTTAACCTCCCCACGTCTACCTTTGACTCATTCCTCTCTGCCTCCTTCTTTCCACTCCTCTCCTCTTTTGACCTCACCCTCTCACCTTCCCCCCTACTCACAAGGCAGGAAATACGCTCGACCTCATCTTTACTAGATGCTGTTCTTCCACTAACCTCATTGCAACTCCCCTCCAAGTCTCCGACCACTACCTTGTATCCTTTTCCCTCTCGCTCTCATCCAACACCTCCCACACTGCCCCTACTCGGATGGTATCGCGCCGTCCCAACCTTCGCTCTCTCTCCCCCGCTACTCTCTCCTCTTCCATCCTATCATCTCTTCCCTCTGCTCAAACCTTCTCCAACCTATCTCCTGATTCTGCCTCCTCAACCCTCCTCTCCTCCCTTTCTGCATCCTTTGACTCTCTATGTCCCCTATCCTCCAGGCCGGCTCGGTCCTCCCCTCCCGCTCCGTGGCTCGACGACTCATTGCGAGCTCACAGAACAGGGCTCCGGGCAGCCGGCGGAAATGGAGGAAAACTCGCCTCCCTGCGGACCTGACATCCTTTCACTCCCTCCTCTCTACATTTTCCTCTTCTCTCTCTGCTGCTAAAGCCACTTTCTAGCACTCTAAATTCCAAGCATCTGCCTCTAACCCTAGGAAGCTCTTTGCAACCTTCTCCTCCCTCCTGAATCCTCCCCCCCCTCTCTGCAGATGACTTCGTCAACCATTTTGAAAAGAAGGTCGACGACATCCGATCCTCGTTTGCTAAGTCAAACGACACTGCTGGTTCTGCTCACACTGCCCTACCCTGTGCTCTGACCTCTTTCTCCCCTCTCTCTCCAGATGAAATCTCGCGTCTTTGTGACGGCCGGCCGCCCAACAACCTGCCCGCTTGACCCTATCCCCTCCTCTCTTCTCCAGACCATTTCCGGTGACCTTCTCCTTACCTCACCTCGCTCATCAACTCATCCCTGACCGCTGGCTACGTCCCTTCCGTCTTCAAGAGAGCGAGAGTTGCACCCCTTCTGAAAAAACCTACACTCGATCCCTCCGATGTCAACAACTACAGACCAGTATCCCTTCTTTCTTTTCTCTCCAAAACTCTTGAACTTGCCGTCCTTGGCCAGCTCTCCCGCTATCTCTCTCAGAATGACCTTCTTGATCCAAATCAGTCAGGTTTCAAGACTAGTCATTCAACTGAGACTGCTCTTCTCTGTATCACGGAGGCGCTCCGCACTGCTAAAGCTAACTCTCTCTCCTCTGCTCTCATCCTTCTAGACCTATCGGCTGCCTTCGATACTGTGAACCATCAGATCCTCCTCTCCACCCTCTCCGAGTTGGGCATCTCCGGCGCGGCCCATGCTTGGATTGCGTCCTACCTGACAGGTCGCTCCTACCAGGTGGCGTGGCGAGAATCTGTCTCCTCACCACGCGCTCTCACCACTGGTGTCCCCCAGGGCTCTGTTCTAGGCCCTCTCCTATTCTCGCTATACACCAAGTCACTTGGCTCGGTCATAACCTCACATGGTCTCTCCTATCATTGCTATGCAGACGACACACAATTAATCTTCTCCTTTCCCCCCTCTGATGACCAGGTGGCGAATCGCATCTCTGCATGTCTGGCAGACATATCAGTGTGGATGACGGATCACCACCTCAAGCTGAACCTCGGCAAGACGGAGCTGCTCTTCCTCCCGGGGAAGGACTGCCCGTTCCATGATCTCGCCATCACGGTTGACAACTCCATCGTGTCCTCCTCCCAGAGCGCTAAGAACCTTGGCGTGATCCTGGACAACACCCTGTCGTTCTCAACTAACATCAAGGCGGTGGCCCGTTCCTGTAGGTTCATGCTCTACAACATCCAGAGTACGACCCTGCCTCACACAGGAAGCGGCGCAGGTCCTAATCCAGGCACTTGTCATCTCCCGTCTGGATTACTGCAACTCGCTGTTGGCTGGGCTCCCTGCCTGTGCCATTAAACCCCTACAACTCATCCAGAACGCCGCAGCCCGTCTGGTGTTCAACCTTCCCAAGTTCTCTCACGTCACCCCGCTCCTCCGCTCTCTCCACTGGCTTCCAGTTGAAGCTCGCATCCGCTACAAGACCATGGTGCTTGCCTACGGAGCTGTGAGGGGAACGGCACCTCAGTACCTCCAGGCTCTGATCAGGCCCTACACCCAAACAAGGGCACTGCGTTCATCCACCTCTGGCCTGCTCGCCTCCCTACCACTGAGGAAGTACAGTTCCCACTCAGCCCAGTCAAAACTGTTCGCTGCTCTGGCCCCCCAATGGTGGAACAAACTCCCTCACGACGCCAGGACAGCGGAGTCAATCACCACCTTCCGGAGACACCTGAAACCCCACCTCTTTAAGGAATACCTAGGATAGGATAAATTAATCCTTCTCACCCCCCTTAAAAGACTTAGATGCACTATTGTAAAGTGGCTGTTCCACTGGATGTCATAAGGTGAAAGCACCAATTTGTAAGTCGCTCTGGATAAGAGCGTCTGCTAAATGACTTAAATGTAAAATGTAAATGTAATGTATTTTCGCGGTAGCGGGGTGGACATAACCACGTGTCCATTGGGGAAAGTAGAAGAAGCTTTTTCAATCAATCCCTTGAGTGGTATGGCCACCTTTTCCTGCTGTGATCTCAGGTCGTTTGTGCCTGCGTGTATTATTATGCGGCTAGGTGAACCTAGTTGGTACTCAGACAGAAGATCTAGGGCGTGCTGCGTGTTTGGACACCAGAGTTTAGACTCACTGTGTTTGGAAAATGTTTGTTTTTTCTTGTACAGTGGCTTGCGAAAATATTCATCCCCTTGGCATTTTTCCTATTTTGTTGCCTTTTACAACCTGGAATAAAATTGATTTTTGGTGGGGTTGTATCATTTGATTTACACAACATGCCTACCACTTTGAAGATGCAAAATATTTCTTATTGTGAAACAAACAAGATATAAGACAAAAAACATCAAACTTGAGCATGCATAACTATTTACCCCCCCAAAGTCAATACTTTGTAGAGCCACCTTTTACAGCTGCAAATCTCCTGGGGTATGTCTCTATATGCTTGGCACATCTAGCCACTAGGATTTTTGGCCATTATTCAAGGCAAAACTGCTCCAGCTCCTTCAAGTTGGATGGGTTCCGCTGGTGTACAACAATCTTTAAGTCATACCACAGATTCTCAATTGGATTGAGGCCTGGGCTTTGACCTCGGCCATTCCAAGACATTTAAATGTTTCTCCTTAAACCACTCGAGTGTTGCTTTAGCAGTATGCTTAGGGTTATTGTCTTGCTGGAAGGTGAACCTCTGTCCCAGTTTCAAATCTCTGGAATACTGAAATAGGTTTCCCTCAAGAATTTCCCTGTATTTAGCGCCATCCATCATTACTTCAATTCTGACCAATTTCCCAGTCCCTGCCGATGTAAAACATCCCCACAGCATGATGCTGCCACCACCATGCTTCACTGTGGGGATGGTGTCATCGGGGTGATGAGAGGTACTCTGAAGGTACTCTGGTCATCTGAGGTTGTAGGTTCTGTGCTTTGATTAGGAGGGAATGTTATGTGGTAAACGGTAGCATCCTGTATATGTACCTGACAAAAAAATCCAAGTTTATCTAACTCTAAATCTATCTTTTATCAAGAACATGCTGAAAAATGCAGGAGCACATCTGCTCGTGACCTCTCTCTCTCTCTCTCTCTCTCTGACTTCTCTTTACTGTCTCTGCTCTCTCTCTCTCTTTACTGTCTCTGTTCTCTCTCTCTCTTTACTGTCTCTGCTCTCTCTCTCTCTCTTTCTCTCTCTGCTCTCTCTGACTCTGCTCTCTCTTGCTCTGCTCTCTCTTGCTCTTTGTCTCTCGCTGCTCTCTTTCTGTCTCTCTCTCTCTCTGTCTCTATCTATCTCTGACTGTAATGTAATGAAGTCAACCTTGGAGACACCCTGTGGTGCTCCAGGTATGGAGAGCAACGCTGGCATTGATGTGTGCTGTGCATCCTCTTCTGACTCTGTTCTGAAGGGGATTAAAAGAGAGTGAGAGAAGAAACCAGGCAGCCACCAATACTCTAACTGGAAGTTCCACCCAAGAAAGAGATTGGGGGTTAGGAGAAGTCTGTGGGCCCATTATGGAGACAATATTGAGTGTGTGTGGAGGGTGGGGGCGGTGTGTGTGTAGGTGTGCATGTGCGTGTGTGTGCACCCCCCTGCCTGTCTGCATGCATGTGTGTGTGTGAGCATCACATTACGTTGTTACACTACATTGTAGCCAGATAGCCAGCCGATCAGGCAGTTATGTAAAGAAATGCAAATATGAGAGGTGGGTTGCGACAGGGGGCCACCCAGAGTGACTGTAGAAAGTGCTGTGGTGGGTTCCGTGGAGAGATCGGGGGGACGTGTGGGGGGTCAATGATGTGATTCCCATCGATCCTGGGCCCCCTGACAAGTGTTCAGTGATTTCCTGTCCCTGGCAGAAATATTGTGCTTGTTAATCCATTTGAGTCGGAGCACCATGGGGGCTCTGGAGGAGGGGTGAGGAGAGAGGGGTAAGGGGGAGTGTAAAAGGCTACAGCGGGTGGGTGGAGAAGGGGGTGAGGGGCGAAGCGCAGGTCAACGCTAACAAGATGCTAATGAGCCTGCGCTAATCAATGTGTGCTTAATCAGCCATTCAGCACGGGAGCAAGGAGAGAGAGGGAGGGATGGGGTGAGGAGGAGGAGTTTATGTGAAAGTGCAGGCCCAGAACCCTTCACTCTGATTCATTCTCTCTTCTTTTTTGAGAATGTTCATCCTCCACTTCTTTCCCCTTTCCATCGCCGCCCGTGAAAGCAGGTTTCTCAATACACTCTGTTTCCTATAGACTTAATAATAGGTTGATTTATAAGTCATCCCATTAGTGATCCTCTAGTTTAACTATTGCAATCGGACCGAATATACTGCAGCATGATGATGTCATTATTGTTCATTCATTGGTCAATAGACAGGTCAATCAATAGTCATTAACCAATAGATTGCCAAGGTCAGGAAAACCAACATAAATTAAGTTGATTGATCACATTGGCAAAGTAACTCCTCTTTTCCACCCCTCTTATATTCCAGGATTTTATGTCCTGAATGTCCCATTTAGACTGATCGAGCTAAGCCAGTTGATGAATGGAGGGTTGCAGTGATAATCTTATCTTAGTCATGTGCCAACCAGTATCTGTCTCTAGTGACTTACGGGGCGGAGCGATGCGTAGAATACTGCATTGATCTTGTGGCTATTTATCCCTTGTGGCTCTTTATCCTTGAGGTGCATTAAGAGAATTTCAGTTACCAAGTTATATAGTCATAACTGACCTACAAGTATCCACCTGTACAGAGGAATCACAAGTCAGTCATTCAACATACCTTTTGTATAGTTATTTTAGACATAGAAGAAACACATCTGTATCACCTCTCATCAGATTTTTGGTTAATCCATGACACACACACACCTACCCCCCCACACACCAGCGAGTAAGGGTGTAGGTGTACTTACATTATATCAGACTCCTGGTCTAATCTAAAGTAATTTGCTTTTGTTGATCAACTACTGTTATTTGACAATCCTCCTGCCTGTACAGCCTGCTTTACCCGGGCTGTGTTTTCCAGGGAGATGGTTCTAATGGTTGCACATTAATCCTGTTCTTTACCCATTCAGGAAAAGCCCACAAATCAATCAGTCTCCGTCCTCGGCAACGACGGCCTGTAAAAAATGACTCAAAACCTGAAGTTGACAGCCAAGAGATGGGAAGAGAGAAATTAACCTGCTGAAAGATCCAGAATAAAAAAAGGGAAAATAACCTTAAAAAACTGCAGCGGGACAGAAGAGCTGCAACGTGTTTCAAGTACACACCCGCATGTGTGCAGACACACCCATGCACAGTGCCAGACACACAGTCCTGCACATCTAGCCACACACAAACACACACACACCAGCACCCCTGTGTGTGGAGATGAGTGCACTGCAGTGAGCTGTAGGGTTCTGTCAGGGCCTATCCACAGTATGCTCTAATCTTCTATCACCCTGGGAACCAGGGAACCCGGGGGCATGGCAGTTTATGAAGTGATGTCAACATGGTCTGATCCCAGAACAGCCGTAAAATACTCCTGGTATGTTCAGGTGTTAATATTCTAGAGCAGATCTACATAGACATCCCAGTGAAGATGAGTGGTTCAACTCACACTGGTACAGTACCAATGGAATCCATTATTTGGTTTCTTTCCTCTACTAAATGGGATATGAACTGAAGTGATGGTGGAGGGCAACAACTGTGGTCAGGTTTGGATGTGGGGGGATGGGAGGGTGAGTGTGTGTGTGTGTGTGCGTACATGCATTAGTACCTGCGTGCGCATGTGTGTGTGTGTGTGTGTGTGTGTGTGTGTGTGTGTGTGTGTGTGTGTGTGTGTGTGTGTGTGTGTGTGTGTGTGTGTGTGTGTGTGTGTGTGTGTGTGTGTGTGTGTGTGTGTGTGTGTGTATGTGTGGCTGTGTATATCCCATTCAGGCATTGTGCCAGCTCAAGTTCAGTGTTTTCACCTAAAGTGAGTGTGTGGGGTCTGTATTGGAATCTGGAAAGAGAAGAAAGAAAGAGATGGAGAGGCCGATTGGGGGAGAGATAAATGGAGAGAGAGATATGCTATATGACTAAAAATGTGGGACACCTGCTCGTCTTACATCTCATTCCAAAATCATGGGCATTAATATGGAGTTGGTCCCCCCTTTGCTGCTAGAACAGCCTCCACTCTTCTGGGAAGGCTTTCCACTAGATGTTGGAATATTGCTGTGGGGACTTGCTTCCATTCAGCCACAAGAGCATTAGTGAGGTCGGGAACTGATGATGGGTGATTAGGCCTGGCTCGCAGTCGGCGTTCCAATTCATCCCATAGGTGTTCGATGGGGTTGAGGTTAGGGCTATGTGCAGGCCAGTCAAGTTCTTCCACACCGATCTCGACAAACCATTTCTGTATGGACCTTGCTTGTGCACAGGGGCATTGTCATGCTGAAACAGGCAAGGGCCCTCCCCAAACTGTTGCCACAAAGTCGCAAGCACAGAATCATCTAGAATGTCATTGTATGCTGTAGCGCTAAGATTTCCCTTCACTGGGCCAAGCCCAAACCATGAAAAACAGCCCCAGACCATTATTCCTCCTCCACTAAAATGTACAGTTGGTACTATGCATTTTTATTTATTTTTATTTTACCTTTATTTAACTAGGCAAGTCAGTTAAGAACAAATTCTTATTTTCAATGACGGCCTAGGAACAGTGGGTTAACTGCCTGTTCAGGGGCAGAACGACAGATTTGTACCTTGTCAGCTAGGGGGTTTGAACTTGCAACCTTCCGGTTACTAGTCCAACGCTCTAGCCACTAGGCTACCCTGCCGCCCCACTGGGCATTGGGGCAGGTAGCGTTCTCCTGGCATCTTCCAAACCCAGATTCGTCTGTCGGACTGCCAAATGGTTAAGTGTGATTCATCACTCCAGAGAATGCGTTTCCACTGCTCCAGATTCCAATGGCGGTGAGCTTTACACCACTCCAGCCGACACTTGGCATTGCGCATGGTGATCTTAGGCTTGTATGCAGTTGCTCGGCCATGGAAAACCATTTCATGAAGCTCCAGACTAACAGTTCTCGTGCTGACTTTTCTTCCAGAGGCAGTTTGGAACTCGGTAGTCAATGTTGCAACCGAGGACAGATGATTTTTACACGCTACAGCACTCAGAGGTTTCCTTCTGTGAGCTTGTGTGGCCTCCCACCTAGCTGCTGAGCCGTTGTTGCTCTTAGATGTTTCCACTTCACAATAACATCACTTCCAGTTGACCGGGGCAGCTCTAGCAGGGCAGAATTTGACAAACTGACTTGTTGGAAAGGTGGCATCCTATGACGGTGCCACGTTGAAAGTCAATGAGCTCTTCAGTAAGGCCATTCTAATGTCAATGTTTGTCTATGGAGATTGCATGGCTGTGTGCTGGATTTTATACACCTGTTAGGGTGTGGCTGAAATAGAGGAATCCTCTAATTTGAAGGGGTGTCCACATACTTTTGTATATACACATTGTAGATTCCTAAGATCCAAGCCAAAAGCTCAGGTCTTTGTAGAGGCAACTGGGTGGGAGAAACCCCCCCCACAAACACACTCACGCACCTTTACACACATACACCCTCACACAAACACTCTCTCAAACAGAGGCAGTTTATCAATTCTGAATCATAACCTTCAATGCTCCAATGTCAATTTGTCACTCATTAAACATATTGTACACACACACACACACACACACACACACACACACACACACACACACACACACACACGTCTATCATCCTTTTATAACAGTATGCATTTTCAGTCATTTCCTCACAACCACATAACATTGTGAAATTTGTCAAGTCATTTGTCTCTTACTAAGCCGTGCCTGATTATAATAACAAACACTCTGTGTTGAGAACATCTGATGAGAGAACATCGTTACTGAGGGACTGACGGCTTTGTGAAGAAACAAATGAGCCAAGCTCTGGGATGTGTTTGAGAGAGAGAGCTTAGCCATCATTAGCGAGTGTCCACAAACACACACACGCGAACAGACACGTGCACACACGTGCACGCACACACACCTCTAATGATGCTTAAGCAGGCCCTGGCTACACACACACACAGAACACATACACACAAATGCAACCAACCACCCACACACTGCCGGAGTCGTTTGATGACCATGAAAAATATATATCTGAAGGAGTGTATGAAAAGGTGCATGTCCTAAGGTCTCCCATCCAGTACATCTAGTGAGGCTGATGACATTTTGTTGATGAAGCATGAGGGCTTTTTTAATTCATTCACTTACAAAGAAGAGAGGGTTTAACATGCCACACCGAGTCTGATTGCCTGTCAAGATGTTCTTTGATGTCTTGCTGCTTCTGCAGCTTTTGAGGGGGTTTGAGTTAGAGTATCATCATTAAGGTCTTTCAATGAGTCACGGGTTAAGAAGACCGATCCTTCCACTAACGGTTTCATCATTTTTAATTTTTTTGTCATTTAGTAGACACGCTTATCCAGAACGACTTACAGGAACAATTAGGGTTAAGTGCCTTGCTCAAGGGCACATCAACAGATTTTTCACCTAGACGGCTCAGGGACTCAAACCAACGACCTTTCAGTTACAGGACCAACGTTCTTAACAACTAGTCTACCTGCCGTCTCATCCTCAGTATAAGAGACTTGGCTGTCCGCTCTTTTAAAGGGAAGTTGAGGTCTATGGGTTTTGTCCAATAGTGACCTAACATTTGCCAAATGTTACTGTTCTTTGATTGGTCCACAACACCATTGTTGGTCCTCTTTAGTTTTAGATGCCGTGTCAGTGTTCATGCCCGTGACTTGATGTACTGTACAGGTGTCCATTTTCTAGGTATCTTAGTATTGAACACTACAGTAGTATTTGCCTGTCACCTGATAAATTTGAAAACACACACACACACACACACTAGCATTCCGTACTTGGAATCCGAACAAGGCGGAACACATTAAATATTCCTTTTGACTGGATCTCCAGCTGCATATTTTTACACAGAGGGATTTTGCTTTGCTGCTTTAACTCAATGTGCTGTACACAAGCACTTTGGTTGGCTGAACAAATATTTTCCCCCTGGCAATGTCTCAGCCCACCGGTGGTTTAGCATTTAATCCAACCCCTACAAATCCAGTCGACACATTTACAGCGAGGTGGGTGTGGGGCGGCGTTTTGCTACAAAGAGAATTATTGACATTGTTAAGTTGTGTTTACAGTATACAACAAGCCGTTTTACTTCTTACACAAGCTTGTGTGTGTGTGTATATGTATAATTTACATTTCATAATTATGAAAATTACCTGAAATTCAGTGGATTGGATAGATAGGCCAGTTCTTGAGAATACTAATGTTTGTAGTAGAGGCATCGTCTTGCAATGTGGTTCTCTTATACACCAGGTCTTCCGTTTGAAAAGCATTGGTCTTCTCATCTCTGGCTCCGTTTTGAACACTCATTAGGAGCAGAGATCAAAGACTGGGGCAGAGTGGCCCGTGAATTGGGAAACTGCGGGGTCATTATCTATTTATCAATCACGGCTGCCATTTTGGCTCTGAAATGGCAGGCAATCTGCATCCAGATTTCATTCCCTCTGCTCTCTGTGTGGCTGCCATTTTGGGGAAGGCCTGCAGTAGTGGCACTGTCCGGTTGCAGTGAGTTATTTCATTGATTCAATGCCCATTTTAATGGGATGCTGGACTGAACATGAAGAGTTGACCTGCCGTTTGGAGTAGAGGTCGGCCGATTAATCGGAATGGCCGATTAATTAGGGCCGATTTCAAGTTTTCATAACAATCGGAAATCGGTATTTTTGTTGTTGTTGTACACCTTTATTTAATCGTTATTTAACTAGGCAAGTCAGTAAAGAACACATTCTTATTTTCAATGACGGCCTAGGAACGAGGCAGAATGACAGATTTTTTACCTTGTCAGCTCGGGGGATCCAATCTTGCAACCTTACAGTTAACTAGTCCATGCTCTAACCACCTGCATCACGAGGAGCCTGCCTGTTACGCGAATGCTGTAAGCCAAGGTAAGTTGCTAGCTAGCATTAAACTTATCTTATAAAAAACAATCAATCAACGACTGTCGTTGCTCCAAAGTGTACTTAACTATAAACATCAGGCCTTTCTTAAAATCAATACACAAGTATATATTTTTAAACCTGCATATTTAGCTAAAAGAAATCCAGGTTAGCAGGCAATATTAACCAGGTGAAATTGTGTCACTTCTCTTGCGTTCATTGCATGCAGAGTCAGGGTATATGCAACAGTTTGGGCCGCCTGGCTCTTTGCGAACTAATTTGCCAGAATTTTACGTAATTATGACATAACATTGAAGGTTGTACAATGTAACAGGAATATTTAGACTCATGGATGCCACCCGTTAGATAAAATACGGAACGGAATAAACGTTTTGTTTTCGAGGTGATAGTTTCCGGATTTGACATAAGGCTCGTATTTCTGTGTGTTTATTATAGTTAAGTCTATGATTTGATATTTGATAGAGCAGTCTGACTGATGGGTGGTAGGCAGCAGCAGGCTCGTAATAGTCAAAGGTATATGGTTTAGAGAGAAATAGTCGACGCGTTATAATTCCTGTAATAGCTTGCGGCTGAACTTGAAAGGGGTTCCTTCGTTATTTTACTGTTCATGTCTTCCATAGAGAATGTCTTGATCTACTTCAAATAAGGTCTGTGTTTCGTGCAGGCTTAAACCGCCTCTGCATTTTGATACCCGTGTAAATCTCACTAGGATAAGGTAACATTTGTCAAAATATTTTCATAAATCCACTCTACAATTTTTTAAATCTTCGCTTATATTTTGCCAATATTGATCCGAGTTACCTTGTCCTATGGATATCTACACAATTATAAAATTGGCAAGGTGGTGTAAGCCTACACAAAACACAGATCTTATTTTAAGTGAATCTAAAAATATCCTATGGAATAAATGAATGAAGGAACCGCTTTTCAGATGTTGCTAGAAGGTGTCATGGGAATTATGACTCGCCTTTGGTAGTCAATTCTTACCATGTCCATTATTAAAATAGGATTTCCTGCATATAGAAATTACAGTTTTTATTTTCAACATTCATCACAGGTAACTTAAACTCTATTTTTATTCAAACAGTTGAGAGTATTTGTCTCCTAAGCAGACTCTTCAGTATCATTGTCACTTCAGTGTGTGTGCGTTTTACAGATGGCAGAGAAAAGCAGAGCACCAGTGTGGGACTATTGGAATTGGCACCAGGGAAAGCAAGGTGTCTTATTTGTGATAAAGATGTAAGCATGGGGTCAGCAATGGCTAAATCAAAAAATACCACTCTGTGGAATCACCTTTAGAACACCCATCCAAAAGCCCATATGTATTATATTAAGTTAAAATAAAAGTGTTCATTCAGTATTGCTGCAATTGTCATTATTACAAAAATGTATATATATATATTTTAAAAATCGGCCGATTAATCGGCATCGGCTTTTTTTTGTCCTCCAATAATTGGTATCGGTATCGGCGTTGAAAAATCATAATCGGCCGACCTCTAGTTTGGAGCCACAAACAAAACTCTGTTCCTGGCAGTCTCACCATCCTGACTGGTCGAGACTTGTGAGACCGTGGGGGGTAATGGCCGTGGTGGGTAACGGCCGTGGTGGGTAACGGCCGTGGTGGGTAACGGCCGTGGTGGGTAATGGCTGTGGTGGGTATTACTTTTTGTTATCTTGCTGTGCAGTCGAAAAGTGTGAAAAGGGATGTAATGATGATATGCATAGAGTATCGGTATAAACAACACTGGTCCTGTAGTGCAGGGTTTAGTTCCAACCAGGCACCACTTGACTCTATTATAATAATAATAATACATTTTACCAACTGAGTTAATTGATCAATATCAGTGATAAGCCAAAGGTGCCTGTGGTCCCTCGAAACCAGGGGTGGAAGCAAAGTTTTTATTTTATTTTATTTTTTACCTTTATTTTACTAGGCAAGTCAGTTAAGAACAAATTCTTATTTTCAATGACGGCCTAGGAACAGTGGGTTAACTGCCTGTTCAGGGGCAGAACGACAGATTTTGTACCTTGTCAGCTCGGGGATTTGAACTTGAAACCTTTCGGTTACTAGTCCAATGCTCTAACCACTAGGCTACCCTGCCGCCCCAAGTGCGAATTATGAGGAAGTTTTTTGTGTAAGCATGAGACTCTCCCGAATACCTCTCCACGGTATAATTTGCCACTCTGGGTGGAATATCTTTACACCACTAAATGAGTGGTGAGTGGGAGGGGATGTTCGACGGGGATGCGTCTTGAGGCCATTGCCATTCTGAGATCACTGAGGTGGCCTATTCTCCCCTGTCTCTTTGTCTCAGTCCTACACCTGATATACAGTATTCCTATGTATGTATAACTGTCACTCATATGGGGTCTTTTACCTGTCATCCCCTGCTCCTGTGTTATTTGTGGATTTACTGAAACAACTCAAAACAACCGCCTTGAGGATTACTCCTCTGCCTCTGAAATCACTGCACATCTATGTTCCAGCTATTGATCCTTCTCTAATCCCCTTTTCTACCACTCTTGATGATAATCTGCCTTTGTTCCAGTGGATGGATGGAGTGTTCAGATTAACGCTGGATCTAGGTGACTTTTAAGCCCTACTACTCTCTAGACCCATTTGTCCCTCTAATACCCCTTTCACTGTATCATGCTGACTGGAAACGTAATGTGCTGGCTGGCTCTGATATTTTCTTTAACATGAAGAACCAGGCCAGCGCAGTACAGCTAGGCTCAGCAGTGAGAAACGGGTCTACCGGAATGTAGGAATGAAGCAGCGGGTAATGGTTTTTATATGGGTCTGTCTGGGTCACTCAACAACACACACACACACACACACACACACACACACACACACACACACACACACACACACACACACACACACACACACACACGCTCCCAGGGCAGTGACCTCAACAGGAGTAAAGAGCAAACACGAAGACAAGCCAGCATACATCCTTCTTCAGCCATGGTATTTGGGCTTTGTAGACAGAGCGCAATTCCACTGTAATAGAATGACGCTGAGACTTAGATTTTCCACTTTAAAAGTATGCCAAACAAAAACAAACATTTTATTGCAAAGTTAAACTAACCATACAACTGTATGCACATGGACAACTTTTACAGTTTTTCTCGATTGCTTAAACACAAAAACTGGTTCCTGTAGATCAAAAACCCATACCTTTACGTCATTCCCAAAAACACACATTTCCCATAACCGTAAACACTATTCACCTGTTTCCACATGTTTCAATATTCAAAACTCTTTCTGCAAAATCTTACAAAAAAGTGGCCAAATAAATCATTCATTGCACTATATATTCATTCAGCAAACACATGCTCTAAATATAATTAACTGAAGTCATCACAACCTAAACTCAAAGAGCACACCTTTCTCCAGGTGGACTGATTCAGCCTCAAAATTGTTAACACACCAATCACATGGAAATGCCTAGAGGCATGTCATTGTCCTTTGGAACAATGGATCCTAACAATGCCCAAGTTGCAAAACAATAGAGAGGAGGAGGAACACAACAACAACAACAAAGACAAGTAATCTCGGGTGAAAGCCGTGCCACCCTAGTTCATCATGTGCTCATACATGGGAGGACAACGACAGAAACTGGACAGCTAGTGGAACCCAACCTAAGCCGTTACACGGTTGCATCCATTGTCAGTACTTTCAGAAGGGAAAACAGGTCATTTGCCTTGTTGTTACTGTGATACATGTAATGTTGTAGTGCATATAGACTGAATCTCCACTTTGTTCTCAGGGTAGTTTTTACCACAGTAATGGATGACCAGTAATGGTAAATTCAAACCCAAAAATAGCTGAAGTAGTAGTCTTCCAAGGAATTGACAGCATCAGCATTTCCACCATTGACCGGATCGTTCAGAAGAACCACAAAGACAAAGCAGCTGTACCGTGTGCCTTTTGAAAGGAATTCAAACAGAGTTAAGGAGCAACGATTCCAATATGTGCAGGTAATTGTTATACTGTACAGAATTTGTACAATATGTAGAGTATGGCCCATCTCTCCAGCATATCAATACAGTACTGTATAGTAATGTGATACAGTAACTGCAGTACACAATCTTTAATTTCAGTACAGTAGAGAATCTTTGAGCTGGATGCCATGGCTGACCTACAGGAGTAAATCTTCATCAACGAGGCAGGGTTCAACCTGACAAAAAGGTGCAAAAGAGGGCGCAGAATCATTGGTCACCATGCCATCATACAAGTTCCTGGCCAGAGGGGGCAACGTCACCCTATGTGCAGCCATCAGCAATCGTGGCGTCCTCCACCACCATGTCAAAGTGGGTCCATGCAACACGGCACAACTCCTTTCATTTCTAGATCAGCTGCATAATAACATTCCTCAACAGGAAGGGGAGCAGGGCAACCAGAGCTAGCCCAAGATGTTGTCATTTGGGATAACGTGAGTTTCCATCGGGCTGCTCTGTTTCGCACCTGGTTCAATGACCACCCCAGGTTCATGGTTCGTTTTTTGCCTGCATATTCTCCATTTCTGAATCCGATTGAGGAATTTCTCTCAGCATGGCGGTGAAGAGTGTATGACTGTAACCCCTACGCACAGCAAAACCTCCTGGAGGCAATGGTGGACACCTGTGGTGATGTGTCTGTGGAGTCTATCGAGGGTTTTCTAAGGCACACAAGGGCATTTTTCTCACGCTGCCTGGCAAGAGAAAACAATGTTTGACGTTGATGAGATATTATGGCCTGACCCAGACCTGAGACGAGATGATGAGAACGCTGATGCTGAGTAACCTGTACATTTGCTGCATTCGGAAATAAAGCTTTTGGAAATTGCGTGTTTTACTGTGCATGGACTCTTCCTTACATGTTTTGTCAGTGTGACATTTCAAAGGTCAGGTTTTTGACCAAAATAGCATATACAGTAGTATTCCCTTATCCACTAATGGTATTTATTACAGTACTGTTTTGGAGTTCTCTCGCCAGGGTGTTCCTGAAAGGGTTTTAATTGCTCACTTGAATATATGCAGTTTAAGGAACAAGATTCATGAAATATAATGTCTAGTGTAGTAAAACAATATTCATGTATTGGCAATATAGTTAGAATGGAAATGGACACAATTTGTTCAGGAGGGACAGAAATAGATATGAGGCTGGAGTTGCAGTTTACATCCAGAGTCAAATATTCCAGCAAAACAACGTAAGGCCTTGAACGTTGAATGGATTAGAGGCGCAAAGGGTACAGGTGTATTTACCACATTTGAAACCTATACTAGTTGGTTGCTGCTATAGGCCATCCAGTGCTGATGTGAAATATCTTGATGTATTTTGCGAAATGTTGGAGAAGGTATCTGATGAAAATATGGAAATACACTGCTCAAAAAAATAAAGGGAACACTTAAACAACACAATGTAACTCCAAGTCAATCACACTTCTGTGAAATCAAAATGTCCACTTAGGAAGCAACACTGATTGACAATACATTTCACATGCTGTTGTGCAAATGGAATAGACAACAGGTGGAAATTATAGGCAATTAGCAAGACACCCCCAATAAAGGAGTGGTTCTGCAGGTGGTGACAACAGACCACTTCTCAGTTCCTATGCTTCCTGGCTGATGTTTTGGTCACTTTTGAATGCTGGCGGTGCTTTCACTCTAGTGGTAGCATGAGACGGAGTCTACAACCCACACAAGTGGCTCAGGTAGTGCAGCTCATCAAGGATGGCACATCAATGTGAGCTGTGGCAAGAAGGTTTACTGTGTTTGTCAGCGTAGTGTCCAGAGCATGGAGGCGCTACCAGGAGACAGGCCAGTACATCAGGAGACGTGGAGGAGGCCTTAGGAGGGCAACAACCAAGCAGCAGGACCGCTACCTCCGCCTTTGTGCAAGGAGGAGCAGGAGGAGCACTGCCAGAGCCCTGCAAAATGACCTCCAGCAGGCCACAAATGTGCATGTGTCTGCTCAAACGGTCAGAAACAGACTCCATGAGGGTGGTATGAGGGCCCGATGTCCACAGGTGGGGGTTGTGCTTACAGCCCAACACCGTGCAGGACGTTTGGCATTTGCCAAAGAACACCAAATTGGCAAATTTGCCACTGGCGCCCTGTGCACTTCACAGATGAAAGCAGGTTCACACTGAGCACGTGACAGAGTCTGGAGACGCCGTGGAGAACATTCTGCTGCCTGCAACATCCTCCAGCATGACCGGTTTGGCGGTGGGTCAGTCATGTTGTGGGGTGGCATTTCTTTGGGGGGTCGCACAGCCCTCCATGTGCTTGCCAGAGGTAGCTTGACTGCCATTAGGTACCGAGATGAGATCCTCAGACCCCTTGTGAGACCATATGCTGGTGCGGTTGGCCCTGGGTTCCTCCTAATGCAAGAACATGCTAGACCTCATGTGGCTGGAGTGTGTCAGAAGTTCCTGCAAAAGGAAGGCATTAATGCTATGGACTGGCCCGCCCGTTCCCCAGACCTGAATCCAATTGAGCACATCTGGGACATCATGTCTCACTCCATCCACCAACGCCACATTGCACCACAGACTGTCCAGGAGTTGGCGGATGCTTTAGTCCAGGTCTGGGAGGAGATCCCTTAGGAGACCATCCGCCACCTCATCAGGAGCATGCCCAGGCGTTGTAGGGAGGTCAAACAGGCACGTGGAGGCCACACACACGACTGAGCCTCATTTTGACTTGTTTTAAGGACATTACATCAAAGTTGGATCAGCCTGTTGTGGTTTTCCACTTTAATTTTGAGTGTGACTCCAAATCCAGACCTCCATGGGTTGATACATTTGATTTCCATTGATCATTTTTGTGTGATTTTGTTGTCAGCACATTCAACTATGTAAAGAAAAAAGTATTTAATAAGAATATTTCATTCATTCAGATCTAGGATGTGTTATTTTAGTGTTCCCTTTATTTTTTTGAGCAGTGTATATTTTGGGGAGATATGAATATAGATTTTTTTTTAACACGAACTGTCCAATGAGAAAGAAACATATTTATGTTGCCAATGTACAGTTGAAGTTGGCAGTTTACATACACTTTGCCAAATACATTTATTTTCACAATTCCTGACATTTAATCATAGTAAAATTCCCTGTCTTAAGGCCAGTTAGGATCACCACTTTATTTAAAGAATGTGAAATGTCAGAATAATAGTAGAGAAAATGACTTATTTCAGCTTTTATTTATTTCATCGCATTCCCAGTGGGTCAGAAGTTTACATACACTCAATTAGTATTTGGTAGCATTGCCTTTAAATTGTTTAACTGGGTCAAACATTTTGAGTAGCCTTCCACAAGCTTCCCACAATAAATTGGGTGAATTTTGGCCCATTCCTGCTGACAGAGCTGGTGTAACTGAGTCAGGTTTGTAGGCCTTCTTGCTCGCACACACTTTTTCAGTTCTGCCCACAAATGTCACATTTTCTATGGGATTGAGGCCAGGGCTTCATGATGCCCACTCCAATACCTTGACTTTGTTGTCCTTAAGCCATTTCACTACAACTTTGGAAGTATGCTTGAGGTCATTGTTCATTTGGAAGACCCATTTGCGACCAAGCTTTAACTTCCTGACTGATGTCTTGAGATGTTTCTTCAATATATCCACATAATTGTCCTTCCTCATGGTGCAATCTATTTTCTGAAGTGCACCAGTCCCTCCTGCAGCGAAGCACTCCCACAACATGATGCTGCCACCCCTGTGCTTCACGGTTGGAAAGGTGTTCTTCAGCTTGTAATCTTCCCCCTTTTTCCTCCAAACATAACAATGGTCACTATGGCCAAACAGTTCTGTTTGTGTCATCAAACCAGAAGATATTTCTCCAGAAAGTATGATCTTTGTCCCCATGTGCAGTTGCAAACCGTAGTCTGACTTTTTTATGGCGGTTTTGGAGCAGTTGCTTCTTCCTTACTGAGCGGCCTTTCAAGTTATGTTGATATAGGACTCATTTTACTGTGGATATAGATACTTTTGTACCTGTCCTCCAGCATCTTCACAAGGTCCTTTGCTGTTGTTTTGGGATTGATATGCACTTTTCGCACCAAAGTACGTTCAACTCTAGGACACAGAACGCGTCTTCTTCCTGAGCGGTATGACGGCTGCATGGTCCCATGGTGTTTATACTTGTGTATAAACGTGGTACCTTCAGGCGTTTGGAAACTGCTCCCAAGGATGAACCAATTTTTTTTCTGATGTCTTGGCTGATTTCTTTTAATTTTCCCATGATGAGGCACTGAGTTTGATGGTAGGCCTTGAAATACATCCACAGGTACACCTCCAATTGACTCAAGTGGTGTCAATTAGCCTATCAGAAGCTTCTAAAGCCATGACATAATTTTCTGGAATTTTCTGACCCACTGGTATTGCGATACAGTGAATTATAAATGAAATAATCTGTCTGTAAACAATTGTTGGAAAAATGACTTGTCATGCACAAAGTAGATGCCCTAACCGACTTGCCAAAACTATAGTTTATTAACAAAAAATTTGTGGAGTGGTTTAAAAACAAGTTTTAGTGACTCCAACCTAAGTGTATGTAAACTTCCGACTTCAACTGTATGTAACTTGACCCAAGTTATGACATTACCAACCAGAATGCTCACTAATATGTCCGGTATCACATCAACTTGTATCGATCACATTTTTACTGACATGGCTGAACATTTTTCTAAAGCTGTATCAGTGGCACTAGGTTGTAGTGATCATAACTTGGTTGCACTCACTAGGAAAACTAAAATACCAAAGGCTGGCCCTAAGATTTTCTTATAGCTGCAATCCCGTTAACGGGATGATATGACAACAGCCAGTGAAAGTGCAGGGCACCAAATTCAAAACAACAGAAATCTCATAATTAAAATTCCTCAAATATGTATTTTATACCGTTTTAATGGTAATCTTGTTGTTAATCCCACCACAGTGTCCGATTTCAAATAGGCTACACAGCGAAAGCACCACAAACGATTATGTTAGGTCACCATCAAGCCACAGCCATTTATTTTCCCAGCCAAAGAGAGGAGTTTCAAAAAGCACAAATAGAGATCAAATTAATCACTAACCTTTGATGATCTTCATCAGATGACACTCATAGGACTTCATGTTACACAATACATGTATGTATGTTTTGTTTGATAAAGTTCATATTTATCAAAATATGAGTTTACATTGGCGCGTTACATTCACTAGTTCCAAAAACATCCAGTGATTTTGCATAGCCACATCATTCAACAGAAATACTCATAATAAATGTAGATGATAATACAAGTTATACACATGGAATTATAGATATACCTCTCCTTAATGCAACTGCTGTGTCTGATTTTTAAAAAACTTGACGGAATAAGCAAACCAATCAATAATCTGCAATAAAATGCAAATGAATTACTTAAAAATCATACAATGAGATTTTCTGGATTTTGTTTTAGATTCTGTCTCTCACAGTTGAAGTGTACCTATGATTAAAAACAATACAGACCTCTACATGCTTTGTAGGTAGGAAAACCTGCAAAATCGGCAGTGTTTCAAATACTTGTTCTCCCCACTGTAGATAATTGTTATTAAGATGGGTAAGGGAATTGGTGTTACAAGAAAATGTTCAGAGTATGTAACATCTAGCACTCTGAATCAGGTGATTCAATCCCTGGTCATATCACACTTAGAGTACTGTCTGGTTATATGGTCAATCCCTGGTCATATCACACTTAGAGTACTGTCTGGTTATATGGTCAATCCCTGGTCCTATCACACTTAAGAGTACTGTCCAGTTATATGGTCAATCCCTGGTCCTATCACACTTAGAGTACTGTCCAGTTATATGGTCAAAATGGCCAATCCCTGGTCCTATCACACTTAGAGTACTGTCTGGTTATAATGGCCAATCCCTGGTCCTATCGCACTTTGAGTACTGTCTGGTTATATGGTCATCTACAGCAAAGAAATATATAATAAAAAAACTCCAAATGGCTCAAAACAGGGCTGCCAGATTAGCTCTTCATTGCTCTATTTGTACAAATATTATCCAAATGCATCAGAATCTCTCATGGCTTCCCGTTTAAAAGAAATTACTATCATGTCTTCTGATTTTCTTTAGACATTTTTTACATTACATTTAAGTCATTTAGCAGACGCTCTTATCCAGAGCGACTTACAAATTGGTGCGTTCACCTTAAGACATCCAGTGGAACAGCCACTTTACAATAGTGCATCTAAATCTTTTAAGGGGGGGGGTGAGAAGGATTACTTTATCCTATCCTAGGTATTCCTGAAAGAGGTGGGGTTTCAGGTGTCTCCGGAAGGTGGTGATTGACTCCGCTGTCCTGGCGTCGTTTAGGAATGTAATATTTAAAAAATACTTTTTCAGTCCAGTTTTACAACACGCATAACCACCAAAACAAACACGTAAATTAAGGACATCTAAGACAACCCAAGCCAAGGACAAATCGCCTTGAAACTACAGTTTATACAGAGCCATAGCTGAATGGAACTCTTCACCAATCCATATTTCTCAGGCAAAAAGTCAACCTACCTTCCAGACAAAAAAAGAATCTAAATGCGATAGACCAAATGACTGGACAAGAAATAGAAAGCATCAACTGAATGTTAAATGTGTTTCATGTCAGGTATTTGAAATTGTCTATTGTCTCCTTGCTAAATGTTTGAAAAGTATTCGTTTGTAAAGTCTTATTAATTGATGTTGGACCCCCGGAAGACTAGCTAACGTTACGGCGTTAGCTAATGAGGATCCTAATAAAAATTCACAAATTCTTCGGTCCAACTCATTCCAAACCATCTCAATTGGGTTGAAGTCGGGTGATTGTGGAGGTCAGGTCATGTGATGCAGTACTCCATCACTCTCCTTCTTGGTCAAATAGCCTTTACACAGCCTGGAGGTGTGTTGTGTCATTGTCCTGTTGAGAAAAACAAATGGCCTTCTAGGCAGAGCTGCAAAGAAAAAGCCATATCTTAGACTGGCCAATAAAAAGAAAAGATTAAGATGGGCAAAAGAACACAGACACTGGACAGAGGAATTCTGCCTAGAAGGCCAGCATTCTGGAGTTGCCTCTTCACTGTTGACTTTGAGACTGGTGTTTGCGGGTACTATTTAATGAAGCTGCCAGTTGAAAACTTGTGAGGCGTCTGCTTCTCAAACTAGACACTCTAATGTACTTATCTTCTTGCTCATTTGTGCCCTGGGGCCTCCCACTCCTCTTTCTATTCTGGTTAGGGCCAGTTTGCACTGTTCTGTGAAGGGAGTAGTACACAGCATTGTACAAGATGTTCAGTTTCTTGGCAATTTCTCGCATGGAATAGCCTTTATTTCTCAGAACAAGAATAGACTGACGATTTTCAGAAGAAAGTTATTTGTTTCTGGCCATTTTGAACCTGTAATTGAACCCACAAATGCTGATGCTCCAGATACTCAAATATTCTAAAGAAGGCCCATTTTATTGCTTCTTTATTCATAACAACAGCTTTCAGCTGTGCTAACGTAATTGCAAAGGGGTTTTCTAATGATCAATAAGCCTTTTAAAATTATAAACTTGGATTAGCTAACACAACATGCCATTGGAACACAGGAGTGATGGATGCTGATTATAGACCTCTGTACGCCTATGTAGATATTCCAATAAAAAGCAGCCGTTTCCAGCTACAATAGTCATTTACAACATTAACAATGTCTACACCGTATTTCTGATCAATTTGATGTTATTTTAATAGACAAAAAAAATGGCTTTTCTTTCAGAAACAAGGACATTTCTAAGTGACCCCAAACTTTAGAACGGTAGTGTGTGTGTGTGTGTGTGTGTGTATATATATAAACTCAGCAAAAAATAAACGTCCTCTCACTGTCAACTTATTTTCAGCAAACTAAATATGTGTAGATATTTGTATGACATTAAGATTCAACTGAGACATAAACTGAACAAGTTCCACAGACATGTGACTAACAGAAATTGAATAATGTGTCCCTGAACAAAAGGGGGTCAAAATCAAAAGTAACAGTCAGTATCTGGTGTGGCCACCAGCTGCATTAAGTACTGCAGTGCATCTCCTCCTCATGGACTGCACCAGATTTGCCAGTTATTGCTCTGAGATGTTACCCCACTCTTCCACCAAGGCACCTGCAAGTTCCCGGACATTTCTGGGGCGAAATGGCCCTAGCCCTCACTCTCCGATCCAACAAGTCCCAGACGTGCTCAATGGGATTGAGATCCGGGCTCTCTGCTGGCCATGGCAGAACACTGACATTCCTGTCTTGCAGGAAATCACACACAGAACGAGCAGTATGGCTGGTGGCATTGTCATGCTGGAAGGTCATGGCAGGATGAGCCTGCAGGAAGGATACCACATGAGGGAGGAGGTCTTCCCTGTAACGCACAGCATTGAGATTGCCTGCAATGACAACAAGCTCAATCCAATGATGCTGTGACACACCGCCCCAGGCCATGACGGACCCTCCACCTCCAAATCGATCCCGCTCCAGAGTACAGGCGCCGGTGTAACGCTCATTCCTTCGTCAATAAACGCGAATCTGACCATCACCCCTGGTGAGACAAAACCGCAACTCGTCAGTGAAGAACACTTTCTGCCAGTCCTGTCCGGTCCAGCGATGGTAGGTTCGTACCCATAGGCGACATTGTTGCCGGTGATATCTGGTGAGGACTTGTCGTACAACAGGCCTACAAGCCCTCAGTCCAGCCTCTCTCAGCCTATTGTGGACAGTCTGAGCACTGATGGAAGGATTGTGCGTTCCTGGTGTAACTCGGGCAGTTGTTGTTGGCATCCTGTACCTGTCCCGCAGGTGTGATGTTCGGATGTACCGATCCTGTGCAGGTGTTGTTACACGTGGTCTGCCACTGTGAGGACGATCAGCTGTCCGTCCTGTCTCTCTGTAGCGCTGTCTTAGGCGTCTCACAGTACGGACATTGCAATTTATTGCCCTGGCCACATCTGCAGTCCTCATGCCTCCTTGCAGCATGCCTAAGGCATGTTTATGCAGATGAGCAGGGACCCTGGGCATCTTTCTTTTGGTGTTTTTCAGAGTCAGTAGAAAGGCCTCTTTAGTGTCCTAAGTTTTCATAACTGTGACCTTAATTTCCTACTGTCTGTAAGCTGTTAGTGTCTTAACGACCGTTCCGCTGGTGCATGTTCATTAATTGTTTTGGTTCATTGAACAAGCATGGGAAACAGTGTTTAAACCCTTTACAATGAAGATCTGTGAAGTGATTTGGATTTTTACAACTTATTTTTGAAAGACAGGTTCCTGAAAAAGGACTGAGTTTATTTGCCTTAATTTCTCAAAAATAGACTCTTAGCTTTGATTTAACACCAAATCTGATGTGCTCATATGAACTTTGTTAGTGCTCATGTTTTTTTTTAACATGAAAATTCCCCAGACAGTCTGAATTCTATAACACTGTAGAGATGGGGACAGAAAGAGACAGAGCCGCTGATGTCTGTGAGTCTACTGGTGTGTGTGTTGTTTGTGTGTATAGCTTTGGGAGGATCCCCTGTTTCATGTTTCTTATAGCAGGATTTGTTTTTGACAATTAAACAAATAGTATCCAGTGCAATACCATGGCTGTTCTATGAGGCTTCGGGGTTCCACTCCTACAAAGTGTAAACTGGGTTACTCAGTGTGCATAGAAGGAACCTGGAGTTCACCACACTACATCACAGTGAAAAAGACGCCTGAACAACCCAGTGACTGTCACAGTCTGTCACGGCTCAACAGATGTACCTTCCTTCGCAAAATGAGCTCCTGGAAAGTTGTCAACACAGCATAACAGTGCTGCCTGCCAGACTGACTGCTACTGTTCGCTGGAGTTTGGCATCTGCGGGTCTCAGTGGGACATTCAGTGCATTCGGGAAAATATTCAGACCCATTTACTTTTTCCATATTTTGTTACGTTGCAGCCTTATTCTAAAATGGATAAAATAAAAATCCTCATCAATCTACACACAATAACCCATAATGACAAAGCGAAAAACAGATTCACATTTATTAAAAACAATGAACAGAAATACCTTATTTACATAACGATATTCAGACCCTTTGCTATGAGACTCGAAATTGAGCTCAGGTGCATCTTGTTTTCATTGATCATCCTTGAGATGTTTCTACAACTTGGAGTCCACCTGTGGTAAATTCAATTGATTGGACATGATTTTGAAAGGCACACCTATCTATAAGGTCCCAAAGTTGACAGTGCATGTCAGAGCAAAAACCAAGCCATGCAGTCGAAGGAATTGTCCGTAGAGCTTAGAGACAGGACTGTTTCGAGGCAAATATTTGGGGAAGGGTATCAAAACATTTCTGCAGCATTGAACACAGTGGCTTCCATCATTCTTAAATGGAAGAAGTTTGGAAACTCCAAGACTCTTCCTAGAGCTGGCCACCCAGCCAAACTAAGCAATCGGGGAAGAAGGGCCTTGGTGAGTGAGGTGACCAAGAACCCGATGGTCACTCTGACAAATCTCTAGAGTTCCTCTGTGGAGATGGGAGAACCTTCCAGAATCTCTGCGGCACTCCACCAATCAGGCCTTTATGGTAGAGTGGCCAGACAGAAGCCACTCCTCAGAAAAAGGCACACGACAGCTTGCTTGGAGTTTGCCAAAAGGCACCTAAAGGACTCTCAGACCATGGGAAACAACATTCTTTGGTCTGATGAAACCAAGATTGAACTCTTTGGCCTGAATGTCAAGCGTCACGTCTGGAGGAAACCTGGCATCATCCCTACGGTGAAGCATGGTCATGGCAGCCTCATGCTGTGGAGATGTTTTTCAGCAGCAGGAACTGGGAGACTTGCCAGGATCAAGGGAAAGATGAATGGAGCAAAGTACACAGAGGTCCTTGATGAAAACCTGTTCCAGAGTACTCAGGACTGGGGTGAATGTTCACCTTCCAACAGGACAATGACCTGTCATGACGTTGGCCTCTTTGGGTATAGCAAACCCCATCCCCCTCTCCCTGTCTCCACCTTTCCTCCTTCAACTAGGTTGCTGTGGTCAGAGAGACGTCATAAATTCCTGAGGATCCCCTCATGGACACACAGTATAGAGAGAGTAAATTTTCATAGAGGACAAAGGAAATCCTTCCACCTCACAGAACTTAACCTCTAGCGACGAGCAACCCCGTATCCGGGAGCATAATCATAGCCTCAAGCGCATTACCATAACGCAACGTTTCCTATTCATGAAAATCGCAAATGAAATGAAATAAATATATTGAAACACAAGCTTAGCCTTTTGTTAACAACACTGTCATCTCAGATTTTCAAAATATGCTTTTCAACCAAAGCTACACAAACATTTGTGTAAGAGTATTGATAGCCTAGCATAGCATTAAGCCTAGCATTCAACAGGCAACATTTTCACAAAAACAAGAAAAGCATTCAAATAAAATAATTTACCTTTGAAGAACTTTTGATGATTTCAATGATGAGACTCTCAGTTAGATAGCAAATGTTCATTTTTTCAAAAAAGATTATTTGTGTTGGCGAAATAGCTCCGTTTTGTTCATCACGTTTGGCTAAGAAAAAGACCGGAAAATGCAGTCACTACAACGCCAAACTTTTTTCCAAATTAGCTCCATAATATCGACAGAAACATGGCAAACGTTGTTTAGAATCAATCCTCAAGGTGTTTTTCACATATCTATTCGATAATATATCAGTCGTGACAGTTGGTTTCTCATCAGAAGCAAACGGAAAAATACTGCAGCTGGAGATTACGCAATAATTGCAACGGAGGACACCAAGCGACCACCTGGTAGATGTAGTCTCTTATGGTCAATCTTCCAATGATATGCCTACAAATACGTCACAATGCTGTCGACACCTTGGGGAAGCGACAGAAAGCCTAAGCTCATTCGTGGCCCATTCACAGCCATGTAAGGAGTCATTGGCATGAGGCGGTTTCAAAAAATGGGGCACTTCCTGATTGGATTTTTATCTGGGTTTCGCCTGTAACATCAGTTCTGTGGCACTCACAGACAATATCTTTGCAGTTTTGAAAACGTGTGTGTTTTCTTTCCAAAGCTGTCAATTATATGCATAGTCGAGCATCTTTTCATGACAAAATATCTTGTTTAAAACGGGAACGTTTTTCATCCAAAAATTAAAATAGTGCCCCTATATCCAAGAAGGGAAGGTACGAACAAATTTCATGTTTCGGAGAAAGTATAAAAGATCGGTGAAGAATCCAGCTACGAACTGGTCCATTTGTCACAACTTGGGGAAGCTCATGGGAGACGGTGTGGCCACATTACCATAACGCTGTTTGTATAATAGCCTCAGATATGAGGTTTACATTTAATTGTTGTATAATATGAATGAGTGAGTATGATACTGTTTAATAATTGTGTAATATGATTTTGGACTGTTTAATGAAGAAAAATACAATTCCCTTTTGATTTGAACTAAATCAGAGGACCGCCCCTGAGCCCAGTTAGGGTCAGGCCTCCTGGGACAGCCCTTTTTCGGCCCTTCCGAATAAAACCCCCACTCGGGTTTTTGATCAGCAGACCGAGCTTACCTCAATTACGAGATGGCTAAAGGTTGCAGACCATGCTTTTCTCCATTAGGAGGAGACAAAGGTTGTAGACCATTGCTGAATCTTTTAACCATACCACGTGGTTAAACTCTTAGATTATCGATACCGACAGAATAAGAACAAGTCTTTGATATTAATAACTAGTCTGCAGCTAGGAATTCGGTATCATTGAACGCGAAGAACGACAACCGCCGAAACGTCCATTCTATAACGAAACGAATGAATGTCATTCTGAACTATCCACTATAACCACGGCAGAGAGAGAGAGGGAGAGAGATGGACAATTCTACAAAATAAATGTACTTTTCACCAGCGATCAAGACGACACACTGAGCGTAAATATATATATATTGATTGCAATTGTTCCCGAATGAGTGAGCGTTCATGTGCAAAGGATTAGCATTTCAATTGTTATAATTATCACCTTTTGTCTAGCAAGCCGCCATGCCGGTTTAGCCCACTAGGGCATTCTCATTTCATGTAACCACATTTACCTTGTTTGTTTGTTTATGCATTTCTGTGAACTACTTAGTTAGTAATAAATAAATGATTTAAAACTTGTTAAGGCGATGGGTTCCCCTACAGGAACTCCACCCCCCCCGTTCAGCTGAAAAGGTGGCGCAGGGAATGCAAAAATATTCTTTAGAAATATTTAACCTCCACACATTAACAAGTCCAATACCTCAAATGAAAGATAAGCACCTTGTTCATCTACCCAGCGTGTCAGATTTTTAAAATGTTTTACGGCGAAAACACAACATATATTTATGTTAGACCACCACCAAACCAAAGAAAAAACGTAGCCATTTTTTCCAGCAAAAGATAAAAATCACAAAAGCAGGATAAAAAAAAAATCAATCACTAACCTCTTGAAAATCTTCATCAGATGACAGTCATATGACATGTTACACAGTACATTTATGTTTTGTTCGATAATATGCATTTTATATCCATAAATCTTGGTTTACATTGACGCCATGTTCAGAAAAGGAATTATAGAAAGCTACTAGAATAGAAAGCTACTACAGAAATACTCATCATAAACTTTGACTAAAGATACATGTTCTACATATAATTAAAGATACACTGGTTCTTAATGCAACCGCTGTGTCAAATTTTTTTTTAATGTTACGGAAAAAGCCTAACATTGCAATAATCTGAGACGGCGCTCAGACGTAACAATATTTCTCCGCCATGTTGGAGTCAACAGAAATACAAAATTACAACATAAATATTACCTTACCTTTGATGATCTTTCATCAGAATGTAGTGCAAGGAGTCCTAGTTCAACAATAAATTGTTTTGTTTCATAATGTTCAATTCTAGTGTCCAAGTAGCAGCATTTGCTATCACTTTCAGCTCACATGGCCAAAAAATTACTTCTGGTCCAGGATAACTTCGCATGAAAACTTCCAAAAGACATATTACAGGTCGAAGAAACTGGTCAAACTAAGTGCAGAATCAATCTTCAGGATGTTATAATCATATATGTCCAATAGCATTCCAACCGGATCATTCGTTTTCATCTGGGGCTGATTGGAACAGCCGTAGCAATCAAAGACAAACGCGCCACAACAAAATGGCAATCTTTTGCGACACCTACTACTTTCCTTCCCATTAGGTCAAAGTTCACAGCAAATGCTCCATTACACTTTCTACTGAATGAGGCCATCTAGTGGAAGATGTAGGTAGTGTTTCCAGATCCATAACTTGTTGGGAAGGGAGGGGGCGATGACGTCAAAGTTGCCCCAACTTTCAGGATTTTAAAACTTGTTCTGTTATACTCACAGACATAATTCAAACGGTTTTAGAAACTTCAGAGTGTTTTCTATCCAATATTAATAATAATATGCATATATTAGCAATTTAGGACAGATTTTGATGCAGTTCACGATGGGCACGCAATTCATCCAAAGTGGAAATACTGCCCCCTATCTCTAACTAGACAATTGATGTATGGATGACTCATAGTGAAGACTGGGTTCGTGCAGATAACCAACAATTTACGACGTTTGGAATGAGACTAACGTGAGGTAAAGTAAATAATTCATTAATTCAAAGACTTATTGATCAGATGAAATATCTGAAAAGTTTACTTTGTAATCTGAATATTTTTCCTTGGTGCCCCGACTTCCTAGTAATTACGGTTACATGATGAATCAGTCTAATTGCGTAATACTAATTACAGAGAATCTTTGATAAAAACTATCAGTCTTTAGTTAATGATAGTAAAGACATGACAGACCCTAAGCACACAGCCAAGACAACGCAGAAGTGGATTTGGGACAAGTCTCTGAATGTCCTTGAGTGGCCCAGCCAGATTCCGGTCTTGAACCCGATCAAACCGCTCTGGAAAGACCTGAAAATAGCTGTGCAGCAACGCTCCCCATCCAACCTGAGAGCTTGAGAGGATCTGCAGAGAAGAATGGGAGAAACTCCCAATACAGGTGTGCCAAACTTGTAGCATCATACCCAAGAAGACTCAAGGCTGTAATTGCTGCCAAAGATGCTTCAACAAAGTACTGAGTAAAGGGTCTGAATACGATATATATATATTTTTTCTAAAAATCTGTTTATGTTTTGTCATTATGGGGTGTTGTGTGTAGATAGACGGGGGGGGGGGATTATTTAATCAATTTTAAAATATGTCCGTAACGTAACAAAATGTGGAAAAAGTAAAGGGGTCTGAATACTTTCCGAATGCACTGTATACTGAGAGGGAAGTTGAGGTGTGCGCGTGTTTAAAAATGTGTATCCGTTTATTAACGGGTGATGTGTGTATGCGTTTATAAACTGTGTGTGTTTGCGTGCGCAGGTAGGGCCGCTCTACATTAATAATGACCTGTCAGTGTGTGTTTTCGCCCGACAGTGGAAGCGATTAAGTCTGACTTTTTCTGCATGTGACAGTCTGAGCCACACATTAAATATGTCAAAGAAAAAGCACCGCTTTCATTTTTCATGAATTCATAAACCCACTCACCTACCTCATCCCCCCCATCAAACACACTTTTCACACCCTTCATCTCAACCAACTCTCACTCTTAAGAACAGTACATTTTGGTTGTAATTTACGATTATTTAATAGATTATACAAGTAATAATGATTGTTCTCAGATTGATTGTTGACATTTGCGGCCTCTGTGCAGTGTGCAATTTTCTATTGGCAGAAAAACACAGCCATCTTATTCTACCCAAGGCTTGAATTGCGTGCAATACTATTCTTAACTGACCATTATAAACTGGGTGGTTTGAGCACTGAATGCTGATTGGCTGACAGCTGTAGTATATCAGACCGTATACCACGGGTATGACAAAACATGTATTTTTACTGCTCTGTTGATATTGGTAACAAGTTTACAATAGCAATAATGCACCTCTGAGGTTTGTGGTATATGACCAATATACCACGGCTAAGGGTTGTATCCAGGCACTCCTCGTTGCGCCGTGTGTAAGAACAGCCAATAGCTGTTGTATATTGGCCATATACCACACCTCCTCGTGCTTTATTGCTTAACTTAACTATCCAATCCATTACTCACTTAATCAGTGGGCCTGGTACAGTGAACTGCCCTTCTGTGGACGATCAGACTGATAGTCATTGAGACAGTTGTCAGACCTACTAGGCAGTATAGCACCCCATGGGCAGACCACAGCAGGACCATAATAGATTAATAAACCACTACCTTCCACAGACTCCCTGCCTCTACAGATGCACAGACCACACTACCTCTACGGACCCACAGAACACCACCCCCTCGACAGACACCCATGCCTCTACAGATCCCCCTGTCTCTACAGACCACAGACCACCCTACCTCTACAGATCCCCCTGCCTCTACAAACCCACAGAATCCCCTGCCTCTAAAGACCCACAGACCACACTACCTCTACGGACCCACAGACCCCCCTACCTTGACAGACACCCATGCCTCTACAGACTCCCCTGCCTCTACAGACCCACAGATTCCCTGCCTCTACAGACCCCTCTGCCTCTACAGACCTACAGACTCCCCTGTCTCTATAGACCACAGACCCCCATCCTTTACAGACCCCCTGACTCTGGACCCAGACCACTCTACCTCTACAGACTCCCTTGCCTCTACAGACCCACAGACCCCCCCTCCCTCTACAGACCCCATGCCTCTACAGACCCCCTTGCCTCTACAGACTCCCTGATTCTAGACCCAGACCCTCCTGCCTCTACAGACCCACAGCCTCTACAGGCCACCCTGCCCCTGTTAAAAAAAAACATTTTGAGGCCGTGCTTGTTGTTTTTTGCCATCGGCACTCACCCAAAGTGTATAGTTTAATTAAATTCCAAACAAAAATGAAAGGGAAGATATAGAAAACCTTGCAGGGAGCATATCCAACTAACAATCTCTAGAATTATTTTTACTATTGGAACTAAGACTTAAAAAGAACTGATGTTGGAAAAAGATGGAGGGAAAGTTGGAGCATAACTAAGGAAATTAAAGTATAAGCTAATGTATTACACAAGAGACAAAATTCAGAAATTCTACAGCACGATGGCAGAGTCACGTCTTAAATGTAAAACTAATAATCCATGTTTTCTGGGGTTACTATAAAGTCCGAAAGATGTGGGCGGAGCTAGAAAGTTTGCTGTCATGTAAACATACTTTTAATCCGTCTGCCTGCATATTTCAAGACATGGTATATGGGGGTGTAGTGAGATACCCAAATGGCTTGGAGGATTCTCTTTTCATCACACATCTTGAAAAAACACATTCTAAAAACTTTTAAATCAATACATCCACCATCATTAACACAATGGAAAAATCGAATGATTTAGTATTTAAATATTGAAAGTGCGTGGGCTACTGAGAGACACAACATGATGCAGTTTCAGGCCATGTGGTGGAAAGTGATGCAGCGCTGGAGATGGGGGTGTGCGCTAGTGGGCCTGGGCAGGTGGAATATAGTTGATGTTTGTATGATGTTGTCATTTGTATGTGTATGTTTTGTATTGTTAATAAAATATATAATCGTACAAAAAAAATCTTGAAATCCAAATAAAATCTATGTTGCCTAGGGGGGTGTCCTGTATGGCAGAGGTGGCCTTTAGAGGCGACTTCAAATGCTTCATTAATGCTTCCGTCCTGCATAGCTGAATAAAGGATAGGATGAATGGATGACATTTACTAAATGAGTGGAGAGAGTTAAGTGGAGATGTACCACAGGGATGTGTCTTGGGGCCGTTGCCACTCTATGGCCTGTAGACCTTGGTCTGTGTCCCACCCTTGTTTTCTTCCATTGACCTCTGAGACTGAGGGTTCCTACGGGGCCTGGTTGCAGGCCTCCCTCTGCTCTGCTCTCGGAGTGAAATGTCAGTCAGGGGGTCTGGTGACGAAGACCACAGAGAGGGGTCAATCCCACCATTTGAACGTTCCACGGAGGGAGAGAGACAGAGACCGAGAGAGAGAGAGAATCCCCACTGTCAGGGCGATAGGACAGAGAGATCCTGAAAAGCAGCTCTGCTCTCCAAAAGCCAGGCAGGGCCACCACCCCGTAGCGCTGCAAAGAGCAGCAACACAATGCCTGGCTCAGCACAGAAATAATTCCTGTGTTAGAGCCTGTGTGAGTGTGTGTGTATGTGTACTGTATGTGTGTTTGTCAGAGAGGCTGGGTGTGAGAGATTCTTTTAACCTTTGTGTCTTTGTCTGTCTGTGAATAGGTGTGTAAAAATAGTATTTCATACAGTGCGTGTGACCTTGCACGTCTATCTATGTGTGTGTAAGTGTCTTTCAATAGCTCTGCTCCTCATCCCCTGACCTTGTCTCCATGTGTATCTGTATGTATGTATGTATGTATGCTTGTGTCAGTGACGGAGTACTCTACTCATGCAGTATTGAGTGGGTTCCAACCTAGACACTTCATCCTCTTTGCCCACGGCTCAACCCTCCAATCTCCTGGCTGTATCGGCTAGGGTTCAAACCTCCCCCAACGCTATCTTGGGCCGTTTATCTTAATTCCGCCATTGAACAAAATGCTTCTGAGAAATGCAGTCGATGGCGTGTCATTGCAGAGGGGCCAAAGACAGAGGACTCCATTTGTTGTTGAGTGTTTTTTTTCTCCTTCTGAAAATGTATTCAGTCTTTCTAAGCCCCACTGACCCCTCCCTCTCTCTGCATCTCTCTGATGTGTGAGGGAGGGAGAGTCCCAGGTGGCTAGCCCAAGGTTAACGGACACCTAAACTGGGTTTAAGCTCTCCATTCTACGCTCACCATCGTGGAGATCAAACTTAGGCTACGTCTCTCTGCTCCCTCTGTACTAACATCCTACTATTCTAAAAACAGGCTCACTATGCTCCTGAGATCCAGACTAAACCACTTGTTATCTACTGGTGGCCTTCTGTAAAACAGATCCAGAACAGGTCAGTCCCGCAGTCAGAACCAAAACCAGTCCATCTCTGGAACTTCCACATCACCCCTGATTAACCGATTATTTGATCCATAAAGTCGAATTTAAACCTCTGACCACAAACCATACCCAAACTTCTCACAGTCTTGTTAAAGCAGGATAATAATCTGATTTATCACATTATGTGAGAACAGGCACTTTGAATATGGTTAGTGCTATCCGGGATCCTTGGGACGTCCTGACCCTAAACCCTAACCGTATGATATCAGAGTTAGGACTTCCCAAGGATTCCATTTAGACTTTTCCATTTGAATAATCAGAAAGTTCTTACAATACTACTTCCTTTGGGGGGGGTTAGAGGTTTAATTAGATGTTATTACCATAGTAACAGTATACTGTACTGTTATTGTTCTGAAACCAGGTCATACTGAATCCAATCCAACATGTTGCACAATGTCCTCCTCCAACGGCGACTCAGTGCAGTCCTCCTCCAATGGAGACTCAGTGCAGTCCTCCTCCAATGGAGACTCAGTGCAGTCCTCCTCCAATGGAGACTCAGTGCAGTCCTCCTCCAATGGAGACTCAGTGCAGTCCTCCTCCAATGGAGACTCAGTACAGTCCTCCTCCAATGGAGACTCAGTGCAGTCCTCCTCCAATGGAGACTCAGTACAGTCCTCCTCCAATGGAGACTCAGTGCAGTCCTCCTCCAATGGAGACTCAGTACAGTCCTCCTCCAATGGAGACTCAGTGCAGTCCTCCTCCAATGGAGACTCAGTGCAGTCCTCCTCCAATGGAGACTCAGTGCAGTCCTCCTCCAATGGAGACTCAGTGCAGTCCTCCTCCAATGGAGACTCAGTGCAGTCCTCCTCCAATGGAGACTCAGTACAGTCCTCCTCCAATGGAGACTCAGTACAGTCCTCCTCCAATGGAGACTCAGTACAGTCCTTCTCCAATGGAGACTCAGCACAGTCCTCCTCCAATGGAGACTCAGTACAGTCCTCCTCCAATGGAGACTCAGTGCAGTCCTCCTCCAATGGAGACTCAGTACAGTCCTCCTCCAATGGAGACTCAGTGCAGTCCTCCTCCAATGGAGACTCAGTGCAGTCCTCCTCCAATGGAGACTCAGTACAGTCCTCCTCCAATGGAGACTCAGTGCAGTCCTCCTCCAATGGAGACTCAGTGCAGTCCCGGTCTAAACATAGATGGATCTAACGCAGAACTTGAGCACCGCTTGGTGGAAAAGAAAATAATGGCAGTGCTTTGCTTTTCATCTGTCTTTTTTTTGTCACTAAGAGTGTGTTGTCAAAGTGTGGCCCCTAGGTGTTCGCCAGTAGCTATTCTATTCTGGTTCTAGCAAAAGGGTGAAAACTGGAAACATGACTGCACAATCTTTGATTCTACCAAAAATGGCGACAAACCATCACACCACCAGGTGATCACTAGAAGCGGAAAGGCCAAAGTATGTTACATTGTCACTGTTTGGAGTAAATGTGGCTGTAGCATCATGTACCAGGACCAGGATTGCCTAACACTGGAATACAGTACCGTAATGCTCTGTGGAAAATACCCGTATTAATATAGGGACCAACCCTTGAGTTGACTACACTGATATATATAAATATCATCATCAATATTCTACTTCCTCTTTCCTCTATTTCCTAATAAAGTCCCTGGGAAAAGTTGGTCATATCTACTACACGCCACACCACTTTACAAAGTACACTAACGTCTCTACATAAAAAATCACATTGTGGGTGACACTATCAAACAAATCTTACCTGCAGCGAATGAACAACACTGTGGGTGACAGTCAAAATGAATAATGTGAACAATATTGAATAGAATGACTAATCACTCAGTGATATGGAGTAAATAGCAGGAGCTTAGAGATACGTAGAAGAAACTGGCAGAGGCATTAGCTGTGCTGTATGTTGAGGCACCCATAGGGAAACAGCTAACTAGCAGACAATCATTCTGTCAATGAGCAGAGCGCTATCCTGTCCTGACAGGATAGTCTCTGCTCAGGAACTCACTGTTCCGTTTTTCCTCTCTGGGATTTCACCATAGCCCCTGGAAATGCACTCCAAACACAGTGTACACACACACACACACACACACACCCTAAAGTCAGAAGGCAGACCTGCTGCCTGTGACTTAGTACACTCCTCTCACATTGCAAATATTTCTGCCGCAATTACGATTGGTTGGACAATGTACTATATGTACACATTGATAGGACAATGTACTATAACTCAACAGTGATATACCAGAAATGCAGAAGATTTGGGAGAAAAGCTTGAGTCATGTCCATGTCAACCTCTCAGCTTGAGGTCCAAGATTCCACTCCATTCTTCATCCCTGGCCCCTCAGGAGATCAGCGGGTGGGTAAAGGATGACCCAGATCACTCAACACTGACAGGATGGAACACAGATCCACTCTGCCAGTCATATAAATGATTCAGAACAAGAAGATAAGAGCATCCTCACACTGACTACTTCATAATATGCCAGAGACTGCTTTGTGAGTGCTTTAATTTATGCACTAAACCAGGATTATGTCCTTTAAGTAGGCATATGATTGTGTGTTAGGACCACCAGGGTTGACAGACACTGAGCAACCACATACAGTATATTTTATAATTTATAATATATAATACTTAGACTTTACAAAATATCCAGTAGAGGGCACTCTGACAACAGTTATATATACAGCCAAGGTTGACTTTATAAAGATTTCAAATAAACCTAAATACAAATGTATACGCCTATTGTATTTGGTTGGACTATTGTTATAAACGGTTTTATTGTATTAGTCAGCTCTAACTAGCCCAAAATGCTTCACAGGTTGTTGCCACAGGGGGCACTTTCCATTGAAATCCTTCTTGTTGAAAGAATGACGTAGCTAATTCCATGCGCGAGGAGGTGCAGTTGTGCATCATGCCGAGGACGCGCGGGGTCAAGGCAGCGCTCCTGTGTTGGACTCTCCGCTCAGTGAAAATTGCTTGGAGACCGACAGAAACAGTTTCACACATCGATGTGTGTGCCACAAATCTGGTCTCGTACCTCCAACGAATTCATCTTACTGACACATGTGAGCCAAGAATACAGGAATAATCGAGGGAGACGCGTTGGTTTCTGGCTAGTTAAGTTTTATTTTAATTAAAAATTTTACAGGGAGTGAAATCACTGCTGGTTACGAAATGTCGGGGAAAATAGAGAGTAAGCAAGGTAAGCAGCCCAGCCGACTGGCCTCTCATCATACCCCTGCACAAAGTCAGGTACTGGGATATCACGCATTGGGGATGGGTAGGCCCGGTTTGAGAGTCTCGTTCAGGGGTCTTCAAATTTTGTCCGGCACACATAGGACAAGCTTTTTGCTAGCCGTGCTTGTGTGTAGGAGATTGGTCTTCTGTCTTATCCAGTCGAACAAACGGGTGTTCCATGCTAAAGATGTGAGTCGGGATAGCGGCATAGAAAAGCTAGCTAGTTAGCCAACATTCCAGCTAGCCCGTGCGAGCTCTTTACCTTACGTATCTTAAGCAGCAATCTTATATTTGGCTAAGTAGTCGAAGTAATGACTGTAAACATTAGTTATCAGCTTCGTCAATTTACCCTTTCTCATTTTCAGATGTTTCATACCTAAGGTTAGCTTAGCCCGTTGAAGAAAACGGTAGTTATCCGCTGCCTGGATGGATGATAAAAACAGTGGGACCACACAGCTGGCAAGCGTGTCTCGTGTGGTAGCCAATTACCTTGCAAGCTGGCTCCGTAACTTTAGCGCACTCAATTTATTAACCCACCAGCTGTAACTGGGGTTTCAATCAAATCGGAGTAATATCACACACTCCATGTGTTGTCAAATTGACTTTCCATTGTGAACGTGGCATATCTGCTTTTCGAGCAGTCTGGCACACTATTGACTGCTTTTCGAGCAGTCTGGCACACTATTGACGGTATATCCACATTGGGATGAAAACGTTAACAGTGTGCAATATAAAGCATATCAATACACACGGTGTTCAGTGCAATGGGATGTAAACAGAGGTGGGTCTGACACCGCTTTTGAAACGATTTCCCTACTAGTATTCCACCCCTCCAGCTGTCTCCGGGTTTCGCCTCTCAACCTTGGGCGGTGATGCCTGCAGCTCACTGGGCGGGGGTGTGAGTGTTGTCCATGGAGAGAGAGTACTCCAAACAGAGGTAAAGTTTCTGATTGTTGGTCAATTAGTTATGGCAGTAGCCATGGATTGGCTGAGCCGCCGTGATGTGCACACAGAGAGAGAGAGATGTGACTTTAAAGGTCGTGTTTTGCTCACAAATAAAGTATAGTAATTGTTTTCTGTCCTATGAGTGAATGCCGTAAGTGGGGGGCTGTCTGGCTGGTCTCTTGGGCTTTTGCTACCTGCTCGTGTTTACCGGGTCACCTGTTTGAACGTCACTTTCTGTTCCACGTGTGCCCATCGATCCCAGACACTGTATGCCCCCCCCCCCCCAGGGAAGAGCAACAGACTATGCTGGAAACCAGGACTAGGCCTGGCATGTGCACCACGGAAACAATGGAGGCAGATATGCACACCAGTGGCATACGGACTGGACTGGGTGTGTAGCAGAGCTGGTGAAAACGAAGCATATGTTTTGTTTGAGAGAGAGAGAATTTAAAGGAAGTGTTTATGGTGTGTGGGCCCTAAGGAGACTTCCGATAGCTCAGTCTCATGGTTAAGAGGAGATCATTTAACTAATTCCTTGACAGACAGGGCAGTACTTGAACTGAAGCAGATAGGAAGACTGTGTGCTTACATATGACACTGGGGTAGTTTGCTGTTTACATTTGATTTCCCACTTAGGCTAGGTAGGCTGTGTGCCTGATCTGCGTGCGTCTGTGCTAGTGTACATTTCTATCTAGCCTATTATCATTCTGACAGATTCGTTGTCACTGGTGTTTGCACTGATGTCACAGGCCACATCAACACGCTCCGTTTTCGCCATGGTCACAGTGTCCTGCTGCTGCTGTCTCAGGCCCAGTGGGGAGAAACACCATCACCTGTTTGGAAATGTTCTGAGTTTTTGTCTGCTGAAGGCACTAGGGATGGCATCCAGAGGGTGGCTGTCCTGACTGCAACCCAATCTTACACACACACACACACACACCACCCGTTCACTAGGACGGCTTCAACAGTAACAAATGCTGTGCCTCTGGTGTCGCCCAAAAGCTAACAACAGCAGGAAGCCAATCTCACATCCTAGTGTTTTCCTCCCACAGTGAGAACATTAACTGGGTAGAGGAAGAATTAATTGTGTGTGTGTTTGTTGTGTTCTACTTATTTATATTTCTTGTGTGTTTGTTATACTGAACTTTTTTTTAATGCAGTACTGCATTGTTGGTAAAGAGCGAGCAAGACATGCATTGCACTGTACTGGTGCACGTGACAATAAAACTTGAAACTTGTCTTAGCACCCTTAGCACTAGGGTAAACTGATGAAGGAAAGGGGTCCTCAATGCTGTTTTGAAGTGCTTTCGAATGAATGGGGATCCATTGTACTACTACAAGCTGTGTGTGTGACGGCCTGTTGATTTTTCCTTTTTGCATCTGTAAATGTTTGTTGCTGTGACAGTTGTTCTCAAGGCTATATTTTTAGTTAGTAAAATTTAAACAACTTCTACCCCTGGGGTGGAGGGGAACAGTGAAATAGGCCAGCAAGGGATTTCAACATCCTTCACCGTACAAAGAGACTTGTAGTTTGGGTCCAGTTTGTCACAGACTAGGTGGGGGTGGTGAGCAGCATTGGGCTGGACTGTTCGTTTGACTCTATCTAGGAGTAGGTTGTTTCAGGCTATTTCCCCCATAGATACTTAGGTGCCGATATGATATGTACTGCGATTCTATATGTATTGCGATTCAAAAATGTGAGTTTATTGCGATTTGATGTTCCAGACATATTGCTCATGTCTGCCACATCCACCACTACCCCCCCAGGCTTTATAATTAGCTCAGTGACTTCTCCCTGATTGGACAGAGCCAATGGAGCTGCCGGCCTCAGCGGAACATCAGTTCCTTATTTTAGCCACTCTGCCTGCCTTACCCCCAGCTGTGTGTGTGTGCGCATGCACGCACACGCCTTACAGACCAGGCAACAAGTCGTCTGGATGAGCAGGTAGCACAGTGACTGCTGACTGCATAAAAAAATTAATCACAGATATTTTGCCTCTTTGCTACACTATATAGACAGACACAGACAGTATTCTCCCATCTCTAGTGTTCTACAAACAAACGGGGTACAGAGTATCTGTTATTGATATGACCAGAGTCATGTATTTAGAAGCTCTGGTTATGACTATAAGGTGTCTCACAGGGTTCATCTACATTTGGCTGACTACCAGGGTCCTCAGCTATAAGCCCTGGTGCTGCAATGTTGAGGTTTGGTGGAAATGAAGTATTTTTACTCACCCTTGTAATGAGACTTGCATTTACCCTATAGGCCTACATGGGCTGTAATTATGTGTTTAGGAGCGCACAAGTGTGTTGAGAGGGAGACCGAGAGGGCGGAGACTGGAGGCCGGGTGGGAATGGAGTTACAAACAAATGGATGGAGGAGAGCGATGCAAGCGCTGAAGACTACACTGGAGGAAAGCAGTCTTTCTCCAACAGAACACTCACTGTTGCATTTCTGGCATCAGTTGTGGAGCCCTATAATAAATGTTTCCTGGAGTCACAACCATCTTCTCTTTATGGAACCACTCTTGTACAGGAACTGTTAGCACTGAAGCGACTTCTCACACGGGTTGTGCAACATCCAGCATCCACCCTTGTACCTGTTCCAGTGACTTCCTGGTTTTCCGGGGTGTTCTGTCATCTGATGCAGCAGGGCAAGTGATTTGATCACTGTGTTTACATCATGGACCCGGTCCTTGCGACCCCTGTGGTCTAAATGTCAATCAATATTCAATCAAGCCTTCTCTGGACGTCACTGATACAGACTGTCATGGACTGATGATTGTCCTGACTTGTTTATTGAGAAACACTGCTGAAGGAGACGAGAGTACGTGACTGCGGACATATTTCTCAAGACTTTAACTAGATTATTCTTCAACCTCTTGTGATTGGAGGAAACTTTTGATCCAGCTCATCGTTAAGGCTGTTCTATTTTTGATATTTCAGCCCATGTTATGTGGTCTGAGTCAAGCAGAGTCATGGGACGCAAGTTCAGTGACTGATTATTATGACTGACAGTCATAGACAGAAGATTGGCCAATTCACATTCTAAATGAACTGTGGAGTTCATCACACAGCGGTGGCTTGACTGTAAACAACAGTTGTGAAATTATTTTGACTCTGTAAATTGGTTGGTGATCATCATCTTAGGCTAGGTTGCCTACATTCCATTGAGGTGACTGCAAACAGTGGTTGGACAGAACAAGCTCACAGTTGAATCAAACTGGACGACCTGGACCAAGTGTCTGATCAGAGGACTTCAGGTCTCCTGGATGGGAAACTTAAGCTGGAAGAGCCAAGGCTCTTCTGAAGATACAGAGTCCTCTTTACAGGGAGAACTAGATGAGCAACAGCCAGGTAAACCAACACAGATGGTCGCATCAACAGGGATTGCTGTCATTTGAAGACTACAGTGACGTGTATGGTTAAATGATGTTTCAAGAGTTTGGCGGTACTGAACACAAGACAAACTCAATGCACATTGATCTGGTACTGTATATACAGTAGCTTGATTCTTGTGTATTTTATTTCTTGTTTGACTATTTTTACATACTTTTTTTTAGAACTCTGCATTTTTGGCAAGCCTTTCATGGTAAATTCTACTAAAAATTGAAGTTACCTTGAGCAAGGCACTTAATCCTAATTGCTCCTGTAAATTGCTTTGGAAAAGTGTCTGCTAAATGACTTAAATATAAAGCCAAATTAAAAATACTTCACCATTGCACCTCAGCAGGCCTATTTGTTCTTGTGCTAAATGTATCCATGCTTGCATTTTTCTTTTTTGGGGGATGGATGGACAAACCTGGCTCTTGTGTTCTTTTCTTCTCAAAGACCAGCCTGTCAAAGCCATCCTGTTTTAGAGCTTTTATGTAAAGAAAAATAGAAGTGCTGGCAGAAATGAAGCGCTGGGGACATTCCTCCCTAGGTTTTTTGTGTAGTGTGGCTTTTGTGAAGGTGCTCATTTGCTGTGCTGAAGTCTAGGGTGGACCCAGCCAGCCAGAGGCCACTAGCCACAGCTCTCTACAGCCTGCCCAGACTAGACTGCATGTGCCTAGGCTCTCAACACTGAGTTGTCTCACTGTTTCATCCATCTGTACATCCACCAACTTCAGAAACTGTTTTTTTTTGTTTAAATTTTGGTTAGGCTATTCCAAAAAATATAAACTGAAAACCATTGATTTCGCTTGTTCTTGGTCAGTTTTGTTTGGGGAGTCTCAAACTACTAGTCGGTGGCCTTGTCAATCTGTGCTATGTGAAAGGTAGCAGCAACATTTACAATATTTAGCGTTAGCCATATTAGCCCTTTTTATTTAGCTTCGTAATCATTGCCTCTTCGGCTCAGCCAGTTAGCAGTGTGTGAACCTAGAGACCCAGGTGTGCTGCTAGGCTTGCATGGAGAGAAGAGGCTCCATGATTGAGGTGGTTGTGTCCATCGTGTAATTACATAGCACTGAGTGGCGTAATGCCATGTTTTGAAAACACGCCGTGCGCCATGAAGCCTAATGAAACTTTGCTGCTGCGTTTAACCTGGCAGGTGGTAAAGAGTGTCTGAGGACCCCAGTTTGTTTGTGTGTGTGTGTGTGTGTGTGTGTGTGTGTGTGTGTGTGTGTGTGTGTGTGTGTGTGTGTGTGTGTGTGTGTGTGTGTGTGTGTGCCCATCGTGGCCTGTGCAATCACCTCAGCTGTGGTGATGAGGCTAATTGGGGCTCAGCAGTGTGTGAGTAGTAGTCTGTGTCAGACAGACTGGTGGGAGATCTGAAAACCCGCTAGCTAGTACAGTAGTTAGACAGTCACTATAAGCCTCACTGCAACCAAAGCTGACCCACGCATCAGTACAGGTGGGTCCCTGCCTGCAAATATCTTGGCTGCAAGTGCTGATATAGGTGCATAGCCACTAATTCACTTTGTGCTTTTTGCTCAGGAAATGTTACCATCTCTATCACTTTTGACCTTCACCTCTCTGTCTTTGGATAATCAGTCATTTACTTGGTTTGGGTCCACATTGAGTGCGCACATGACTGTATAAAACATGAGTTGAGTTGCACCCTCCTTTGCCCTTAGAACAGCCTCAATTTGTCGGAATCGTCGGAATCTACAACGTAGGGCTGGGTGATATGATAGATAAATTATTACGATATCTATATATTTTTTTCATTCGATAACGATAATCATCACAATATTAATCAAATAATGTTTAAAAGTTGCATATCTGCTTCAAATTCAATAATGCCTGAACAAACTGGTTAGAGTGTTGAGCCAGAATGTGCCACATTCTACCCCTGAACAAGGCAGTTAACCCACTGTTCCTAGGCCGTCATTATAAATAAGAAGTTGTTCTTAATTGATTTGCCTAGTTAAATAAAGGTTCTATTTTTTTAATGTTGTGAGTTACACACAGAACAATTTTCCTTCAAGTATAATTTTATGTTTGCAGCCAGGGAGCATGTACCTGGGGTCAATGAAATTGATAACCCTCTTGAAACCTTCCTTTTTGACTGTGCTAATTGGTAGCATGTCCTTAGCAATGCATATTAGCATTTGTGACGTATTTTTGATGTTTGATTGTATGGCATAAGCAATGTCAGTGTTGACTGCTTTGGGCAAACATCCCTAGATTGGCTGGAGCTTGAGGGGCGTTTATCAATACCGTGGCGCAATCTCAAACTTCCTGCATGTTCCAAAGAGTGATTTTGCTTCAGATGTTGAAAAAGGTCTGTCGTATTACCAGACTTCTTAGCCACCTGTCTACGGCACAATTTGCACCAAACATTGCTCTGCTCTTTGTCGGACTTCAAGAAGCCAAACCACTTCCAAATTACTGAAACAGTTTAACCCTTTTTATCAATCATTTATTCGTTGAAAGCGGCTCCTTTCCATGGCTATCACTGCCACTGTTTTCACCTACATCACTCATTTTTCGTGGTTAACAGTGGCTACTCCATCACTCGAGGTTTTAAATGGTTTTTAGTGCATATTGTCACTTCTCCGCACATTCCTGCTGTGTCAGAAGGGAAATGGACTGCTGTACCTAATTATTCTATGTTGACATTATTGAAAATGAATCTATATGTTTTTATATCGTTATTGAGGGATGTAATTACCTAATTATTGATATTGATTTAGCCCTACTACAGCGTGTTAAGTGTTCCACAGCGATGCTGGCCGATGACTACAATGCTTCCCACAGTTGTGCGAGATGTCCTTTGGGTGGTGGACCACTCTTGATACACACGGGAAACTGTTGAGCAGGAAAAACCCTGCAGCGTTGCAGTTCTTGACACAAACCGGTGTGCCTGGCACCTACTACCACACCCCGTTTAGAGGCACTTTAATATTTTGTCTTGCCCATTCATCTTCCAAATGGCACACAAACACTCCATGTCTCAATGCTTTAAAATCCTTCTTTTAACCTGTCTCCCCTTCATCTACTGATTTGATTGGACTTTTTTTGTTGTCATTTAACAGATGCTGTTATCCGGAGCAATTAGGGTTAAGTGCCTTGCTCAACGGCATATCGACAGATTTGCTAGGAACCAGCGATTCGAACTAGGAACCTTTCGATTACTTTCCCAACGCTCTTAATGACTAGGCTACCTGCCGCCCTTAACAAGTGACATCAATAAGGGTTCAAAGCTTTCACCTGGTCAGTCTGTCATGGAAAGAGCAGTTGTTCTTAATGTTTTGTACACTCACTGAACGTGCACATACACACTTTATTGTCCTGTAGCAGACCCGGCACCAGGATACAGTGACTTAAAGCTCTGCATGCCTCCCATTCGGAACAGTTCATGCGTATATTATGACGATATTTTGTGACGTTTTTGTTCATTTTGGTCCTGGGTAAGAGTTTTTTTTTCTTTTCTCTCCGCTGTTCATGAACACCAGGTTTTTTTTCTCGAGGCAACGTGAAGTTCGGTAGCCAAAGTCTTCGCCCCTATGTCAGTCATTGGTCAACAGTAGTGATTATTCAATGAAGTGTTTGTTGACATTCAATGATGGACGACTCGTTTTATGCACATTTTTTCACTTAAGAAATACTGCCAAATACTACCAAATAAATACTGCACCAAATCTTAGATGTCAATTGAGTTGTCTTAGATTTATTCGGACTATTTTGAAGATGTGTATACTGACTACGGCACCTCAAGATAGACAAAGTAATATTGCCGCTTTTTCTCATTTTTCAAGCAAAGGTCTTTTAATTTTTTTTAAATTTACCCTTATTTAACCAGGGAAGTCAGTTCAAATTCTTATTTTCAATGATGGCCTAGGAACAGTGGGAACAGTGGGGCAGAACGACAGATTTGTACCTTGTCAGCTCAGGGGTTTGAACTTGAAACCTTCCAACACTCTAACCACTAGGCTACCCTGCCGCCCCACTTTAAGGGAGTATGTGAGCACACTCGTTCGTCTAGGCACCAGCAGAATTGAAGCATGCGGAGGTAAGGGGGCAATTGAATTTAGGGAGGGAGTAAAACTATTGTTGAGGTTCTTGCATTGGAATGATTGAATTCTGATTAAATCACGCAATACCACAGTAAACAAGGTTAAAATGTTGAGACTCTGTCACGGCCGTCGAAAGAAGTGGACCAAAGTGCAGCGTTGTGAGCGTACATTTTCCTTTTATTTAAAATGTCACCAACAAAACAACAAACGAAGAAACAACCGTGAAGCTTACAGGGCTCCAGTGCCCTTAACAAAAGTCAACTACCCACACTGAAGGAGGGAAAAAGGGCTACCTAAGTATGATTCCCAATCAGAGACAACGATAGACCGCTGTCCCTGATTGAGAACCATACCCGGCCGAAACATAGAAAACAAAACACAGAATGCCCAACCAAATCACACCCTGACCAAACCAAAATAGAGACATCATAAGGCTCTCTCAGGTCAGGGCAAGACAGACTGCGGGGTCATTGGTTACTGAATAGCAGTTTGGCTTAGAATACCGACACAACTGTGAATGTGAACAGAACAAAACAGAGCTACCAAATAGTAGGCCTAGTCAACAAAATATCAGCTCGATAAAGGCATGACACAATCTATATTTAGGCTAGTTACATTAACAGTAAACAAACGCAGTAAACATAAGGTGAACGGAGATCCAAATAACCAAAACAGTCTACAGCCTACTACTGTGAGATGTAGCCTACAGCCTACTACTGTGAGATGTAGCCTACAGCCTACTACTGTGAGATGTAGCCTACAGCCTACTACTGTGAGATGTAGCCTACAGCCTACTACAGTGAGATGCAGTCATGCACAGCTATCTTGCCAAATAAATAGACCTATAGGCCCACTTCAGGAAAATCATGCCGCTCATGAGTTCAGCAACACGTTGTGATATGGCACAATACACTTCTGTGAATCAAATTTGCCCCACGTAATCAATGAAGCAATGTCAGCCTACCATAAACACGTTTCCAATAAGGATAGTTCCATTACCTACCACACAAACCAATTGGCTACCAAGAAATAATAGATCTATTTCTATGATGAAACATACCGATAAGTAGCTATACATCATTTGGGTTCTTGCATTGGAATTCTTTTGAATTCTGCTTATATCACGCTATACCACCAAAAACAAAAGCTCATGCTTTTGACCAACAATTGACAGGTTGGCGTGAAATCTCCGCTGCACTCTATCAGCACCATGGACAGCGCCCTACACACTAAAGCAAGATTTTGATCAAAACCAACCAGCTAGATTGTTTTTTAAACGTTTACGTGTCCTTAAAAACAGCCTATAACTAATTACTATTCATTGTGTTTTGATCAGTAGCATATGCAAAACCTATTGTTTCATTGTTTTTTACTTTCCTAAAACAATAATTGTCCACCTCACTGTTCAGCTGTCAGAGATTTGAGGATTAAATGCATCAGGGCATTGCATCCATAGGCCTATTGGCTTAGGTGTACACTATATTAATATTTAAAATGTATATACATTACCAGTCAAAAGTTTGAACACCTACGCATTCAAGGGTTTTTCTTTATTTTTACTATTTTCTACATTGTAGAATAATAGTGAAGACATCACAACTATGAAATAACACATGGAATCATGTAGTAACCAATAAATTATTAAACAAATCAAAATATATTTTGTGTTCTTCAAAGTAGCCACACTTTGTGCAAAGCTGTCAAGGCAATCTTGGCATTCTCTCAATCAGCTTCACGTAAAATGCTTTTCCAACCGTCTTAAAGGAGTTCCCACATATGCTGAGCACTTGTTGGCTGCTTTTCCTTCTCTCTGCGGTCTAAGTAATCTCAAACCATCTCAATTGGGTTGAGGTCAGGGGATTGTGGAGGCCAGATCATCTGATGCAGCACAACATCACTCTCCTTCTTGGTCAAAGAGCCCTCACACAGCCTTGGGGTGTGTTTTGGATCATTGTTCTGTTGAAAATCAAATGATCCCACAAAGTGCAAACCAGATGGAATGGTGTATCACTGCAAAATCCTGTGGTTTTGTGTGCCTTGAACTCTAAATAAATCACAGACAGTGTCACCAGTAAAGCACCTTCACACCTCCTCCTCCATGCTTCACGGTGGGAACCACACATGCCGAGATCATCCATTCACCCACTCTGCGTCTTACAAAGACACGGCGGTTAGAACCAAACATCTCAAATTTGGACTCATCAGATCAAAGGACGAATTTCCACCGGTCTAATGGCCATTGCTCGTGTTTCTTGGCCCAAGCAAGTCTCTTCTTATTGGTGTTCTTTAGTAGTGGTTTCTTTGCAGCAATTTGACCAAGAAGGCCTGAATCATGCAGTCTCCTCTGAACAGCTACAATCTGAGGTGCAGTTAACTCTAATGAATGTATCATCTGCAGCAGAGGTAACTCTGGGTCTTCCTTTCCTGTCGCAGTCCTCATGAGAGCCAGTTTTCTCATAGCGCTTGATGGTTTTTGTTACTGCACTTGAAAAATGGTAAAAGTTCATGAAATTTTCCAGATTGACTGGCCTTCATGTCTTAAAGTAATGATGGACTGTCATTTCTCTGCTTATTTGAGCTGTTCTTGCTATAATATGGGCTTGGTCTTTTACCAGATATGGCTAACACAACTGATTGTCTGAAATGCATTTAGAAGGAAAGAAATTCCACAAATGAACTTTTAACAAGGCACACCTGTTAATCGAAATATATTCCAGGTGACTACCTCATGAAGCTGGTTGACAGAATGCCCAGAGTGTGCAAAGCTGTCAAGGCAAAGGGTGGCTGCTTTGAAGATTGCCAAATGTAAAACATATTTAACACTTTTTTTGGTTTCGACATGATTCCATATGTGTTTTTTCATAGTTTTGATGTCTTCACTATTATTCTAGAAAATAGTAAAAAAAAATAAAGAAAACCCATTGAATGAATAGGTGTGTCCAAACTTTTGGCTGGTACTGTGTGTGTGTTTTATATGTGTGTGTGTATATGTTATGGTATGGAAGAGAAGCTAAGTCCTAGCCCCAGAGAGAGGGAGATATACTTATGCATGATACGACACCGCCATTAATTTCTTTATACCTGTCAGATAAGCTACTGCGTCTGCTATACAGATAGAAGCGTAAAACAGTCTTCCGCGCCTCAAGTTCAACTGTCGGAGTAAGTTGGAGTGCCTGTGAGCACTACCTTCATCAGGAATGCAAATAGTTACCTTTCGGCGACATTTGCCGTTTTGAATCCAAAATGGGTGACCTACGTGATTTGTGTAGATCCGATGAGAAAAGTTTGAGAGGGGGGCTTTGGAACACTACTGGCTGTAATCGAACGAGTGATGCACATTTGTAGCAATACTGGCTGTATCCAAGGCTCAGCTAATCGTTTACATAACAACAGAATACAGTACAGAGACTGAGGAGAGAAGAGACAACCAATTTGCTAGTTACAGCATCAATACGTGCTCTGGAACGACAGCAGAAAGTGCAAAGTCAGTTTACCAGTTACAGCAGCACGTCCCCAGAACGATAACAAAGAGGTAGGTGAGAAGCCTGACCACGGGTACGGGAGAGAAGGTGATGAAGCGTACTTCATGAGCTGTAACCAAAAAACAACTAACATTTGAGAAAGGTTAGGTGACTGAGAAAGTGTGGTGGAACAAGTTGCTGGCATTATATCTTGCTAGCTGGATCGAATTCTCTGCTAGTTAGCCAGAGAAATGTTGAGCAACATTAGCCAACTTAACTGTTCAAATAATTGAGTTTATGGTGTGAAAATTAGCTGGCTAATAAAGTAAACATAAAAAAAAGCTAATCTGATGTTAATAACCTAACGTTAGTAACCTAACCAATTCGCTAAGGTAACGTAAACTCACTCACGTTTGTACATCGCCTTGATCCAATTGACCTTATTTTAGCACCCCAAAAACGTAATACTTCCAGATCAACTGTAATATCAATACCATTGCAAAGCACAATTTCTCCTCTTTCCAACAAAATTAATGACATGACCTCCACCTCTGCCCGTTTCTGCATAATTCAAGCAGGCAATGAGCTCCGTCTGATCTTTTTATAAATGGTGGGTGGGGAAGCGAAACTAATGTGTGATAGTGAGAAGGAGAGATGTCGTGTGGGAAAACGGCTTTTTTCCCCCCTCGATCTGTCCAATTTATCAACTTATCGCCTCTAAAATGTAAATAAAACAAGAGTTTATATAATGTGTCATTACATACCTTTTTGAAGGTTTGTGTTGAATTTTAATCGGGTTTTTAGGGCGGTGCTAAAGTGATCTTCAGAAGTAAACATTGTCTTTTGAAAGTCATGATCGCTTGCAGTGACGACGACGCAAAAAATGACTAGGTATCCCCCCACTTACCCCGTCACTGTCCATTTCTTGTTTTTAAACGATGAGAGAAGTGCTACACCTGGTGGAGAGAGAAATCGTTGCTGTAAAGCATGACACGTCACAGGGTCCGTTTTTTTTTTTTTCAACTTTTCTCCAATACTATAGAGCCATTACCATGTCGATCAATGCTTGAATAGAAATGTAGTTCACACCACAGATTTTGGATTTTGAAGTCGACACAGTCACTACAGTCCCATTAGTTTTCTTTGCAGCCTCGTTTGAATGTCGCGGTTGCGCACATTTGTACGGAATGGGGTGAGTATATGTTAACTTGCCATCCCTCAAGATATAACGCGTTAGTTGCTTACTGGAACCTGGAAATCTGTGTGAAATGTTAACTAGCTAACGAACTAATGTTTTCTCTTTACAGTATGTGGTTAATTTTCAGAATGAGAGAATTAGGTTAAAATGAGGCGTTGCTTGTTAAACAAGTGGATTCAGGGATTAAGTGGAGCTGGAGCTGGGCCTGGCTTAAGCTGGATGCCACTATAGAGGTGAAATGAACACCAGACACTTCCCTCTTTCTCACTTTTTCAATACAGTGGATAAAAAAGGGTTTGCCAGGTGTTACTCTGCCTGAAAGAGATCAATTATGCCAACAAAGGGTATCATAATCTGCTGGCATATTGTAGAACAGATGTCCACAGGCAGAAAGTGTACAATATAATAATGTGCAGTGTAGCCCAAAGATATTGCTTTTGTTGTGTTGAAATTGACAGTAACACGTGTGAATTACTCCGTGAATGCTATTTTTAAACACATGTAGCCTTGTTCACTTGATCGATGTCTACTATAGTGGCCACTATAATAGAGCAAAAATAGAATGCTTGTTTGTTTCATTCTATTTATACTTTAAGATGTTTTTTTCCCTCCCAAGTGTAGTAGTGTGTGGGTGGTCACAAGCAGTCTATTATGAAGGCTCTCATGGCTAACTGCAATATTAGTGTATTATCAAGACTTGAGTGTCATTTGCAGTAAAGTCTAGGCAACAAATAACATTGGATTTCTTTCTTTACATTTTATATTGATATTTATTTTATAACTGGCCTACTTATAACCATTTTACAACGGGCCTACTTATAACCATTTTACAACGGGCCTACTTATAACCATTTTACAACGGGCCTACTTAGAACCTATCTTAAACTAAATACGGAGCACACTATTAAAAAGGCAGATCGAACTTAATTTAGCTAAGGAAAATATCTCAAAAGAATTAAACAATGCACGTTTTGCATATTTAAAGAAATGGTTTGGATTAATAAATATGCCTACAATAATAATGATATACATTAAAAATTTTAAATTTAAATTCCAAAACTGTCAAAAAAAGTTGTGATATTGTAATGGACTAAGATGACGTGGCCAAAGCAGGCTATTGAGCAACTCCCTAATGAGGTAGGATGCTCAATAGGGAGGTAGGTGCTCAATAGCCTGCTTTGGCTGCGTCATCTTAGTCCACTACAATATCACAACTTTTCCATACAGACATTTCCCCTTGTAGCCTGGCTTCAGACTAACAGACTCCCCTGGTTGCACTGGGGCACGAGCCCATCATTTGGTTGCAAATAGAGCAATAGAATCGAGCAATCGAGCAATAGAAAAAATGATTAGTCCTGTAAAGTCAGTCACAGTGCTTTATTAAAAAGCGTAGTAGACTACTGAGAGATGGTGTTGAGTAAATGTTATTTCATTTTTTAAATTTAACCTTTATTTAACTAGGCAACAAATTCTTATTTACGATGACGGCCTAGGAACAGTGGGCAGATCGACAGATTTTTACCTTGCCAGCTTGGGGATTCGACCTAGCAACCGTTTGGTTACTGGCCCAACGCTCTAACCACTAGGCTACCTGCCGCACCTTGGCATGCGCATGGTGATATTAGTCTTGTGTGCGGGGGCTCGGCCATGGAAACCCCATTTCATGAAGCTCCCGACGAACAGTTCTTGTGCTGACATTGCTTCCAACGTCAGTGCTACGTGCTTGCTTCATCACTCGGTGGTCCCGTTCTGTGAGCTTGTGTGGCCTACCACTTCACGGCTGAGCCATTATTGCTTCTAGATGTCTCCACTTCACAATAACAGCACTTACAGTTGACCGGGGCAGCTCTAGCAGGGCAGAAATTTGACAAACTGATGGTGCCATGTTGAAAGTCACTGAGCTCTTCAGTAAGGCCATTGTACTGCCAATGGTCAACTACTCTAAAGATAGATCACTAACTCTCAAGATAATTCCCACTCATAGTAGCCGTGTATTAATCGAACAGTACATTTCATTTCCTTATTTTTTTTTGCAGTTGTAGCCTACCATCTAATGAGGCCTAAGCACCCGCAATGACCAATGCTCATTTTGCATGCTCTGTATCTCCAAGCCATAATAAATATCTTTGTGAAATAGTTGCTATTGAGCTCATAGAGTTGAAAAATAAAACATTTACCTACAGAAAGCTGAGAACATCCTCTCTCCATCTGTGACAACAGGATAGCTGTGTTTTTCCAGCAATTGGATAAAAAAGTGGTATACAATCAGAGCACGTCTTTCTCCGGGAGCATTTGAAAGGAGAGCGAAAGTGGCTCGCTCGACACAGCAGCAGGCCCCAGTGAAACAGGTACAGGGGCAGGCAGACACTTTCATTACAGGAATCATGAGGATAATGTACTTTACTGTTTGACCAAATCATGGTTTTAGCCTCCTAAACAAAATAGGACGTTTTCAGTGAGGTGAATGAATGTGCAGCATGCACCAATGCAACCAATACATTTTTTTACTACCACAGCCGGGTGTCCTATAGGTTGCAAAATACGACGAAATGTAGGCTTTTCACTATAGGCGTACTCTAACTTTCGTTTTACTTAAATGAAAAAGGCCTCAATCTTTGCGATCAACAGTAACCTAGGCCAAGGCTCCTCTCTCGCTATGCTCACCAGCGTGGCAGGCCTGGACAATTTGGCCGGCTATAATTTTATTCATCGGCTTTTCATAAATGTTATCGTCCAAAAGCAGGCAATCACTGGCTAACGGAAACCCCGCACCCCAGTGGTTTTCCATAGCCCCCATGCACACACCGCGCTCTGTCGATTGTGCTAACTTAGTGGAGATTTAGCAGGAACCTGTCACTTTTTGGGAATCTAAAAGGAAAACAGACGGGGCTAAGCCCCCTTGTGGATCCGGGTACATCCTGCAGGAGTCGGTGTGTGTAGTGTAATGTGGTGTGTGTAGTGTAATGTGGTGTGTGTAGTGTAATGTGGTGTGGTGTAGTGTAAAAGACTAAACCTCATATTATGTGTAATGTTTCTGTAGCCGGAGAGGAGGGGAGGGGAGCAGACATAGCACTGGCTTGGGCTGACTAGGGGATGGGACAAGGCATGTGGGGAATGTGGAACTTCAGGGCTCCCTGTTTAGGCATGTCGGGGGGTGAAAAGGGGTATTCCTTCCTCCACTAATCCATTTCTGAATCTTAGTTGAAATAGTAAGCAGAGAAGGGTGTGTGAGCTCTCTCCCTCCTCTCTTCCTTTCCCAACCCCACTGCAGCCCTGTGACCGCTCACCCATCTCTCAGACACCTGTGTCACACAGTATGACACACAACCACGCACACACACTAGTCATCCCATCAGGCAGTGCGGCGGTTGGTTGCTTTTAGCCCCTCTAGGAAGTTTGTGGGCTTTCTGCTTGAGTACATCGGGCTTAGCCTGACCCACTTCCTCATGTCCTCGTCCTCTCCTGTTGCAACAGGCCGTCTGGAGGCTAGACCACGGCAGGGATTTCTCCTGGCCAGTCCTGCCCACTCAGAACATCTCATATGTGGAAGGATTCCCAGCTGATGCCCACTATCTCTCCATAGTCCTCATCTCTCTCAGCACTGACAGTGTGAGCTGAATGAACAGAGGAGGATTGTATAGTGAGTGACGGAGAGATGGGCTAGTAGTACTATCTTCTCTACAATGTGCTAAAGGTCATTTACTCATATCATCATCAGTGCTTGCTCACACTTAAGTAGTGCTGAAGTACTTGGCTGATCTGGGGCTGTATGTGCTTTGAGTATCTCTGTCTGAAGAGCTTTAGAGGCTCTCTCTCTATCTCCCGCTCTCTCTCTCTTCTCTCTGTCTTTCTGTCGCCCTCTCTTCCTCCCCCACCTCTCTGTCTTTCTCTCTCTCCACCACCAAACAACAGTGGTTCACATCATACAGAGCTACTACTGCCATAGGGCCTAGTGTTTATCTCCCTGGATCAGATGATATATGTATCTCTGCTCTCAGCTACTGTTAGATCTACTGACAGTATTTATATCAATACAGAAAAGGCCCTAAAGTCCATAAACAAGAGGAAAGATGGCTAAGAAAGTGGCACCATTTCAGAATAAGAGACAAGAAGGACAAGGGGTCATCTCATTTTTCACCTCTCATTCATTTTCCTGCCATGTAGCTGACGTATGGACATTTCTGTCAGTTTGTAGTTTCGGTTCGGTTCGCTTGAATTCCATGTTCTGGTTCACTTTTTTAGGACAATGTAAACTCAAAGCTCTCCAGGTTCGATTGTCATTATTCCTGTACCTCACACTAGACTACTGCAACACCATTTCCCCTGCCATAAACACTCACATTGGTGACACAAAAGAGAAGGGGAAAAAAAATTGGGTATTGATTAATGATTGTCAAGGACGCACAGACATTTTTAGTTCAGATGATTTGTTTGCAATATATGTGATCTATATACAGTACCAGTCACAGGTTTGGACCCACCTACTTATTCAATGGTTTTTCTTTCTTTTGACATTTTCTACATTGTATATGGCAATAAACCCTTGAATGAGTAGGTGTGTCCACACTTTTGACTGGTACTGTATATGTGATCTATAGGCTAAGAGCTTCATAAACTGCTTATGATTGTGGGGTTTGAATAGTGTGAGAAGGCTATATTTGGTGAGAATCACAGCATAAGGTTGTATAAACAACCATAGGGTATAAACATAAATTCTAGCTCTTAAAGGAGCAGTAGCCTACCTTGGGTGTACAATTTTCATTTATTCGGCAGTTATTCTATTGCTATTTATTCTGTTACCAAACAAATTACAATTTATGTCTCATATTTTAACTGAATGCAATCTATTAGCTTCCAAAATGTAAGTAGGTATATCTAGCTGTCCGATAACACATTCTGGTGTAAAGACTTGTCCTGCACTTTATTAAAACCCAGCCTGCTTGAGTGAATGTTGGAAAAACATATTGGTTCCTTTATAAACATAGCAATGTGAATGCAAAGAGGACTTCTGCATGGTGCAGCTTTAAAAACCTGCTGGATGTAAAATATTGTGCGCTGTAGCTGGGAAAAAATATATATATGTATCTCTGCATGACAAGATAATGATGTTTGTTTCCAACATTAGGGCTGTTTTCCTAAAGAAGTCAAATCTTGCCACGATACGAGTATCGCGATAATTGTCCCAGCCCTAATTTCTATTTGTTTGTGATGCTTTAGTTAGTCTGCTTTTCTCAGGTGACCTGCTGCAAGCCCAGTCTCTCTCTCACTTGAAGTGGGTGCGTGTCATGCATCTCATTTCTGTGTATGTGTGCATTGTGAGCCTGGCGATCCTAGGTTAGTCAGCATGTTGCATACCCAGGCAGCTCATGGCTGTGAATCCGGGTAGAGAGGATGGGAGGGAGCCGGCGGGGGGAGGGGCAGGAAATAGTGGCAGTGACCTGGCTGGCGTCAGGGGGGACGGAACAGGAGCGGTACCCAGGCTGGAATGACACACAACCAGGCCACACACACCGCACGCACACGCACGCACATTCATCCATCCATCCATCCAGCTAGAACAGTAGAAAACGTGACCACGTGACAGGGCCTACTGACTGGAGGTCATGTGACAGAAATTCTATAATAACCATAATTCTATCCTTGGCTCTGTGGACATCATGGCGTGAAGGAGTTTAGGCCTACATGTATGGTCTGTCTGTCTGAGAGAGTGTGCTTGTTGTTTATGCTAGCATTTGGGTCACAGCCTCGGTAGTAAAAGCTCTCTGCAAAGGCTTGTGAGCCATTTGACTGCAGTCCAGTTGGTTCATTCTTTCTTGTATTTGAGTCTTTTTGTTGAGTCAGGATGAATAGCCTCATGAATAACCTAGAAAGGTGTGTGTGTGTGTGTGTGTGTGTGTGTGTGTACAGGACAATTGAATGATCCAGTACCAAGGCACCGTGCTGTCCCCATGGACACCCATACTGAGCTGGTGGCGTGCCAAGTGTTCCCATAAACTAATATCCCCCCCCATAAACTAATATCCCCCCCCCCCCCACTGATCCATATCAATAGAAGGATGAACATTCAAGAGAATACAAAGACCCTCAAAAGGATCTGTCTTCAAAAGTACATTTTACATGGATTCTATGTAGGAGTACACACACAATGCTTGGGAAGCCCACTGCGCTTGGGAGCATTCAATCCAATTAATGTAACTTTATTGGGAGCATGTCGAAAAGGGTAAAGTCCTTTGGAACTTTAGTTTCATCCCTGCTATGGAATATAAATCGTTGCCAGATAATCTGACCTAGTGTTTTTCCAGTCAGTTGCATATGGATTGGTTATAGGCCCAGGAGGCTTGATGTTAATTGCTGGGCTGGTTGAATATGCTGAATAGGTTATACAGGACACAAGCAGGTCTTTTGTTTGTAACACCAGGCTATTCTCTTTGTGTGTGTGTGGAGAGATGCATAGATTTCATGTGTTTTGTGTATTTGTTTTTTTCCTCACCTCCGGGCCCCCGTGGTGTAGTATGTTAATACAGTTTGTGCCTTGCACCATTCAACCATGTAATCAACACGCCGTTTGTGAGAAATGACACTCCCCAAGGCAGAGAGAGGGAGAGCGATCGCAACTTTTGTTGTCTCCATACTTAGTTGAACAGAGGAGGCATTGAGGCATGTCTAAGGTCAATGTTTATGTGTGCCCCACACAATGTACACACAAGCCCTTATCCTAGCCTTTTCCTTACTGTCAAAGTGCTGCTGTCCTACATTTTACACAGAATGGCTCCTCTGAGTCTGAATAGGTGTTTAAGCATGTTTCTTAAGACTGTCTTGATGATAATATAATAGGCCTGTATTACCCTAAAGCACAGGTCTCATGGTTCCACTCTTCCAAGGAAGACCTTTGATTAAATGGGATCATTGGAGTCCTAACGCAGTGTATTGGAATGTAATTAGTGGGCTATGGCTCATTCAGTGTTTGTACAACATGTAGCTTAAGTTACTTATTTTATTAACCTTATAAAGTTCTGTGGCGGTGGTTTCCTGATGTCAAATAATATAATATTCAAGAGCTTTTAATTTCCTGTTTTAGAGTAGGGGTGTGAAAGTTTAGACAATCCAACTTTTTAAAGGAAGTCGGGATCCTTATTGTTAGGAAAAATCCTTAACCGGAAACTGCCACAAAGATTAATTCTCAGTGCACTTATCACAAAACATTATTTTTCATGTTATATCCTAGCTAGACAATAGGCTATAAAGGCCTGGGGAAAGTTGTGTGAACTTTAGGCTACTTTGGTGAATTTGTGAGGCATCAAGACAAGACATTGCGAGATACAGAGTACTAAGATATTGTTTGTCTGCCCCCCTCTTCTCTCCCTTGCGCTGTTTCGGCTGCTCTTGCTTTTCACTAATGATGTGTGTTCAGTCTGTTGCGTGTTGAATATTCTAGCCTATTCATTGATGATAATCTTTGTTTTACTGAAGTTGCAAGACATTGCAAGCCCAAAAATGTAAAGATACAGCATTCCATTGCAAGATAGAGTTTTTAATAGGCCTAGTGCACGGTTTTGACTGTCTGTCTGGTGGCCTACCTGCATATGCAGTTGAAGTCTGAAGTTTGCATACACCTTAGCCAAACACATTTAAACTAAGTTTTTCACAATTCCTGACATTTAATCCTCATAAAAATTCCCTGTCTTAGGTCAGTTAGGATCATCACTTTATTTTAAGAATGTGAAATGTCAGAATAATAGTAGAATGATTTATTTAATATTTTATTTCTTTCATCACATTCCCAGTGGGTCAGAAGTTTACATACACTCAATTAAATCAAATCCAATTTTATTGGTCACATACACATGGTGTTAATGCGAGTGTAACAAAATGCTTGTACTTCTAGTTCTGACCATGCAGTAATATCTAACAAGTAATCTAACAATTTCACAACAACTAGATTATACACACAAGTGTAAAGGAATTAATAAGAATATGTACATATAAATATATGGATGAGCGATGGCTGAACGGCATAGGCAAGATGCAGTAGATGGTATAGAGTACAGTATATACATATGAGATGAGTAAAGTAGGGTATGTAAACATTATATAAAGTGGCATATTATACTGCATGGCATAGTGTGGAAATGATAATAAAAATACAGGAAATTTAGAAATTGATGGAGTTGGATTGAACAGTATAAATGGAAAAGCCCCATTTTAAAATAAATTATTTGTGTTTCCATCCTACTACGTATTTAGAACTTTTATTATTCAAGAACCGGTTTCCTTCTTCTCCGGCAACTGAGTTAGGAAGGACGCTTTTATCTTTGTAGTGACTGGGTGTATAGATACACCACCCAAAGTGTAATTAATAACTTCAATGTCTGCTTTTTAAAAATTTGTACCCATCTACCAATAGTTGCCCTTCTTTGCAAGGCATTGGAAAAACTCCCTGGTCTTTTGTGGTTGAGTGTTGGAAATTCACTGCTTGACTGAGGGACCTTACAATTATCTGTATGTGTGGGGTACAGAGATAATGTAGTCATTCAAAAATCTTGTTAACCTGTTAGTCCTATAGGGGCATTATTTCATTTTTGGATAAAAAGACGTGCCCGTTTTAAGCGCAATATTTTGTCACGAAAAGATGCTCGACTATGCTTGGAATTGATAGTTTTGGAAAGAAGACACTCTCTTACGTTTCCAGAACTGCAAAGATTTTCACTGTGAGTGCCTTATAACAAAAGCTTCAGGCAAAACCAAGATGTTTGAGCGACCAGGAAATGAACAGGATTTCTGAAGCTACGTTTTCCATGATCGCCTTATATGGCTGTGAATGCGACAGGAATGAACGGACACTTTCTAGCGTTTCCCCAAGGTGTCTGCAGCATTGTGACGTATTTGTAGGCATATCATTGGAAGATTGACCGCTTCCACACGATGTCGCCAGTGCTGGCATTTTGAGCAGACTTAATCCTTGGTTCTATTACGTTTTACCCTTTCCTGTTTCAGTTTGTCAACAGGAAGTTATTAAAATGGGAAAGATGGCCGTTGATTTCCAGACTAGCTGCTATCGAATACAAATCGCCCCGTGATGAATTGTATAGCTAATTAACGTTTATTAATACCTAAAGTTGGTTTAGAAAAGTAGTTTGAAGTGTTTTGTAAAAGTATATAGGCACCTTTTGTCATTTTAAAAAGTGACGTTGTGTCTTGGAAAACGGAATATTCCTGGATCAGACCGGTCTTCAGAAAATGACATTTTGGCTATACAATGACGGATTTAATCGGGAAAAAGACCCAACTGGGATGTTTATGGGATATATAGGAGTGCCAAGAAAGAAGCTTGTCAACGGTAATGAATGTTTTATATTTTATTTCAGCGTTTTGGGTAGCGACGGATAACGCAAAATCTGTCGTTTTAGGTGACGTTGCAGTATTTTGAGGGTGCATGGTATCAGATAATAGCTTCTCATGCTTTCCCCGAAAAGCATTTTACAAATCTGACTTGGTGGATAGATTCACAACGAGTGTAGCTTTAATTCAGTATATTGTATGTCAATTTTAATGAAAGTTTGAGGTTTATCAACCTCTATAGGTGGCGCTCTTGAACATTTCCGCTGATTGTGGTCCCCACTTCGGTACCACGTCCTTAAGAAGTTTTAAGTGACTTGTTAAGCACATGTTTACTCCTGAATTTAGGCTTACCATAAGAAAGGGGTCGAATACTTATTGACTAAAGACATTTCAGCTTAAAATGTTGTATTTATTTGTACAAATTTCAACAATGAAATTATTCCACTTTTACATTATGGGGTATTGTGTATAGGCCAGTAACAAAAAAAAATCTAATTGTAATCTGCAACAAAATGTGGGAAAAGTCGGGGCCTCCTGAGTGGCGCAGTGGTCTAAGGCTCTGCATCGCAGTGCTAGAGGCATCACAACAGGTGACACAGGGTTTGATCCCGGGCTGTGTTGCAGCCAGCCGCGACCGGGAGACCAATGAGGGTTTGTCCGGCTGGGATGTCCTTGTCCCATCACGCTCTAGCGACTCCTTGTGGCGGCCGGGCGCATGCACGCTGACTTCGGTCGCCAGCTGTACAGTGTTTCCTCCGACACATTGGTGTGGCTGGCTTCCGGGTTAAGCAAGCAGTGTGTCAGGAAGCAGTGCGGCTGGGGGGGGTTGTGTTTCGGATGACGCGTGGCTCTTGACCTTCGCCTCTCCTGATTCCATACGAGAGTTGCAGTGATGGGACAAGACTGTAACTACCAATAGGATATCACGAAATCGTGGAGAAAAATAAAAAGGGGTAATAAAATAAAAAGTCAGAACCGTCCAGAGTAGTGATTTGTAGGGGTCCAGATTTTTCAGCTCTTTCAGAACATCAGCTGACTGGATTTGAGAGAAGGAGAAATGGGGAAGGCTTGGGTGAGTTGCTGTGGGGGGTACAGTTCTGTTGACCGGGGTAGGAGTAGCCAGGTGGAAAGCATGGCCAGCTGTAGAAAAATTCTTATTGAAATTCTCAATTATAGTGGATGTATCGGTGGTGACATAGTTTCCTATCCTCAGTGTAGTGGGCAACTGGGAGGAGGTGTTCTTATTCTCCATGGACTTTACGGTGTCCCAGAACTTTTTTGAGTTTGTGTTGCCGGAAGCAAATTTCTGCTTGAAAAAGCTAGCTAGCCATGGCTTTTCTAACTGCCTGTGTATATTGGTTTCTAACTTCCCTGAAAAGTTGCATATCACGGGGGCTGTTCGATGCTAATGCAGAACGCCATAGGATGTTTTTGTGTTGGTTAAGGGCAGTCAGGTCTGGAGAGAACCAAGGGCGTGCCCGTGTTTATGGCTTTGGAGTGGTACCTGGTAGGTTCATTGATAATTTGTGTGAGATTGAAGGTATCAAGCTTAGATTGTAGGATTGCTGAGGTGTTCCAGTTTAGGTCACCTAGCAGCACGAGCTCTGAAGATAGATGGGGGGGCAATCAGTTCACATATGGTGTCCAGAGCACAGCCAGGGGCAGAGGGTGGTCTATAACAGGTGGCAACGGTGAAATACTTGTTTTTAGAGAGGTGGGTTTCTAAAGGTAGAAATTCAAATTGTTTGGCTACAGACCTGGATAGTAGGACAGAACTCTGCAGGCTATTTCTGCAGTAGATTGCAACACCGCCCCATTTGGCTGTTCTATCTTGTCTGAAAATGTTGTAGTTAGGGATGGAAATTTCAGCGTTTTTGGTGGTCTTCCTAAGCCAGGATTCAGACACGGCTAGGACATCCGGGTTGGCAGAGTGTGCTAAAGCTTTATTAAATACATTTAGGAAGGAGGCTTCTAATGTTAACATGCATGAAACCAAGGCTATTACGGTTACAGAAGCCACCATTAAAGAGCGCCTGGGGAATGGGAGTGGAGCTAGGCTCGGCAGGGCCTGGATTCACCTCTACATCACCAGAGGAGGAGTAGGGTAAGGGTACGGCTAAAAGCTATGAGAATTGGTTTTCTAGGACGTCCAGAACGAACAGTAAAAGGAGGTTTCTGGGGGGCGATAAAATAGCTTCAAGGTATAATATACAGACAAAGGAATGGTAGGATGTGAATACAGTGGAGGTAAACCTAGGCATTGAGTGATGATGAGAGAGATATTGTCTCTAGAAACATTGAAACCAGGTAATGTCATCGCATGTGTGGGTGGTCGAACTGAAAGGTTGGATAAGGTATAATGAGCAGGGCTAGAGGCTCTACAGTGAAATAAACACTAACCAGAACAGCAATGGACAAGGCATATTGACATTAAGGAGAGGCATGCTTAGCCGAGTGATCATAAGGGTCCAGTGAGTAGTGAAGTTGGTTGGGGTCACGGCGATTCAGACAGCTAGCCGGGCCATCGGTAGCAAGCTGACAGAGGATGGAGGTCTGTTTTTAACCACCTCGTGCATTTCCGGCGGTAGATTAGTGGGGTTCCGTGTGGTAGAGGGGACCAACCCAATTGGCAAAATAGATATACATGTAGTTATAGTGACCTAAGAAAACTGTCCGAGAGACCTATTCAGATAGCTGACGAATAGCGGGGTTCAGGTAATGTCGCAACGGAGGGGCCAGTTGGATAACTCCCTCGGGCAGATAACGTCGGTAGTCAAATCAAATCAAATCAAATTTATTTATATAGCCCTTCGTACATCAGCTGATATCTCAAAGTGCTGTACAGAAACCCAGCCTAAAACCCCAAACAGCAAACAATGCAGGTGTAAAAGTCCAGTCGTGAAGGCCCGGTGGGGCTCTGCGTCGGCAGTAAAACGGGTCCGGATAGGTGATTATAGCCCAGGAGTGGCTGATGGAACTCTTCAGCTGGCTAGCTCCGGAATAATTGAAAATGTATCCTTCTCTACTATATGGGAGTGGATGGGGAGTGCTTGGTCCCTGGAGTCCCAAAGTGGTGTATACTGACGCCACACCCCTTAACACAATCTGACTTCCTGTCTGCCCCAGTGCTCCTTCCTGTGGCTCATTGTTCTGGAGCGTGGCTCGAAACGGAAGCCCTACAGGAAAAACCCCACCAATCACTGGACAGGACCCAGTCCTCCATGATCCCTGCCAAGCCTACCCCAATATGAGGCAACACATGTATAGACATCAAAACAATGGCGATGCATAAAATCATTCACTCAGCATTCAACTTTTTGGGGGGTCTCACACGTGCCTTGAGAAGTCTTGCATTCCATTCCAATTCTCTGTAGGTTTCTTATTTTAAACTTCACATCTGTTACTCAGTGAGGTCTTCATCTGCGACTAGAACAGCTTGAGTCTAACTGCAAATAGCAGCCTCTGTTCTGCCAGGTCACACGGCACTATTTCAGTAATATACTTCATATATCCTGTAGGGTATCATGATACCCGTATCGCGATACTACTATACCTGATTTTCCTTGGCAAAAAGGAAAACACAAAGCAGACTAAACTCTTTGGTCCTTTAAAAACCCACTGTATGTGACATATAGTGTGCTTTAGCTTGGAAAAGAAACATGGGATTCTGGGTGACATCAGGCTGCTTGTTACCAGCTTTAGGACTGTTTTCCTCAGGAAATTCAGTACACGTCATGTTTTGTTTCTTTGCCATGATACCTTGGAGTATCACAATACTGTTATCGTGACAACCCTTAGTATCCTGAATTATAATTCATTTAGCCATGAATATCTATACTACATGTCAGGTCTATGAATTATGTGGTACACCTGTGATGGTAGCATTCCAGTTCTATCCATTTCTAAGAAGAGTAGTATGTTTATGAAGTTCTAGTGATAGCAGATGCTGCTCTCGTAACCACACTACATCTAGCTGGGTTAATTTTCAGCTGACAGACTTCCCTCCCTCGGCCTGCAACATTTCAGATGCGGGAGTACGACTGCAACAGCTGATTTATCATCTCAATAGTCAGAAATAAGAGTCTCGTTATGTCAGTCGCTTAGTGAAGCTGTTATTAATGCTACTTATCGTGGGCTTTTAATTATGCACGTTTCTAAGTCACTTGTGTTTTTATACAGTGACACACATACACACACGCACACACACACACACACGCACACACACACACACACACACACACACACACACACACACACACAGAGAGAGAGTCTGTAGCTCCCCGAAGAAGAGAACACTCACCAGGAAGTGATCAGTAACTCTCTTAGTCATTCACCATGCATCATTTCTGCTAATATGTGCTTTGAGGAAATGAAGGGAGTCACACTTTAAGCGAATGATTCACTCTCATTTAATCACCACCCAATCCTCTCTACTGCTTTTTAGCTGATGCTCTCTCTCCATCTCTCTTCTCTGTGTTGCTCTTTCTCTCTGTTTTTTCACTTGCTCTCCTTCCCTTCTTTCAGTATATTGCTCTCTCTCGCTCTCTCTCGCTCTTGCTCTCTCTCGCTCTCTCCCGCTCTCTTCCGCTCTCTGTGTGTGAGGGCTGCTTTGTACTCTTCCCATTACTTAACAGCTGGCACTGAGACCTCTGTGACTTACTGCTGTCATTTAGCCTAGCAACCTCCAATTCCACACATACACTTCCGTTGAACATTCGAGCCCGACTGATAAATCGGTTGACTGATATTATCGTCCGATGTTAGCCTTTCACAGAAATATTTGTATCGGTCTTTATTCCACAGATAAAGGGCCAATTTTATTATATACAGAGGGGCAAAAAAGTATTTAGTCAGCCACCAATTGTGTAAGTTCTCCCACTTAAAAAGATGAGAGGCCTGTAATTTTCATCATAGGTACACTTCAACTATGACAGACAAAATTAGAAAAAAAAAATCTAGAAAATCACATTGTAGGATTTTTAATGAATTTATTTGCAAATTATGGTGGAAAATAAGTATTTGGTCACCTACAAACAACCAAGATTTCTGGTCTCTCAGTCCTCTTCTTTAAAAGGTCCTCTGTCCTCCACTCGTTACCTGTATTAATGGCACCTATTTGAACTTGTTATCAGTATAAAAGACACCTGTCCACAACCTCAAACAGTCACACTCCAAACTCCACTATGGCCAAGACCAAAGAGCTGTCAAAGGACACCAGAAACAAAATTGTAGACCTGCACCAGGCTGGGAAGACTGAATCTGCAATAGGTAAGCAGCTTGTTTTGAAGAAATCAACTGTGGGAGCAAATATTAGGAAATGGAAGACATACAAGACCACTGATAATCTCCCTCGATCTGGGGCTCCATGCAAGATCTCACCCCGTGAGGTTAAACTACAGTTGAAGTCGGAAGTTTACATACACTTAGGTTGGAGTCATTAAAACTCATTTTCAACCACTCCACAAATTTCTTGTCCTAACTGACTTGCCAAAACTATACTTTGTTAACATCTACTTTGTGCATGACAAATTTGCATCATAATTTTTCAAACATTTGTTTACAGACAGATTATTTCACTTATAATTCACTGTATCACAATTCCAGTGGGTCAGAAGTTTACGTACACTAAGTTGACTGTGCCTTTAAACAGCTTGGAAATTCTAGAAAATTATGTTGTGGTTTTAGAAGCTTCTGATAATAATTTGAGTCAATTGGAGGTGTATCTGTGGATGTATTTCAAGGCCTACCTTCAAACTCAGGCCTCTTTGCTTGATATCATATAATATAATGATAATAATTATATAATTCATGCCTTACCTTTGAAGAGCTTCTTCTGTTGGCACACCAATATGTCCCATAAACATTAAAAAAAATGGTCCTTTTGTTAGATTTATTCCGTCGTTATTTCTCCAAAATGCCAATTTATTTGGCGCGTTTGATCCAGAAAAACACCGGTTCCAACTCGTGCAACATGACTACAAAATATCTAATAAGTTACCTGTAATCTTTGTCCAAACATTTCAAACAACTTTCCTAATACAACTTTTGATAATATTTTTTAAATGTAAATAATCAATATAATTTAAAGCGGGATAAACTGCGTTCAATAGCGGATAAAAACAAAGTGGAGTGAGCTTTCAGGTCGCGCTCCCCAACCACAACAGTACACTAGACTCGACCCTCATTCTGAACAGCCCTACTTCTTCATTTCTCAAAGGAAAAACATCAACCAATTTCTAAAGAATGTTGAAATCCAGTGGAAGCGATAGGAACTGCAAGCAAGTGCCTTACAAATCTAGATCCACATTGAAAACACTTTCACCTCAAACTTTTCTTGGATGGTTTATGTCCTCTGGGTTTTGCCTGCCAAATAGGTTCTGTTATACTCAGACATCATTAAAACAGTTTGTGTTTTCTATCCAAATCTACTAATAATATGCATATTCTAGCTTCTAGACCTGAGTAGCAGGCAGTTTACTTTGGGCACACTTTTCATCCGGACGTGAAAATACCGCCCCCTTACAGACGGTAGGCAATTAAGGTCACAGTTATGAAAACTTAGGACACTAAAGAGGCCTTTCTACAGACTCTGAAAAACACCAAAAGAAAGATGCCCAGGGTCCCTGCTCATCTGCGTGAATGTGCCTTAGGTGAGACGCCTAAGACAGAGCGGACATCTGATCATCCTCACAGTGGCAGACCACGTATAACAACACCTGCACAGGATCGGTACATCCGAACATCACACCTGTGGGACAGGTACAGGATGGCGGCGACAACAACTGTCCGAGTTACACCAGGAACGCACAATCCCTCCATCAGTACTCAGACTGTCCGCAATAGGCTGAGAGAGGCTGGACTGAAGGCTTGTAGGCCTGTTGTAAGGCAGGTCCTCACCAGACATCACAGGCAACAACGTCGCCCATGGGCACAAACCCACCGTCGCTAGACCAGACAGGACTGGCAAAAAGTGCTCTTCACCAACGAGTCACGGTTTAGTCTCACCAGGGGTGATGGTCAGATTCACGTTTATTGTCGAAGGAATGAGCGTTACACTGAGGCCTGTACTCTGGAGCGGTTCTACTATAGAATAGGCTGTGCTGCAGCAAATGTAGAGCCAACCTGTCACAAGAAAACAAGTTGCCATGATGAGATGATAGGTCTACATGCATTGTGAACTGCGCTCCATACTGAAATGGGCTGTCTGTCCCCAGCCTGAGTGTTGATGATTGATCATGTAGAGAGAAGGCCGTAGAGAAGCCACATTTAGACATTGCGTATAATTTAACAGTTCCATTTCACGTCATGCTGTTCATACAAATCATTTTTTATAATTTATCGGCTTCTTGCAGTTATTTGTCCCGGGACAAGGGAGTGGTTTTGGGCGGTAAATCTCGATAACCGATTTCCTGCCATTCAACCCTGGAATGCTGTTACGTGTAAATGAGTGAAGAGGTGTGGAGTCAGGCGCAGAGAGCAAAGGATGTGGGAAAAACAACACGCTTTAATGTCCTGGAAACATAACATGTACAAAAGTGGAAACACAAATGAACAGAAATATAAACGGACAGCGTGAAACCCAAATGCCAACAAAAATACACTCAAACAAAGAAACAGGAGAACAAGCCCGCACGAAACAGAAGCGGGCTGAACAGACTATATATAACCCTATCCTAACAACCAAACAAGAAACAGGTGATACCAATTAGACAGAACTAAACGAACACAGAACAACGGATCAGCGATAGCTAGTAGACCGGCGACGACGACCGCCGAGCGCCACCCGAACAAGAAGGGGAGTCACCTTCGGTAATATTCGTGACAGTACCCCCTCCTGACGCGCAGCTCCCGCGCGCCGACGCGGCCTCGGGACGACCCGGGGGCCGAGGCGCTGGGCGATCCGGACGGAGGCGATGGAATTCACTCAACATAGATGGGTCTAGAATATCCCTCACCGGGACCCAGCACCTCTCCTCCGGACCGTACCCCTCCCAGTCAACGAGGTACTGCAAGCCTCTCACCCGGCGTCTCGAGTCCAGAATAGCTCGTATCTTGTACGCCGGGGACCCCTCGATGTCCAGAGGGGGCGGAGGAACCTCCGGAACCTCATCTTCCTGCATAGGACCAGCTACCACCGGCCTGAGAAGAGACACATGAAATGAGGGGTTATTACGATAATACGAAGGAAGTAATAATCGATAACAAACCTCATTTATTCTCCTCAGGACTTTAAATGGCCCTATACACTGCGGACCCAGCTTCCGGCAGGGCAAGCGGAGAGGCAGGTTTCGGGTCGAGAGCCAGACCCTGTCCCCAGGTGCAAACACGGGGGCCTCACTGCGGTGACGGTCAGCGCTCTTCTTCTGCCTTATACTCGCTTGGCGTAATGACTCTTGGACCGCCCTCACGGTGCCAGGACTGGCTGGTACCCCAACACGCACTCAAATGGTGACATGTTGGTAGAGGAGTGGTTTAATGAGTTCTGGGCTATTTCTGCCCAGGGAATATATCTCGCCCACTCCCCTGGCCGGTCATGGCAATACGACCGCAGAAACCTACCCACCTCCTGGTTAACTCTCTCCACCTGACCATTACTCTCCGGGTGATACCCTGAGGTCAGGCTGACCGAGACCCCCAGACGTTCCATAAATGCCCTCCAAACACGGGAGATAAATTGGGGGCCCCAATCAGAAACTATATCCTCGGGCACCCCGTAGTGCCGGAAGACATGGGTGAAAAGAGCTTCCGCAGTCTGTAGGGCCGTAGGGAGACCGGGCAATGGGATAAGACGGCAGGACTTAGAGAACCGATCCACAACGACCAGGATTGTAGTGTTACCCTGAGAGGGGGGAGGTCAGTAAGAAAATCTAACGAAAGATGGGTCCACGGCCGTTGTGGAACGGGAAGAGGTTGTAATTTACCTCTTGGCAGGTGTCTAGGAGCCTTACTCTGGGCGCACACCGAACAGGAGGAAACATAGAATCGCACATCCCTCCTCAAAGTGGGCCACCAGTACTTCCTCTCAAGACCTCGCACTGTCCTATAAATACCTGGGTGACCCGCCGAGGGTAGACAATGAGCCCATCGAATCAATTGATCACGGACAGCCAGCGGCACGTACCTACGACCCTCCGGACACTGTGGAGGCGCAGGTTCCCCCCTTAGCGCCCGCTCGATGTCTGCGTCCACATCCCATACTACTGGTGCCACCAGCTTAGCTGCCGGAATGATGGGAGTAGGATCGATGGACCTGTCCTCAGTGTCATAGAGTCTTGACAGCGCGTCAGCCTTAGTGTTGAGGGAACCTAGTCTATACGATATAGTGAAACGAAATCTGGTGAAAAACATGGCCCACCTTGCCTGACGAGGATTCATTCTCGTAGCTGATCGGATATACTCCAGGTTACGATGGTCAGTCCAGATAAGGAAAGGGTGCTTAGCCCCCTCAAGCCAGTGTCTCCACACCTTCAGGGCCTCAACCATAGCCAACAACTCCCTATCCCCACATCATAATTCCGCTCCGCTGGCCCGAATTTCTTTGAAAAAAAGGCACAGGGGCGGAGTTTCGGAGGCACACCCGAACGCTGTGAGAGCACCGCTCCAACCCCAGCCTCGGATGCGTCCACCTCTACTATAAACGCCAAAGAAGGGTCCGGATGTGCCAACACCGGCGCCTCAGTAAACATCGCCTTCAACTTATGAAAAGCTCCGTTCGCCTCTGCTGACCACTGCAAACGTGCCGGCCCCCCCTTCAGCAGTGAGGTAATAGGGGCAGCTACCTGACCAAAACCCCGGATAAACCTCCGGTAGTAATTGGCAAATCCCAAGAACCGCTGCACCTCCTTTACCGTGGTCGGAGTCGGCCAATTACGCACGGCCTTTATGCGGTCAACCTCCATTACCAAACCAGAGCTGGAAATGCGATAACCCAGGAAGGAAACTGATTGTTTGGAAAACTCACATTTCTCCGCCTTCACATACAGGTCATGCTCCAGCAGTCGTCTAAGAACCTTGCGCACAAGAGATACATGCTCAGTGCGTATAGCAGAGTAGATCAAAATATCGTCAATATACACCACTACACCCTGTCCGTGCAGGTCTCTGAGTATTTCATCCACAAAGGATTGAAATATAGCTGGAGCATTCTTTAAACCGTATGGCATGACGAGGTACTCATAATGGCCCGACGTAGTGCTAAATGCAGTTTTCCACTCATCTCCCTCCCGAATACGCACCAAATTATAAGCACTCCTGAGATCCAGTTTAGTGAAGAACTGCGCTCCGTGAAATGATTCCACTGCCGTAGCAATGAGAGGTAGTGGGTAACTAAAACCCACTGTGATGGAATTTAGACCTCTATAATCAATACACGGACGTAAACCACCATCTTTTTTCTTCACAAAAAATAAACTTGAAGAGACAGGTGACATGGAGGGCTGAATGTACCCCTGTCCCAGAGCCTCGGTGATATAAGTTTCCATAGCCACCTTCTCCTCCTGGGACAAAGGATACACATGACTCCTGGGGAGTGCAGCGTTACCCTGGAGATTTATCACGCAATCCCCCTGCCTATGGGGTGGTAATTGGGTCGCTTTCTTTTTACTGAAAACGATAGCCAAATCGTCATACTCAGCTGGAATGCGCACGGTGGAAACCTGGTCTGGACTCTCCACCGTTGTCGCACCGATGGAAACCCCTACACACCTGCCTGAACACTCATCAGACCACCCCTGTAGAGTTCCCTGTTTCCACGAAATCGTAGGATTATGAATAGCTAGCCAGGGAATCCCCAGAACAACTGGAAACGCAGGTGAATCGATAAGGAACAAACTAATTCGCTCCTTGTGATTCCCCTGCGTAATCATCTCCAACGAAATTGTGGCTTTCTTTACCAGCCCTGACCCTAATGGTCGACTATCTAAAGAGTGCACGGGAAAAGGGGGGTCTACTTTTACTAACGGAATCCTCAACCTCTGAGCGAGTCCGCGATCTATAAAGTTTCCAGCTGCGCCTGAATCTACCAGTGCCTTATGCTGGAGAGAAGGAGAATAATTAAGGAAACAAATTAATAGGAACATGTGACCAACAGGAAACTCTGGGAGAGTGTGGTGCTTACTCACCTGGGGTGACCGATGAGTGTTCTGCCTGCCCTCACGATTCCCAGATGAATTCCTCCAGCACCGACCAGACGTGTGCCCTCTCCGGCCACAACTGGTACAGGAGGAGCTTCCTCCTCCGATCTCCCTTGACGCAGTCCCTCCTAGCTCCATCGGGATAGGGGCAGGATGATCAGGAGGTAGAACTGACAGGACCCTTTCAGAACGTCCACGAGCAGCTAGCAGATGGTCCAACCGGATCGACAGGTCTATCAGTCCATCCAGGCTAAGCGTAGTATCCCGACAGGCCAGCTCCCTACGGACGTCCTCTCTCAGGCTACACCTGTAATGGTCTATCAGGGCCCTGTCGTTCCACCCTGCTCCCGCAGCCAAGGTCCGGAACTCCAGCGCGAAGTCCTGCTCGCTCTTCGTCCCCTGTCTAAGATGGAACAATCTCTCACCCGCCGCTCGACCTTCTGGAGGGTGATCGAACACGGCCCTGAAACGGCGGATGAACTCCGGGTAGTTGTCCTTCGCTGAGTCGGGCCCGTTCCAGACCGCATTAGCCCACTCCAGGGCTCTACCGGTCAGGCAGGTGATGAGGACCCCTACTCTCTCCTCCTCCGAGGGGGCCAGCCGAACGGTGGCCATGTAGAGGTCTAATTGCAGCAGGAATCCCTGGCACCCCGTCGCTGCTCCATCGTAATTCCTCGGAGGCGTCATGTCCAGAGCGCTGGAACCGGATCCAGATGGGGGAGATGGTAGAGTTGCTGGTAGGAGGGTCGGTGGGGTAGTAGTAGGGAAACCATTCCTCTCCCAACGATCCATCCTCTCCATCATCTGATCCATCGCTGATCCTAGGCGATGGAGGATGGACGTGTGATGTTGAACTCACTCTTCCATAGTGGGAAGAGGAGTGGTCGCTGCTCCTGCTGACTCCATAGAAGGTGCAGGCTTCTGTTACGTGTAAATGAGTGAAGAGGTGTGGAGTCAGGCGCAGAGAGCAAAGGATGTGGGAAAAACAACACGCTTTAATGTCCTGGAAACATAACATGTACAAAAGTGGAAACACAAATGAACAGAAATATAAACGGACAGCGTGAAACCCAAATGCCAACAAAAATACACTCAAACAAAGAAACAGGAGAACAAGCCCGCACGAAACAGAAGCGGGCTGAACAGACTATATATAACCCTATCCTAACAACCAAACAAGAAACAGGTGATACCAATTAGACAGAACTAAACGAACACAGAACAACGGATCAGCGATAGCTAGTAGACCGGCGACGACGACCGCCGAGCGCCACCCGAACAAGAAGGGGAGTCACCTTCGGTAAATATTCGTGACAAATGCTTGTGTTTTTTGTTGTTGACTGGAGGAAAAAGAGACAACACACTGAATGGAGGCCTATGTTGTTTTCCCCTAGTGGTTCTGCAGTGATGATGGTCCACAACCAGATGTCTGTCACTACCATAGATGTCAAGTCTGGATCTATTAATATGGTCACTATATTGTACAGGGGATTACATCAGCTAAAAGAGCAGCTCTGTCTAGCCTCCATCTCTTTCTCTCTCTCCTGTCTCTCTTCTGTCATTCTCTCTTTTATAACAGGGCTATTTAGTATTTATCTCCTACCTCTGTCTGTCTGTGTGTGTACAGCGCAGAGATGGAGTTAGAGGGAGGGGGGAGGTTCTCCAGGGAGGAGAGTAACAGGAAGCACTCTCTTCTCTCCCAAATATCTTCAACACTCCGGCAGCGGCTTGGGGAAACTCCGCTGAATGACTCTGCTATTATGAAGCTGCTGGCAATTATGCAACATAAATTGATTTTCATCTCTCCATCTCTTCTCCCACTAACCAGCCTATTCTCAATGGACAGTGGCGATTGGAGTGTGTGTGCATGTTTTCGTGTGTGTCTATCTGTCCGCTCCTGAATGCGTGTGTGTCTGCACCCACGTGCTTGCGTGCGTGCGTTTGTGTGTGTGTACTCCCGATCTGCCTGGCCTCTCAGAGATGGGAGCGACCAGCAGCAATGTTATCAGCCGAGGGAAGTCTGTGGACAGACAGTGGAAATGAGAATGTGATAAGACCTGATAGCATCACTGTTGCACCCTCAGCTGAACACAGACAGATAGGCCTACACTGCCTGCTGGGCCAATGCTAGTACAACCGCTAGGACCTTCTGCACTGACAGAAACACTGCTACTGCAATGCCATTTTGTCAGGGTTGTGATCATTTGATTGGCACTGTCTCTTATTGATCTCCCTCAGACTCTTATGGTTTCTCTATTTTAGCCTGGGCTGTGTTCATTCGGGTGAAGCATTAGAAATTTCTCCCCATTTCTGTCTGTTTCAAAATGTTTCCTTTCATTTTGTGCTGGGTTTTTCCATGGTTTTTGCTTTAGCCTACTTCTCTGACATTCACTGTGGTGCCAAAGTCCTACATATCTACCAGGCTACTTCTATTTCCCCTCTCTGCCATTCTTTCTCCTCAGACTGACGTCTCATCTCTCTCTTCCTCTCCTCCTCAGACTCGCAGCGCTCCCACCTCTCCTCCTTCACCATGAAGCTGATGGACAAGTTCCACTCTCCCAAGATCAAGAGGACGCCATCGAAGAAGGCCAAGCAGTTGCAGGTCGAACCAGTGGTCAAGAGCCAAGAGAAACCCGTCAACAAGGTGTGTGTGTGTGTAGAGTCGTCTAGAGGTCGACCGATTAATCGAAATGGCCGATTAATTAGAGCCAATTTCAAGTTTTCATAACAATCGGAAATTGAATTTTTGGACGCCGATTTGGCAGATTAGTTTTTTTAACACCTTTATTTAACTAGGCAAGTCAGTTAAGAAAATATTCTTATTTTCAAAGACGGCCTAGGTACAGTGAGTTAACTGCCTTGTTCAGGGGCAGAACAACATATTTTTACCTTGTCAGCTCAGGGATTCAGTCTTGCAACCTTACAGTTAACTAGTCCAACGCTCTAACCACCTGCCTCACGAGGAGCCCGCCTGTTACGCGAATGCAGTAAGACGCCAAGGTAAGTTGCTAGCTAGCATTAAACTTATCTTATAAAAAACAATCAATCATAATCACTAATCACTAATATCATCAACACATGGTTGATGATATTACTAGTTTATCTAGCGTGTCCTGTGTTATAATCGATGCGGTGCGCATTCGTGAAAAATGACTGTCGTTGCTCCAACATGTACCTAATCATAAACGTCAATGCCTTTCTTAACATCAATACACAGAAGTATATACATTGCTCAAAAAAATAAAGGGAACACTTAAACAACACAATGTAACTCCAAGTCAATCACACTTCTGTGAAATCAAACTGTCCACTTAGCAAGCAACACTGATTGACAATACATTTCACATGCTGTTGTGCAAATGGAATAGATAACAGGTGGAAATTATAGGCAATTAGCAAGACACCCCCAATAAAGGAGTGGTTCTGCAGGTGATAACCACAGACCACTTCTCAGTTCCTATGCTTCCTGGCTGATGTTTTGGTCACTTTTGAATTCTGGCGGTGCTTTCACTCTAGCGGTAGCATGAGACTGAGTCTACAACCCACACAAGTGGCTCAGGTAGTGCAGCTCATCCAGGATGGCACATCAATGCGAACTGTGGCAAGAAGGTTTGCTGTGTCTGTCAGCGTAGTGTCCAGAGCATGGAGGCGCTACCAGGAGACAGGCCAGTACATAAGGAGACGTGGAGGAGTCCGTAGGAGGGCAACAACCCAGCAGCAGGACCGCTACCTCCGCCTTTGTGCAAGGAGGAGCAGGAGGAGCACTGCCAGTGCCCTGCAAAATGACCTCCAGCAGGCCACAAATGTTCATGTGTCTGCTCAAACGGTCAGAAACAGACTCCATGAGGGTGGTATGAGGGCCCGACGTCCACAGGTGGGGGTTGTGCTTACAGCCCAACACCGTGCAGGACGTTTGGCATTTGCCAGAGAACACCAAGATTGGTAAATTCGCCACTGGCGCCCTGTGCTCTTCACAGATGAAAGCAGATTCACACTGAGCACGTGACAGACGTGACAGAGTCTGGAGACGCCATGGAGAACATTCTGCTGCCTGCAACATCCTCCAGCATGACCGGTTTGGCGGTGGGTTAGTCATGGTGTGGGGTGGCATTTCTTTGGGGGGCCGCACAGCCCTCCATGTGCTCGCCCAGAGGTAGCCTGACTGCCATTAGGTACCGAGATGAGCTCCTCAGACCCCTTGTGAGACCATATGCTGGTGCGGTTGGCCCTGGGTTCCTCTGAATGCAAGACGATGCTAGACCTCATGGCTGGAGTGTGTCAGCAGTTCCTGCAAGAGGAAGGCATTGATGCTATGGACTGGCCCACCCATTCCCCAGACCTGAATCCAATTGAGCACATCTGGGACATCATGTCTCGCTCCATCCACCAACGCCACGTTGCACCACAGACTGTCCAGGAGTTGGCGGATGCTTTAGTCCAGGTCGGGGAGGAGATCCCTCAGGAGACCAACCGCCACCTCATCAGGAGCATGCCCAGGCGTTGTAGGGAGGTCATACAGGCACGTGGAGGCCACACACACTACTGAGCCTCATTTTGACTTGTTTTAAGGACATTACATCAAAGTTGGATCAGCCTGTAGTGTGGTTTTCCACTTTAATTTTGAGTGTGACTCCAAATCCAGACCTCTATGGGTTGATAAATTTGATTTCCATTGATAATCTTTGTGTGATTTCGTTGTCAGCACATTCAACTATGTAAAGAAAAAAGTATTTAATCAGAATATTTCATTCATTCAGATCTAGGATGTGTTATTTTAGTGTTCCCTTTATTTTTTTGAGCAGTGTATATTTAAACCTGCATATTTAGCTAAAAGAAATCCAAGTTAGCAGGCAATATTAACCGGGTGAAATTGTGTCACTTCTCTTGCGTTCATTGCACGCAGAGTCAGGGTATATGCAACAGTTTGGGCCGCCTGGCTCGTTGCGAACTAATTTGCCAGAATTTTACGTAATTATGACATAACATTGAAGGTTGTGCAATGAAACAGGAATATTTAGTCTCAGGGATGCCACTCGTTAGATAAAATACGGAACGGTTCCGTATTTCACTGATAGAATAAACGTTTTGTTTTCGAGATGATAGTTTCCGGATTCTACCATATTAATGACCTAAGCCTCGTATTTCTGTGTGTTGTAATTAAGTCTATGATTTGATAGAGCAGTCTGACTGGAGCGATGGTAAGCATTCATTCAAACAGCACTTTCATGTGTTTTGCCAGCAGCTCTTCACTGTGCTTCAAGCATTGCGCTGTTTATGACTTCAAGCCTATCAACTCCCGAGATTAGGCTGGTGTAACCAATATGAAATGGCTAGCTAGTTAGCGGGGTGCGCGCTAATAGCGTTTCAAACATCACTCGCTCTGAGACTTGGAGGAGTTGTTCCCCTTGCTATGCATGGTTAACGCTGCTTCGAGGTTGGCTGTTGTCAATGTGTTCCTGGTTCGAGCCCAGGTAAGAGCGAGGAGAGGGACGGAAGCTATACTGTTACACTGGCAATACTAAAGTGCCTATAAGAACATCCAATAGTCAAAGGTATATGAAATACAAATCGTATAGAGAGAAATAGTCCTTTAATTCCTATAATAACTACAACCTAAAACGTCTTACCTGGGAACATTGAAGACTCATGTTTAAAGGAACCACCAGCTTTCATATGTTCTCATGTTCTGAGCAAGGAACTTAAACGTTAACTTTTTTACATAGCACATATTGCACTTTTACTTTCTTCTCCAACACTTTGTTTTTTCATTATTTAAACCAAATTGAACATGTTTCATTATTTATTTGAGGCTAAATTGATTTTTATTGATGTATTATATTAAGTTAAAATAAGTGTTTGTTCAGTATTGTTGTAATTGTCATTATTACAATTTTAAAAATCGTCCGATTAATCGGTATCGTCTTTTTTTGGTCCTCCAATTATCGGTATCGGCGTTGAAAAATCATAATCGGTCGACCTCTAGAATCATCTGTGTGTGCTTGCTGTGGGAAACCCAGCTCTCCCACCTATCCCGTGCACTTGTTTACCTACGTGTGTGGTTTTCCGTCCAGTACCTTGCTTTGTATTGTATTGCTCTGCCCTATTGTGTGAGTTTCCTGTGGTTTCCGAGTTGTTGTGAGTGCTGCCTTTGGATGGGTAACAGGTGCTACCACCAGTAGGTGTCCCCGTCCCCCCCAAATGGTACCCTATCCCCTATATAGTGCACTATTACCCATAAAGCCCTGGTCTAAAGTAGTGCACTACATAGGGGATAGGGTGCCATTTGAGGGACACACCCATACACACATGAATGGAACTGAAGCTGGCCAGTTTCCTGAATAAACTCCTCTCACTCCCAAGGCTTTAGTATAATGACTTCAATTCCCTGACAGTTTTGTACATACACTGAGTGTACAAAGCATTAGGAACACCTTACTAATATTTAGTTGCACCCCCTTTTGCACTCAGAATAGCCCCAATTTGTCGCGGCATGGACTCTACATGCCGTGACAAACATTCCACAGGGATGCTGGCCCATGTTGACTCCAATGCTTCCCACAGTTATGGGAAGTTGGCTGGATGTCCTTTGGGTGATGGACCATTATTGATACACACGGGAAACTGTTGAGCGTGAAAACCCAGGAGTGTTGCAGTTCTTGACACACTCAAACCAGTGTGCCTGGCACCTACTACCATACCCTGTTCAAAGGCACTTAAATATTGTGTCTTGTCTGTTCACCCTCTGAATGGCACACATACACAATCCATGTCTCAATTGTCTCAAGGCTTAAAAATACACAATCCATGTCTCCTCCCATTCATCTACACTGATTTGAAGTGGATTTAACAAGTGACATCAATAAGGGATAACAGCTTTCACCTGGATTCACCTGATGTTCCTAATGTTTTGTACACTCGGATCTTAATTTGAGACAGGAAAATAATCCAACAGCAATGTGAAATGTGAATTATTATGTTCATTAGGGCCATTTTGCAACAGAAAACGACTGAGCGTTTCTCATTGGACAAGTTCAAATAGTACCTCCCCGTTTCACTCTGTTTCCATCCTTTTGGTGCCTACTGAACACAACCCAAGCTGAAAATGTAATTCTATTCTATTTCTTTCTTTTCTGTAGAAGGTGAGTCGGCTGGAGGAGCAGGAGAAGGAGGTGGTGAGCGCACTACGCTACTTCAAGACCATCGTGGACAAGATGGTGGTGGAGAAGAAGGTGCTGGAGATGCTGCCTGGCTCGGCCAGCAAGGTGCTGGAGGCTATTCTACCTCTGGTGCAGGTGGAGGCCCGGATAACACACAAGTACGTGGGCTGAGACGGGACAGGAGAAAGGCTAGTGTTTAAGGTGGTATGTGCAATACCACTCAAAAAGTTTGGACACACATACTCATTCAAGGGTTTTTCTTTATTTTTTATTATTTTCTACATTGTACAATAATAGTGAAGACATCAAAACTATGAAATAACACATATGGAATCATGTAGTAACCAAAAAAAGTGTTAAACAAATCAAAATATACTTTAGATTTTAGATTCTTCAAAGTAGCCACCCTTTGCCTTGATGACAGCTTTGCACACTCTTGGCATTCTCTCAACCAGCTTCATGAGAGTGTCACCTGGAATGCATTTCAATTAACAGGTGTGCCTTGTTAAAAGTTTATTTGAGTTTGAGCCAATCAGTTGTGTTAAGGTAGGGGTGGTATACAGAAGATAGCCCTATTTGGTTAAAGACCAAGAACCGCTCAAATAAGCAAAGAGAAACGATGGTCAGTCAATCCGGAAAATTTCAAGAACTTTGAACATTTCTTCAAGTGCAGTCGCAAAAACCATCAAGCGCTATGATGAAAATGGCTCTCATGAGGACTGCCACTGGAAAGGAAGACCCAGAGTTACCTCTGCTGCAGAGGATAAGTTCATTAGAGTTAACTGCACCTCAGATTGCAGCCCAAATAAATGCTTCACAGAGTTCAAGTAACAGACCCATCTCAACATCAACTGTTTAAAAAAATATATATATATTTAATCTTTATTTAACCAGGTAGGCTAGTTGAGAACAAGTTCTCATTTACAACTGCGACCTGGCCAAGATAAAGCAAAGCAGTGCGACAGAAACAACAACAGTGTTACACATGGAATTAACAAGCGTACAGTCAATAACACAATAGAAAAAAAAGAAAGTCTATATACAGTGTGCACAAATGGCATGAGGAGGTAAGGCAATAAATAGGCAGTAGTAGCAAAGTATTTACTATTTAGCAGATTAACACTGGAGTGATAGATGAGCAGATGATGGTGTGTAAGTAGTGATGCTGGTGTGTAAGTAGTGATACTGGTGTGCAAAAGAGCAGCAAAGTAAATAAAAACAATATGGGGATGAGGTTGGTAGATTGGGTGGGCTATTTACAGATGGACTATGTACAGCTGCAGCGATCGGTTAGCTGCTCAGAGAGCTGATGTTTAAAGTTAGTGAGGGAAATGAAAGTCTCCAGCTTCAGGTATTTTTGCAATTTGTTCCAGTCACTGGCAGCAGAGAACTGGAAGGAAAGGCAGCCAAAGGAGGTGTTGGTGTTGGGGATGCGCGTGCTACGGGTGGGTGTTGTTATCATTTACAGATGGATTTGTTTGATCGTAGCTAGCTACATAGCTAGCTACATAGCCGTCTTTGTTTCAAAGATAATTGTGTAGTCTAGAGCGATTTTCTAGGTTAGCTAGCCAGCTATTGTCGTTCTCCTAACGCAACGTAACGTAACCAACACTGCTAGCTAGCCAGCTAGCCCCCGAATAGCAGCATTGTAGAAACTTCACACTCAACGGAACGACTTGATTAGGGTAGTGTCAACAACGCAGCTAGCCTACCTCAGCAGTACTGTATCATTTTAATCATTTTAGTCAATTAGATTCTTGCTACGTAAGCTTAACTTTCTGAACATTCGAGACGTGTAGTCCACTTGTCATTCCAATCTCCTCTGCATTAGCGTAGCCTCTTCTCTAGCCTGTCAACTATGTGTCTGTCTATCCCTGTTCTCTCCTCTCTGCACAGACCATACAAACGCTCCACACCGCATGGCCGCGGCCACCCTAATCTGGTGGTCCCAGCGCGCACGACCCACGTGGAGTTCCAGGTCTCCGGTAGCCTCTGGAACTGCCGATCTGCGGCCAACAAGGCAGAGTTCATCTCAGCCTATGCCTCCCTCCAGTCCCTCGACTTCTTGGCACTGACGGAAACATGGATCACCACAGACAACACCGCTACTCCTACTGCTCTCTCTTCGTCCGCCCACGTGCTCTCGCACACCCCGAGAGCTTCTGGTCAGCGGGGTGGTGGCACCGGATCCTCATCTCTCCCAAGTGGTCATTCTCTCTTTCTCCCCTTACCCATCTGTCTATCGCCTCCTTTGAATTCCATGCTGTCACAGTTACCAGCCCTTTCAAGCTTAACATCCTTATCATTTATCGCCCTCCAGGTTCCCTCGGAGAGTTCATCAATGAGCTTGATGCCTTGATAAGCTCCTTTCCTGAGGACGGCTCACCTCTCACAGTTCTGGGCGACTTTAACCTCCCCACGTCTACCTTTGACTCATTCCTCTCTGCCTCCTTCTTTCCACTCCTCTCCTCTTTTGACCTCACCCTCTCACCTTCCCCCCTACTCACAAGGCAGGCAATACGCTCGACCTCATCTTTACTAGATGCTGTTCTTCCACTAACCTCATTGCAACTCCTCCAAGTCTCCGACCACTACCTTGTATCCTTTTCCCTCTCGCTCTCATCCAACACTTCCCACACTGCCCCTACTCGGATGGTATCGCGCCGTCCCAACCTTCGCTCTCTCTCCCCCGCTACTCTCTCCTCTTCCATCCTATCATCTCTTCCCTCTGCTCAAACCTTCTCCAACCTGTCTCCTGATTCTGCCTCCTCAACCCTCCTTTCCTCCCTTTCTGCATCCTTTGACACTCTATGTCCCCTATCCTCCAGGCCGGCTCGGTCCTCCCCTCCCGCTCCGTGGCTCGACGACTCATTGTGAGCTCACAGAACAGGGCTCCGGGCAGCCGAGCGGAAATGGAGGAAAACTCGCCTCCCTGCGGACCTGGCATCCTTTCACTCCCTCCTCTCTACATTTTACTCCTCTGTCTCTGCTGCTAAAGCCACTTTCTACCACTCTAAATTCCAAGCATCTGCCTCTAACCCTAGGAAGCTCTTTGCCACCTTCTCCTCCCTCTTGAATCCTCCTCCCCCTCCCCCTCCTCCTCTCTGCAGATGACTTCGTCAACCATTTTGAAAAGAAGGTCGACGACATCCGATCCTCGTTTGCTAAGTCAAACGACACCGCTGGTTCTGCTCACACTGCCCTACCCTGTGCTCTGACCTCTTTCTCCCTCTCTCTCCAGATGAAATCTCGCGTCTTGTGACGGCCGGCCGCCCAACAACCTGCCCGCTTGACCCTATCCCCTCCTCTCTTCTCCAGACCATTTCCGGAGACCTTCTCCCTTACCTCACCTCGCTCATCAACTCATCCCTGACCGCTGGCTCACGTCCCTTCCGTCTTCAAGAGAGCGAGAGTTGCACCCTTCTGAAAAAAACCTACACTCGATCCCTCCGATGTCAACAACTACAGACCAGTATCCCTTCTTTCTTTTCTCTCCAAAACTCTTGAACGTGCCGTCCTTGGCCAGCTCTCCCGCTATCTCTCTCAGAATGACCTTCTTGATCCAAATCAGTCAGGTTTCAAGACTAGTCATTCAACTGAGACTGCTCTTCTCTGTATCACGGAGGCACTCCGCACTGCTAAAGCTAACTCTCTCTCCTCTGCTCTCATCCTTCTAGACCTATCGGCTGCCTTCGATACTGTGAACCATCAGATCCTCCTCTCCACCCTCTCCGAGTTGGGCATCTCCGGCGCGGCCCATGCTTGGATTGCGTCCTACCTGACAGGTCGCTCCTACCAGGTGGCGTGGCGAGAATCTGTCTCCTCACCACGCGCTCTCACCACTGGTGTCCCCCAGGGCTCTGTTCTAGGCCCTCACCAATTCTCGCTATACACCAAGTCACTTGGCTCTGTCATAACCTCACATGGTCTCTCCTATCATTGCTATGCAGACGACACACAATTAATCTTCTCCTTTCCCCCCTCTGATGACCAGGTGGCGAATCGCATCTCTGCATGTCTGGCAGACATATCAGTGTGGATGACGGATCACCACCTCAAGCTGAACCTCTGCAAGACGGAGCTGCTCTTCCTCCCGGGGAAGGACTGCCCGTTCCATGATCTCGCCATCACGGTTGACAACTCCATCGTGTCCTCCTCCCAGAGCGCTAAGAACCTTGGCGTGATCCTGGACAACACCCTGTCGTTCTCAACTAACATCAAGGCGGTGGCCCGTTCCTGTAGGTTCATGCTCTACAACATCCGCAGAGTACGACCCTGCCTCACACAGGAAGCGGCGCAGGTCCTAATCCAGGCACTTGTCATCTCCCGTCTGGATTACTGCAACTCGCTGTTGGCTGGGCTCCCTGCCTGTGCCATTAAACCCCTACAACTCATCCAGAACGCCGCAGCCCGTCTGGTGTTCAACCTTCCCAAGTTCTCTCACGTCACCCCGCTCCTCCGCTCTCTCCACTGGCTTCCAGTTGAAGCTCGCATCCGCTACAAGACCATGGTGCTTGCCTACGGAGCTGTGAGGGGAACGGCACCTCAGTACCTCCAGGCTCTGATCAGGCCCTACACCCAAACAAGGGCACTGCGTTCATCCACCTCTGGCCTGCTCGCCTCCCTACCACTGAGGAAGTACAGTTCCCGCTCAGCCCAGTCAAAACTGTTCGCTGCTCTGGCCGCCCAATGGTGGAACAAACTCCCTCACGACGCCAGGACAGCGGAGTCAATCACCACCTTCCGGAGACACCTGAAACCCCACCTCTTTAAGGAATACCTAGGATAGGATAAAGTAATCCTTCTCACCCCCCTTAAAAGACCTAGATGCACTATTGTAAAGTGGCTGTTCCACTGGATGTCATAAGGTGAAAGCACCAATTTGTAAGTCGCTCTGGATAAGAGCGTCTGCTAAATGACTTAAATGTAATATAATGTAATCATGACCAGCGAGCTGAGATAAGGCGGAGCTTTACCTAGCATAGACTTCTAGATGACCTGGAGCCAGTGGGTCTGGCGGCAAATATGTAGCGAGGGCCAGCCGACTAGAGCATACAGGTCGCAAGTGGTGGGTGGTATAAGGCGCTTTGGTAACAAAACGGATGGCACTATGATAGACTGCATCCAATTTGCTGAGTAGAGTATTGGAAGCTATTTTGTAGAGGATCGGTATGATAGTCAGTTTTACTAGGGTAAGTTTGGCGGCGTGAGTGAAGGAGGCTTGGTTGCGAAATAGAAATCCGATTCTAGATTTGATTTTGGATTGGAGATGTTTGATATGAGTCTGGAAGGAGCGTTTACAGGCTAGCCAGACACCTAGGTATTTGTAGTTGTCCACGTATTCTAGGTCAGAAAGAGGAGACCGCGTGAATCAGGCCTTCATGGTCAAATTGCTGCAAAGGAACCACTACTAAAGGACACCAATAAGAAGAAGAGACTTTCTTCGGCCAAGAAACACGGGTAATGAACAGTAGACCGGTGGAAATTTTTGTCCTTTTGTTCTGATGAGTCTAAATTTAAGTTTTTTGGTCCCAACCGGCGTGTCTTTGTGAGACGCAGAGTAGGTGAATGGATGATCTCCATGTGTGGTTCCAACCATGAAGCATGGAGGAGGTGTGGGGGGCTTAGCTGGTGACACTGTCTGATTCATTTTTAATTCAAGGCACAATTAACCAGCATGGCTACCACAGAATTCTGCAGCGATACGCCATCCCATCTGGTTTGCACATAGTGGGATGATCACTTATTTTTCAACAGGACAATGACCCAAAACACACCTCCAGGCTGTGTAAGGGCTATTTGACCAAGAAGGAGAGCGATGGAGTGCTGCATCAGATGACCTGGCCTCTACAATCACCTGACCTCAACCCAATTGAAATGGTTTGGGATCAGTTGGACCGCGGAGTGAATGAAAAGCAGTCAACAAGTGCTCAGCATATGTGGGAACTCTTTCAAGACTGTTGGAAAAGCATTCCAGGTGAAGCTGGTTGAGAGAATGCCAAGAGTGTGCAAAGCTGTCATCAAGGCAAAGGGTGGCTACTTTGAAAAATCTAAAGTATATTTTGATTTGTTTTACACTTTTTTTTGTTTTTCTGTTACTTCATGATTCCATATGTGTTATTTCACCATTTTGATGTCTTCACTATTATTCTACAATGTGGAAAATAGTACAAATAAAGAAAAACCCTTGAATGAGCAGTTGTGTCCAAACTTTTGACTGGGTACTATAGGTCAAAGGAACTGGGCTTTGGTTAGTATTCAGCATTGGTGAGGGATCTTTGGCCCAGTATATGATCATACCGTATTTTGTTTTTATTTTGGTGAGTTTTTTTTGTTACCAAATTTCTATTTACTTTGTTGTTTTTGTTGTGTCATATATATATATATTTATATATATACAATTTTGAGCATTTAGGAAAGACCGTTGGTCATTCCTTACATATTGTTACCCAGTCATAGCCTAGGCATGTTGCTCCTTAGTGAGATGGGCTGCGTACTACATTCTCACAGAATGTTCTTGCTGTTTTGCCACAAAATAATGTAAACAAATGGTGTCTCCATTCCCCAAGACGTTATGTAACAACCTCATTAAAGTGGTTTGATCATCAACTGCTATCTAACTGCTTTTGATGTGTCCTGTTGGAACATTGCTCAAAAAGGAGAACGGATGTTGTGACATCATCAGGAGCTACACTTGGTGACATCATAGTGAGACATAATCACCTCAGGCTTCCTGGAGTGTTCATCTTGTGTGCTCTGGTATTTCATATCTGGAAAGAGCTCCTGTTATTCTGACTGAGTTAATGTTTACCTATTTATTCAGCACTGTCAACACTTTATTCAACACTTTTATGAGCCACACGCTTCTTCTTATCCACTCGTGCAACAAAGTGTATCGATAGGCTTGTTTTGTTATTATTATTATTATTATTATTATTATTATTGTGTCTTTTTTAATATCAAGGAATATTTCCCGTTCTTTGGTCATAGGAGTAACAAATAATGTAATGCTAACTCGAGTTTCGCCACCAACTGGAAGACGTAGTCTCCCCCCACTGAGACTGACCATCAGATTCAGGCACCATCAGTCCAGTAAAATAAAAAAATGAAGGAAATTATTTCAATTTATGCTCACTCAGCTCTGCCCCACAAGTCATACAATGCATTTCAACGTCATAGATTTAGCGGGTGGTAACTTGTGAAATAGACACCGGCTAGATTGCGGTGTTAACCAATCAGCTTTCAGGATTAGACCCACCCGTTTTATAATACCAGTGTGATCATATACCTCAAGTTTTGAAATATAATAAAACCCTCTGAGAAGAACAACATTGCAATGCCATTGGCAGGGAAATTCAAGCATTGTATTGGGTCTATCGCCTACTGCACACACCTCATTGCTACAGAACTGGTTTTAATAGGTTAATGTTGCATAGGCTTATGCTTTTCGTGTCATGTTTTTTCAATTCTGAGCGATAGATCTCATCCTGCGTTTTGACTCAGAAATTGATCTCGGCTCAGAAAAGGTTGGTGACAACCGTCCCAGATCACAACCCGCCTCAGGGACTCGAGTCCTACCCCTCTGCTTCTGGAACCACCTGGGTCCAGTGCCTGTATTCATAAAGTGTCTTAGACTAGACTAGGATCAGGTCCCCACTGTCCATGTAATCTTATTCAATGTGATCTAAAAATCAAATCTGATCCTAGATCAGCTGCACTTCTACTTTGAGATGCTTTATTATGACTCCAGTTGTTATTGCTGAATGGTCTTTTGATTGGCTCTCTCCTCTTGCCCACTTAGTTTGTTCATTGTGCCCACGAGCCTTAGCCCTGGTCTTAGGCTCCATTTTTCCCATACAGCCCTTAGCTCTACTGTAGCAGTGTCATAGAAATAGAAGCTAGAGAAAAGTCTTGGAACCTGTAACCCTTGAAATTTGACTGGTAAACTCATGGGGAGGACCGTTGTATAGATGCTATTTCTCTGAGCTGTATCCTGTAGAGACAGGAGGGATATTCCAGAGTGGTGAATCAGCTGCAGCGTGTTGTGACTGGTCTGAACGTCTACCACGCCCTACTGTTTCTCAATGGTCCGTTCAGCACAGCCACATACACCTAGACCAGAACAGACACACATTCTCCACTTAATACCACCACAAACACACTTTTTCCAGTCACACACACACACACACACACACACACACACTTCCTCAATAAATCCCCTCGGGGGAGACATTGAGTTAACGCATATGGCTGTCACAGTGCGGGAGAAGAGATGTGGTCCTTTAGTCTAGCTAGTTGTTCGTATTCTCAATCTACAGAACCCGACATGAAATGTGTATCCCTCGCTCCTCTTCCCTACACCCCCACTCTGTTCCCCTCTTCCATTCTCTGTTCCCCTCTTCCATTCTCTGTTCCCCTCTTCCATTCTCTGTTCCCCTCTTCCATTCTCTGTTCCCCTCTTCCATTCTCTGTTCCCCTCTTCCATTCTCTGTTCCCCTCTTCCATTCTGTTTCCATCCTTTCTTCCCTCTTCCCTGTAACCCTGCCATCACTCTACTGTTCTACGCCCTCCCCCTTTTTCTTCATCTTTACTTATCCATTCCCCCCCCAATCTCAGCCTCCCCTTTCTGTCCATCTCTTCCTTCTTGTCATTTACTGTCACTTCTCTCCTTTCTCCTCAGTTCGGCTGTGTCGTCGTGTCACAACCGGGTGTACCAGAGCCTTGCCAACCTGATCCGCTGGTCCGACCACGTCATGCTGGACGGCATCAACCTTGATGACAAGGACAACGTGGTCGCGGTCACGACAGTCATCAAAGCCGTTCTGGATGGGGTCAAGGTAAGAGGGACAGTCGGTGGGTCTGTGAAACGATAGCTCGCAGCTTTCCACGGCTGTCAGAGAGGGTCATAGTGTCTGTTTCTCCCTTGCCGAGCTGGAGCAAATACATTTGTCAAATAGGCCTACTTTCAAATACGTATGCTGTGGTTTGGTTAGCTTGCCTGGTACAATGTCAACAAATGGAATGGTCCTGAAAGTGCAAATACTTCAAGTCTTTACAACTGAATGTATTTGACCCAGGTCTGCTCTCTGACCACTCAGTTTTTGTCTAAATTATGTAATGAACACATCTTAATCTGATTGAAAACAGTATACTGTACACATTGAAGTTGTTTGGTTCTAACAGGAGCTGGTCAAACTCACCATAGAGAAACAGGAGCAACCCTCCCCCACCACACCCAACAGACCCCCACCACCACCTATCACTACACCAGAGAGGTGAGTGAATGCACACAAACAACCCTACATACACCAGACTTTTTCCTGTCAGTCTATCTCTGTCACACACACGGACTCTCTCTCCTGTTCTGTTCCCAGCAGGTCAGAGTTGCCACTGACAGAACGGGAGAGGGAGATCCTGAGTAAGACCCCGCTCACCGAGACTGTGACGGACATGGCAGAGGAGGACGTAGCTCCGCCCAAACCCCCCCTCCCTGGCCTGAAAATGGATGCGCTCAGGTGAGTAGCACTGGACTCCCATCTTTGGATATAATCGACAGTGGCATACCAATAGTATGCACCAGGGCCCACTGGACCAGACTGAATCTTTAGGGGCTTTTAGTTTTAGGGCCCAGAGTTTTTCCCTGAGTCTTAAATATGGTGTATTCAACATTTTCAGTTGTGTAGGGCTTCATCTTCTCATCGCCCTGTCCTCATCTGCAATTCATTGAATTGGCTTCTTCCAGATATTTAGAGTGAGATATTTATTTAACTTATTTAACTGAGGAGATGAAGCTACTTGAGACTATTGAGATGCACCCATGTAGCGTGAGTGTTTTTTTCAGTACTGTCCCGTTCAGACTCTCTTTACCTTAGTGAAACAAAAACAAATAATATTTCACTCTCTGTATGAGTTGTCGCACACTGATTTCAATGAGTGAAATTGTCATTCTATCACTTTCAAGTTCCTGTTTCTGACGGTCTTAAAGCGGTCATGTTTGTTACTGTAAGTTCCCAGTGGAAAGAGAAGTTCTCCCCTGCCACAGTAATGAGAAGGAACCTGCAGTCTCGAGTGTCTGCAGTCAGAAAAAAAGCAGAAGCGGTCCAGTGCCACATGGTGTAAGTGACCGGTGCTGTTGCGTGGGCACTTCTGGAAGTTTATTCTTTTTAGAATTCTGCCAAAGAGGAATTGAAGTGAAGATAAAACTGAAACGTTTGTGCTGGTCAGCATAAATCATTTTTTGTGCTGTTGTATGAGAACTTCTGAATGTTTTATTTTAGAATTCTGCCAGAGAGGAGGTGAAGTGTAGATAAACTGGAATGTTGATGCAAGTCAGCATTAATCATTTTTGATTGACATGATGTCAGGGTCTATTTATGAATTGGGTCTAATTGAGTCTGAAACTTGTCATGGTATCTCGCAAATAGCACCCTATTCCCTGTGTAGTGCACTTCTTTTGACCAGGGCTGTAGTCTCTTTATCCATCATTTTCAAACAAATTTGGTAGAAAACTTTTATCTTAAAGAGGAATTCTATTAATCTACAACATACAGTGCCTTCAGAAAGTATTCACACACCTTGACTTTTTCCACATTTTGTTGTTACAGCCTGAATTTAACATTTTGAATGGATTAAATTTAGATTTTGTGAATTTCCCACAATGTCAAAGTGGATTTTGTTTTATTTTTTACAAATTATAAAGAGTAAACATTTGCTTAACAAGTCACATAAGTTGTGTGGACTCTGTGTGCAATAATAGTGTCTAACATGATTTTTGAATGACTACCTCATCTCTGTACCCCCACACATACAATTATCTGTAAGGTCTCTCAGTGAATTTCAAACACAGGTTCAACCACAAAGACCAGGGAGTTTTTCCAATGCCTCGAAAAGAAGGGCACCTATTGTTAGATGGGTAAAAATAATTAAAGCCCACAGTGAATATCCCTTCGAGCACGGTGAAGTTATTAATTACACTTTGGATGGTGTATCAAAACACCCAGTCACTACAAAGATACAGGCATCCTTCCTAACTCAGTTGCTGGAGAGGAAGTTAGTTTAATGGCTGTGATAGCAGAAAACTGATGATGGATCAACAACATTGTAGTTACTCCACAATACTAACCTAAATGAGAGTAAAAAGAAGGAAGCCTGTGCAGAAAAAAAATATTCAAAAACATGCATCCGGTTTGCAAAAAGTGTGTAAAAGAAATTAACTTTGTCTTGAATCAAAGCATTATGTTTGGGGCAAACACATCACTGACTATCACTCTTTATGCACTGCTCAAAAAAATAAAGGGAACACTTAAACAACACAATGTAACTCCAAGTCAATCACACTTCTGTGAAATCAAACTGTCCACTTAGGAAGCGACAATGATTGACAATAAATTTCACATGCTGTTGTGCAAATGGAATAGACAACAGTGGAAATTATAGGCAATTAGCAAGACACCCCCAATAAAGGAGTGGTTCTGCAGGTGGGGACCACAGACCACTTCTCAGTTCCTATGCTTCCTGGCTGATGTTTTGGTCACTTTTGAATGCTGGCGGTGCTTTCACTCTAGCGGTAGCATGAGGCGGAGTCTACAACCCACACAAGTGGCTCAGGTAGTGCAGCTCATCCAGGATGGCACATCAATGCGAGATTTGGCAAGAAGGTTTGCTGTGTCTGTCAGCGTAGTGTCCAGAGCATGGAGGCGCTACCAGGAGACAGGCCAGCACATCAGGAGACGTGGAGGAGGCCGTAGGAGGGCAACAACCCAGCAGCAGGACCGCTACCTCCGCCTTTGTGCAAGGAGGAGCACTGCCAGAGCCCTGCAAAATGACCTCCAGCAGGCCACAAATGTGCATGTGTCTGCTCAAACGGTCAGAAACAGACTCCATGAGGGTGGTATGAGGGCCCGACGTCCACAGGTGGGGGTTGTGCTTACAGCCCAACACCGTGCAGGATGTTTTTCATTTGCCAGAGAACACCAAGATTGGCAAATTTGCCACTGGTGCCCGGTGCTCTTCACAGATGAAAGCAGGTTCACACTGAGCACATGTGACAGTCTGGAGACGCCGTGGAGAACGTTGTCCTGCCTGCAACATCCTCCAGCATGACCGGTTTGGCGGTGGGACAGTCATGGTGTGGGGTGGCATTTCTTTGGGGGGCCGCACAGCCCTCCATGTGCTCGCCAGAGGTAGCCTGACTGCCATTAGGTACCGAGATGAGCTCCTCAGACCCCTTGTGAGACCATATGCTGGTGTGGTTGGCCCTGGGTTCCTCCTAATGCAAGACAGTGCTAGACATCATGTGGCTGGAGTGTGTCAGCAGTTCCTATAAGAGGAAGGCATTGATGCTATGGACTGGCCCGCCCGTTCCCCAGACCTGAATCCAATTGAGCACATCTGGGACATCATGTCTCGCTCCATCCACCAACGCCACGTTGCACCACAGACTGTCCAGGAGTTGGCGGATGCTTTAGTCCAGGTCTGGGAGGAGATCCCTTAGGAGACCATCCACCACCTCATCAGGAGCATGCCCAGGCATTGTAGGGAGGACATACAGGCACTTGGAGGCCACACACACTACTGAGCCTCATTTTGACTTGTTTTAAGGACATTACATCAAAGTTGGATCAGCCTGTAGTGTGGTTTTCCACTTTAATGTTGAGTGTGACTCCAAATCCAGACCTCCATGGGTTGATCAATTTGATTTCCAATGATCCTTTTTGTGTGATTTTGTTGTCAGCACATTCAACTATGTAAAGAAAAAAGTATTTAATAAGAATATTTCATTCATTCAGATCTAGGATGTGTTATTTTAGTGTTCCCTTTATTTTTTTGAGCAGTGTATTTTCAAGCATGGAGGTGGCTGCATCGTGTTATGGATATGCTCATCATCGTCAAGGGAGTTTTTTTGGGGGTGGAGGGGTGGAAAAGAGCTTAGCACAGGCACAATCCTAGAGGAAATCCTGGTTCAGTCTGCTTTCCAAACAGACACTGGGAGACAAGTTCACCTTTCAGCAGGATAATAACCTGAAACTCAAAGCCAAATATACACTGGAGTTGCTTACCTAGACAACATTGAATGTTCTTGAGTGGCCTAGTTAAGGTTTTGACCTAAATCCGTTTGAAAATCTATGGCAAGACTTGAAATTGGCTGTCTAGCAATGATCAACAACCAACTTGACAGATCTTTTTTTTTTTTTTCACCTTTTATTTTTCACCTTTTATTTAACCAGGTAGGCAAGTTGAGAACAAGTTCTCATTTACAATTGCGACCTGGCCAAGATAAAGCAAAGCAGTCCGACACATACAACGACACAGAGTTACACATGGAGTAAAACACACATACAGTCAATAATACAGTATAAAAATAAGTCTATATACGATGTGAGCAAATGAGGTGAGATAAGGGAGGTAAAGGCAAAAAAAGGCCATTGTGGCAAAGTAAATACAATATAGCAAGTAAAACAGTGGAATGGTAGATTTGCAGTGGAAGAATGTGCGAAGTAGAAATAAAAATAATGGGGTGCAAAGAAGCTAAATAAATAAATAAAATAAAGACAGTAGGGAAAGAGGTAGTTGTTTGGGCTAAATTATAGGTGGGCTATGTACAGGTGCAGTAATCTGTGAGCTGCTCTGACAGTTGGTGCTTAAAGCTAGTGAGGGAGATAAGTGTTTCCAGTTTCAGAGATTTTTGTAGTTCGTTCCAGTCATTGGCAGCAGAGAACTGGAAGGAGAGGCGGCCAAAGAATGAATTGGTTTTGGGGGTGACCAGAGAGATATACCTGCTGGAGCGCGTGATGCTATGGTGACCAGCGAGCTGAGATAAGGGGGGACTTTACCTAGCAGGGTCTTGTAGATGACATGGAGCCAGTGGGTTTGGCGACGAGTATGAAGCGAGGGCCAGCCAACGAGAGCGTACAGGTCGCAATGGTGGGTAGTATATGGGGCTTTGGTGACAAAACGGATTGCGCTGTTATAGACTGCATTCAATTTGTTGTGTAGGGTATTGGAGGCTATTTTGTAAATGACATCGCCGAAGTCAAGGATTGGTAGGATGGTCAGTTTTACAAGGGTATGTTTTGCAGCATGAGTGAAGGATGCTTTGTTGCGAAATAGGAAGCCAATTCTAGATTTAACTTTGGATTGGAGATGTTTGATGTGGGTCTGGAGAAAGGAGAGTTTACAGTCTAACCAGACACCTAGGTATTTGTAGTTGTCCACATATTCTAAGTCAGAGCCGTCCAGAGTAGTGATGTTGGACAGGCGGGCAGGTGCAGGCAGCGATCGGTTGAAGAGCATGCATTTAGTTTTACTTGTATTTAAGAGCAATTGGAGGCCACGGAAGGAGAGTTGTATGGCATTGAAGCTTGCCTAGAGGGTTGTTAACACAGTGTCCAAAGAAGGGCCAGAAGTATACAGAATGGTGTCGTCTGTGTAGAGGTGGATCAGAGAATCACCAGCAGCAAGAGCGACATCATTGATGTATACAGAGAAGAGAGTCGGTCCAAGAATTAACCCTGTGGCACCCCCATAGAGACTGCCAGAGGTCCGGACAGCAGACCCTCCGATTTGACACACTGAACTCTATCAGAGAAGTAGTTGGTGAACCAGACGAGGCAATCATTTGAGAAACCAAGGCTGTCGAGTCTGCCGATGAGGATGTGGTGATTGACAGAGTCGAAAGCCTTGGCCAGATCAATGAATACGGCTGCACAGTAATGTTTCTTATCGATGGCGGTTAAGATATCGTTTAGGACCTTGAGCGTGGCTGAGGTGCACCCATGATCAGCTCTGAAACCAGATTGCATAGCAGAGAAGGTATGGTGAGATTCGAAATGGTCGGTAATCTGTTTGATGACTTGGCTTTCGAAGACCTTAGAAAGGCAGGGTAGGATAGATATAGGTCTGTAGCAGTTTGGGTCAAGAGTGTCCCCGCCTTTGAAGAGGGGGATGACCGCAGCTGCTTTCCAATCTTTGGGAATCTCAGACGACACGAAAGAGAGGTTGAACGGGCTAGTAATGGGGGTGGCAACAATTTCGGCAGATAATTTTAGAAAGAAAGGGTCCAGATTGTCTAGCCCGGCTGATTTTGTAGGGGTCCAGATTTTGCAGCTCTTTCAGAACATCAGCTGACTGGATTTGGGAGAAGGAGAAATGTGGAAGGCTTGGGCGAGTTGCTGTGGGGGGTGCAGTGCTGTTGACCGGGGTAGGAGTAGCCAGGTGGAAAGCATGGCCAGCCGTAGAAAAATGCTTATTGAAATTCTCAATTCTAGTGGATTTATCAGGGGTGACAGTGTTTCCTAGCTTCAGTGCAGTGGGCAGCTGGGAGAAGGTGTTCTTATTCTCCATGGACTTTACAGTGTCTCAGAACTTTTTTTAGTTAGTTTGACTTAATTCTTCCTGCTGTTGAGGATATGGTTGGGACATTGTTGGGGGAAAAGGCTCCCGAAAAACTATACAGACAATATCTTCATCAAACAACACTGTTTCACGATGCATCAGTGACATGGCAGGAGGTGTTTTGAAACAATTACTACTTTGCATACAAACCAGTGAATTGTATGTGTTGCAGCTGGATGAGTCACAGCTCCTGCTATATGTCCGTTAAGTTTATGTGGGGTCAATTAAGGAAGACAACCTCTTCTGAAAACTACTGGAAACCAGGACAACATGAGAGGATATTTTTAAAGTACTAGACAGCTTTGTGACATCAAATGGACTTTGGTGGTCAAGATGTGTTGGTATCTGTACTGTTGGTGCAAAAGCCATGACAGGGAGACAACGTGGAGTGGTAATGGGCATGCAAGCAGTTGCTCCCGACGCCACTTGCAGCATCCACCGAGAGGCTCTTGCTGCCAAGGGAATGCCTGACAGCTTGAAAGATGTTTTGGACACTACTTTTTTAAAGCAAGGCCCCTGAACTCTTGTGTATTTTCTGCATTATGCAATGATATGGGCAGCGACCATGTAACGCTTTTACAACATTTTTTACAACATACAATGATGGCAAAAACAACATTTGAGAGTGCGCTGACCCTGGTGCTAGAGGGAGTACGCAGCTGGAGGTTGAACGTTCGAAGGGGTACGGGGCTATAAAACGTTTGGGAACCACTGGCCTAGATGATCTTCTCCTCTTTAGTGGAAAAAGGGTGGTCATAAGAGGTGGTGAAACGGAAGGTGGTAGACAGGCATTCATTTTCTGTGGGCTTAAGGAAGTGGAGCTATGAAAAATCCATAGGCCTTTGACTTGGCCGGAAGATTAGATCACAACCTTGAATATTACTACTAGGCTTTTGAGGTGCACTGCTGTCTGTCTCTCTTTACTTTGTCTTCCTCTCTCTTTCACTCTGTCTCTATCTACTTCCCATCCCTCTCTCCATGTTGTCCTGGGAACAGAGCACACTTGGCTACTGGCCCCACTTTCGCTGGCCAACGGAGATCCACAAAGACTGACACGTACGTTAGCCAGTAGGGTCATCCCCCTGCATTGTGACATCCTGCTTCCTTAATAACTGTCCAATCCCGTCCCCGGAAGAGTCTTGATAGGTGGAGGGCCTGATTGGTGGAGTGTCTTGTCTTGCATGCTTGAGTTCCTAATTATGCGTCATTGCATCACGCCATACAATGAAGCCCTCATCCAATCAGGAAAAGCTTGGTGCATGAGTATGTACCAATGATGTCGTCATATAAACATTCATATATGTATCTGTTTGGTGTGTATATATCATAACTGTCATCACTTTCCTAGTCATGGTCCCACATGTATCCTTGACCTGCTGATTTCATGTTGTGCCTTTAAATCTGCCATTGACTTGTGATGATTGCAGTATGATAACCTGGAAATCCCAACTTCTGTTTGGGCTACTCCAGAGGTGATCGCAAAAGAGGCATTAAGCAGGAAATGCTGATATTACCATAACAAACCCTCAGTGTCATATCCCACAATCTTGCTCAAGTAGCAGTAAACTGTGTTTTTTTTTTGTCAGTCTGGTTGGGTATCAGAAGCCTAAAAACCTCCATTCTCACAGATTGTCCTACGTCCTACTTCTCTCTCTCCAGCCCTCCTCCAGCTTTGCCCCCAAAGAAGCGTCAGTCGGCCTCGTCGCCCACCCGTGTAGCAGTGGTGGCCACCATGAGCCGCGGCTCCAGCCTGCCCTGCAGCGTCCACAGTCCGGTACCACCAACCCACACCAAGGGTTATGGTTGAATAACACCCATTTACTCGATAGTAATACTGTGGTCTTGTACACTGGTCTACTATAGAGCATCTGCATCAGAGTATGATCAGGGTGGATTACCAGACTATAGTGAAATAACGTGTTACATAACTAGTGACTGACTAAATCAGATTTGTTTAGGCCGGCCATTACTGGATCATATATCCACAAAGTTTTCTATTGTTTGATGAAACTGACTGTGTAGCCGACTTAACTGGTTTCTCCTTTGATTGTCTGTCTGTGTATATGTGCCTGCCTGTCTCTGTCTGTCTCTATGTCTGTCTCTGTCTGTCTGTGCCTGTCTCTATGCCTGTCTCTATGCCTGTCTCTGTCTGTCTCTATGTCTGTCTGTGTATATGTGCCTGCCTGTCTCTTTGTCTGTCTCTGTCTGTCTCTATGCCTGTCTCTATGCCTGTCTCTATGTCTGTCTCTATGTCTGTCTGTGTATATGTGCCTGCCTGTCTCTATGTCTGTCTCTGTCTGTCTGTGCCTGTCTCTATGCCTGTCTCTATGTCTGTCTCTATGCCTGTCTGTGTGTGCAGCAGCAGGACTATGAGCAGGAGTTCCTCCAGAGGCGTTTCTCAGGGGGCAGCCAGTCGTATGGGTGCGACTCTCAGCGCCTCTCGCCCTACAGCAGCATGGGGAAGCTCAGCAGGTCTGAAGAGCAGCTCTGCTCCATGGAACAGGACAGTGGACAGTGCTCCAGAAATACTAGCTGTGAGACACTGGGTAGGGGCACAAACACATATACATACAATTAGACAGTTATCATAGTCAAATCAAATGTATGTATATAGCCCTTCGTACATCAGCTGATATCTCAAAGTGCTGTACAGAAACCCAGCCTAAAACCCCAAACAGCAAGCAATGCAGGTGTAGAAGCACGGTGGCTAGGAAAAACTCCCTAGAAAGGCCAAAACCTAGGAAGAAACCTAGAGAGGAACCAGGCTATGTGGGGTGGCCAGTCCTTTTCTGGCTGTGCCGGGTGGAGATTATAACAGAACATGGCCAAGATGTTCAAATGTTCATAAATGACCAGCATGGTCAAATAATAATAATCACAGGCAGAACAGTTGAAACTGGAGCAGCAGCACGGCCAGGTGGACAAGTCACGGTTGATCTTTATACACTGTACCGAAATAGAAAAACACACATTTTTGAACGTGCGTACTTTCTTGCACACAATGAAAATACACACAATAGGATGTAAAGATGGACAAAAATACATAGACTGAACAAACACCCACTTTACATGTCAACAGCCTCACCTAACCACAAACACTTGTTATTTTCTCTACAAATGTCCCCCTCTCTAACCTCTTGTCTCTCTCTCTTACAACACATTTCACTGCACCTATCTGGTGTATGCGACAGTAAAAACCTATATTTCTTTCTCCAGACAACACAGAGAGTTACGACCCCGACTATGACTTCCTCCACCAGGACCTCGCTGTCTTCACAGGGGACACCCACCTGCCCTCCACTACCACCCCCTCAGGGGTCATGTCCCTGTCCCCCCTCCCAGAGTCCCACAGTGAGTGCTGCTCCCCCGTGCCTCCTCACGCCCAGTTCAGGTCACCACCCGCCCCACACCACCAACAACCCCACCCACCCCAGTCTGAGTACTGGACCCCCCAGCCCGGTTCCCACATCATCCCCTTGCAACTATCCCGCATCAGTGCTCCTCCAGCATTACCCCAGAAGAAGCGGCGCAGCTCCCAGGTTTCACCTTATCAGGACGGGTGTGGCTCCTCGGGGGGACCCCTCAACGAGAGGTCCCCCTCCCAATACGAAAACCTGTCGGAGGAGGAGCTGTTGCACCCCACACCACCCTTTCCCCTCTTCACTCCCAACTCGCCCATGCCCCAGAGCAACGGGGGGGTGTTCGTGACCCAGTACCTGGCTAGCGAGAACGCCGACCTGCCCTCTAGTCCACCGCCACTGCCTGAGAAGAGGAACAAGCACGGTGAGTGGCAGAGGGAGAGATGGAGAGGGGGGGGTGTGCTTGAGAAAGGAAGGGATAGGACTGGAAGAGATGGAGGGAAAGAAAATTGAGGCTGGTAGTCTGCGTGTTTAACGTTTCACTTGAATCACTTTTAATCTCCTGCTATGTAATCTCCCTCCAGTCCTGGCGTACATGCAGTTTGTGGAGGACTACTCAGAGCCCCAGCCCTCAGTGTTCTACCAGACCCCACAGAATGAGAGCATCTATGAGCAGAGGAACAAACGCTTCCAGGACGTCTATGGCCTCAACGACTCCTTCAGCAGCACCGACTCGGTCCACGAGCCCCTTCCCATACCCCTCTTCCCGCCCCCCGCCCTGCCCCCCAAGAAGAGGCAGCTGGTGAGTGTGTGTGATCACCCTCAAGTCTTCAACCCCCCGCTCAAACATTTTGGGAGACCTTATTGGCTACGCCACCTCAGAATTTCTCAATCCTCTATAGAGGTCTTGTTTCAGAAGGACACTAGAGATTGATGCATTGGTTGTGAAGGTGGAGCGTGCCAGTGCACACTATGGGAAAAGTGTGAAGAATAGGGGCCCAAGGTTCTTTGTGTGAGGTCTCCTCTCCAGGTGGACATCCATGTGGTCATGGTTGAGTGCTGAATGGTTAAATGTTTTACTCATAGGGATTTAAGGTTGATGATTTAACACTTCTAACTTAGTTCCATGTCAACAATTAAACATGGTAATCTAAAAGGTGAACGTTTAACCCCCTGTGGTGAAACCAAAACAGTGAGGTCATGGTCGTGCAACATTAGTTGCCTAGGGGTCAAAGGTGAGGTGTCAGATTTTGACTGGGGTCATTTATGCTGTATGACACCCCAGAAGACAGTTGACTGTCTATAGGTCAGTTGCAACCAGAACACGTGTCAATGAAGAGCAGGGTCGTGTTCATTAGGGCATGTGATGGGAAAAAAATTCAAACGTGCAACAGGAAAGGAAAAGGGACCTTTCTTATTGGACCCTCTCTGTTTCAGTCCTTTTTGAACACGACCTAGAAGAAAAACTCTGAGGTCATTTATACTCGTCAGGTTGGTTGTTGGCTGGAAAGGACAAGAGTCCAAAGCTGCATTCTTGCAGGAAGCCATTTCTCCATCCATCTCTCGCTGGTATCTCTCGCTGGTTTGGTTCAGTCTGCCTAGTCTCTCGTTCTCTTGTTTTTTCTTCTCTTGCTCTCATTTTTCTCTTTTTCTCAGTCAATCAGTCTATAGAGGGGAGAGCTGTGGGGGAGGGACTAGGGAGGTCAGATCGATTTTCAGGTTAATGGGGATTGGTTCAACATAACTGGGGATTGAGGTGTCAAGTGGTGAGGTTAGACTATGCATTAACCTGTATAGATAAAACCTTTATGGTGTCACCAGTTAGACACTTGTGTCATTTGATTTGTCAGACTAGACCTGGGTAGAGGCTGGTGGGAGGAGCTATAGGAGGAATGGTTCATTGTAATGTCTGGAACAGAATATATGTGGTTTCCATATGTTTGATGTGTTTGATACCGTTTCATCTCTTCCATTCCAGCCATTACAATGAGACAGTTGGTTGTATTTTTCCTTCATTTTCTTTTTAAAAAGGGAGCTAATTTGTTTTCAGCACTTTTATTTCCATGACTGATCAAAACTTGTTTTCTCATGGCTCTCTCTTGTCCCTCTGCAGCAACATGTTTGGAACATCGAATCACAATATCGGTATAGAATCGCAATACATATAGAATTGTGAGAATTGCAATACATATCCTATTGGCACCTAAGTATTGTGAGGCAATTCCCAGCCCTAACAGTAAGCAGATGTCACTTCATACAATAGGACGACACTGAGAGAGACCGTCTGTGGGTCTTCTGCTGTCCACTAACAACTCTCTATTTTAACACTTTCCACATCTTTATTTTGATGATTTCTGTTGTAAAGTATTAGTTTCCTCCAACTGTATTTCTCTCCTCCCTCTCTCTTTCCTCCATATCCTCATCCTCCTCCTCCTCCCTCTCTCTCTATCTGCTCCATCTCATCCTCTCTCTCTCCTGGTAATCTTGGCTGGTGGTGTAGTGGACTTAATGAGGTTGAGGCCCGGGTGGGATAAGACTGGTTTACCTCTTCATCCTATTCCTCTTGTCCAATAAGCCACCATGTCACAGGATTTACACAGCTTTGTGAGAAAAATAATAATAATTTTGACAGTGTGCCAGTGAGATAAGAAGACTGATGGGGGAGGAGAATCATATTTCAAGTGTGTTTTGGGCCTTGTAGTGGACATTTCTGAAATTGAATTTGGCGCTCTGCAACCTCTGGATGTTGGCCAGGTGGAATGCTAGCGTCCCCCATACCCTAGAGAGGTTAACAAATCCGAGGAGGCCGACGTGAATGACATACTGCTTTCCCGGGAACAGGCCCAGATCCCTGTCATTTACGTCAAGAGAAGGCGGAGAAAAAGGGGCCGGAGGCCGGGCTGCCTTCTGAGAATTCGTAGGCGATCGAATAAACTCCCACTGCCTTCCATTCTGCTAGCAAACGTACATTCTTTGGAAAATAAAATTGATGACCTACGCGGAAGATTAAAATACCAACTTGACATTCCAAACTGTAATATCTTATGCTTCATGGAGTTGTGACTGAACGACGACATTATCAACATACAGCTGGCTGGTTATACGCTGTATCGGCAGGATAGGACAGCAGTCTAGTAAGACAAGCGGCGGAGGACTACAGTGCCTTGCGAAAGTATTCGGCCCCCTTGAACTTTGCGACCTTTTGGCACATTTCAGGCTTCAAACATAAAGATAAAAAACTGTCTTTTTTTTGTGAAGAATCAACAACAAGTGGGACACAATCATGAAGTGGAACGACATTTATTGGATATTTCAAACTTTTTTAACAAATCAAAAACTGAAAAATTGGGCGTGCAAAATCATTGTTAGCCACTGCTAGCGGTTTTTACCTTTTAGCTCGAACTTCAGTCGCTTTAGCCCGGATAGCCTGGATAATACAGTCTGCACAGCATGATATCAGCCCTGAGCATATCGGACTGATTCCCCCCCCCCCCACTACATCACCGGAATTATCAAGGAACCTATCAGGTACAACCCCAAATCCGTAAACATGGGCACCCTCATAGATATCATCCTGCCCAACCGGCCCTCTAAATACACCTCTACTGTTTTCAACCAGGATCTCATCGATCACTGCCTCATTCCTTGCGTCCGTTATGGGTTCGCTGTCAAACAACCACCCCTCATCACTGTCAAGCGCTCCCTAAAACACTTCTAATCGACCTGGCCTGGGTATCCTGGAAGGATATTGACCTCATCGCGTCAGTAGAGGACCCCTGGTTATTCTTTAAAAGTGCTTTCCTCACCATCTTAAATAAACATGCCCCTTTCGAAAAATGTAGAACTAAGAACAGATATAGACTCCAGCCACCCTAGTCATAGACTGTTCTCTCTGCTACCACACGGCAAGTGGTACCGGAGCGCCAAGTCTAGGTCCAAGAGGCTTCTAAACAGCTTCTACCGCCAAGCCATAAAACTCCTGAATATGTAATCAAATGGCTACCCAAGTATTTACATAGCCCCATCCCTCTTTTACACCGCTGCTAAGCTCTGTTGTTATCATCTATGCATAGTCACTTTAATAACTCTACCTACATGTACATATTACCTCAATTGACTCTGTACCGGTACCCTCTGTATATAGTCACGCTATTGTTATTTTACTGCTGCTCTTTAATTATTTGTTACTTTTGTTTCTTATTTTTATTTTTTTAACTGCATTGTTGCTTAGGAACTCGTAAGTAAGGTCTTCACTGTTGTGTTCGGCGCATGGGTCTAATACGATTAGATTTTCTTTTTTATTACCTCAGGAACCACAGCTGTGTGGAAGCACCTGCTTTCAATATTCTTTGTATTCCTCATTTACTCAAGTGTTTCCTTTATTTTGGCAGTTACCTGTAAGTGTGTGTACGTACTACTTGTCCATTTGTTGCAGTGTGTTCTAAGCCACCTCAGGCTTTGTATCATAAGATACAAAGTAATGCATTTTGACTAAGAAACAACTGACACAGAAGTGGGTGCATACTGTGGAAAAAAGTGGGGATAAAGAGGAGTCCTAGATTTCATTCATACACCACTCCCTAGCATACTACTCGCCAATGTCCAGTCTCTTGACAAGAAGGTTGATGAAATCCGAGCAAGAGTTGCCTTCCAGAGAGACAATAACGTTCTTTGCTTCACGGAAACATGGCTCACTCGAGACACGCTATCGGAGTCAGTACAGCCAGCTGGTTTCTTCACGCATCGCGCCGACAGCGTCTTTCTGGTAAGAAGAGGGGCGGATTAACGAGTCGTGGTGTGATCATAACAACATACAGGAACTCAAGTCCTTCTGTTCACCTGACCTAGAATTTCTCACAATCAAATGTCGACCGCATTATCTACCAAGAGTATTCTCTTCGATTATAATCACAGCCGTATATATTCCCCCCCCAAGCAGACACATCAATGGCCCTGAACAAACTTTATTTGACTATGTAAACTGGGAACCACATATCCTGAGGCTGCATTCATTGTAGCTGGGGATTTTAACAAGGCTAATCTGAAAACAAGACTCCCTAAATTCTATCAGCATATCGATTGTGCAACCAGGGCTGGTAAAAATTGTTATTCTAACTTCTGCGACGCATATAAGGCCCTCCCCCGCCCTCTTCTCGGAAAAACTGACCACGACTCCATTTTGTTGCTCCCAACCTATAGACAGAGACTAAAACAGGAAGCTCCCATGCTCAGGTCTGTTCAACGCTGGTCCGACCAATCTGATTCCACGCTTCAAGACTGCTTCGATCACGTGGGTTGGGATATGTTCCGCATTGCGTCCAACAACAACATTGACGAATACGCTGATTCGGTGAGCGAGTTCATTAGCAAGTGCATTGGCGATGTCGTACCCACAGCAACTATTAAAACATTCCCAAACCAGAAACCGTGGATTGATGGCAGCATTCGCGTGAAACTGAAAGAGCGAACCACTGCATTTTAGCCAGGGCAAGATGACCGGAAACATGACCGAATACAAACAGTGTAGCTATTCCCTCCACAAGGCAATCAAACAAGCTAAGCGTCAGTATAGAGACAAAGTAGAGTTGCAATTCAACGGCTCAGACACGAGGTATGTGGCAGGCTCTACAGTCAATCATGGATTACAAAAAGAAAACCAGCCCCGTCGCGGACCAGGATGTCTTGCTCCCAGACAGACTAAATAACTTCTTTGTCGCTTTGAGGACAATACAGTGCCACTGACACTGCCCGCTACCAAAACCTGCGGACTCTCCTTCACTGTAGCCGATGTGAGTAAAACATTTAAATGTGTTAAATGCGCAAACCAGCTGGCTGGTGTGTTTACGGACATATTCAATCAATCCTTGTCCCAGTCTGCTGTCCCCACATGCTTCAGGAGGGCCACCATTGTTCCTGTTGCCAAGAAAGCTAAGGTAACTGAGCTAAACGACTACCGCCCCGTAGCACTCATTTCCGTCATCATGAAGTGCTTTTGAGAGACTAGTCAAGGACCATATCACCTCCAGCCTACCTGACACCCTAGACCCACTCCAATTTGCTTACCGCCCCAATAGGTCCACACTGCACACTGCCCTAACTCATCTGGAGAAGAGGAAGACCTATGTGAGAATGCTGTTCATCGACTAAAGCTCAGCATTTAACACCATAGTACCCTCCAAACTCTCGACCCTGCCCTGTGCAACTGGGTAATGGACTTCCTGATGGGCCGCCCCCAGGTGGTGAGGGTAGGTAACAACATCAACCCGCTGATCCTCAACACGGGCCCCACAAGGGTGCGTTCTGAGCCCTCTCCTGTACTCCCTGTTCACCCACGACTGCGTGGCCATGCACGCCTCCAACTCAATCATCAAGTTTGCGGACGACACTACAATGGTAGGCTTGATTACCAACAACAACGAGACGGCCTACAGGGAGGAGGTGAGGGCCCTCGGAGTGTGGTGTCAGGAAAATAACCTCACACTCAACGTCAACAAAACAAAGGAGATGATCGTGGACTTCAGGAATCCGCAGAGGGAGCACCCCCCTATCCACATCGACGGGACAGTAGTGGAGAGGGTAGAACGTTTTAAGTTCCTCGGCGTGCACATCACGGACAAACTGAATTGGTCCACCCACACAGACAGCGTGGTGAAGAAGGCGCAGCAGCGCCTCTTGAACCTCAGGAGGCTGAAGAAATTCGGCTTGTCACCAAAAGCACTCACAAACTTTTACAGATGCACATCCTGTTGGGCTGTATCACCGCCTGGTACGGCAACTGCTCCGCCCACAACCGTAAGGCTCTCCAGAGGGTAGCATCACCAGAGGAAAACTACCTGCTCTCCAGGACATCTACACCACCCGATGTCACAGGAAGGCCATAAAGATCATCAAGGACAACAACCACCCGAGCCACTGCCTGTTCACCCCGCTATCATCCAGAAGGCAAGGTCAATACAGGTGCATCAAAGCTGGGACCGAGAGACTGAAAAACAGCTTCTATCTCAAGGCCATCAGACTGTTAAACAGCCACCACTAACATTGAGTGGCTGCTGCCAACATACTGACTCAAGTCCAGCCACTTTAATAATTGAAAAATTGATGTAAAAAATGTATCACTAGCCACTTTAAACAATGCCACTTAATATAATGTTTACGGACCCTACATTACTCATATCATATGTATATACTGTACTCGATACCATCTACTGCATCTTGCCTATGCCGTTCTGTACCATCACTCATTCATATATCTTTCTGTACATATTCTTTATCACTTTACACTTGTGTGTATAAGGTAGTTGTTGTGGAATTGTTAGGTTAGATTACTCGTTGGTTATTACTGCATTGTCGGAACTAGAAGCACAAGCATTTCGCTACACTCGCATTAACATCTGCTAACCATGTGTATGTGACAAATAAAATTTGATTTGAATGCCCTACTCTTTGAAGTTATGCAGTTGTCTAAAAAACAACATTTTGCCCAAAACTCCCTCCCCCCCTTTAGTTTGTGTACTTTACTGTATTTATACTTGGGATATCACTTTTCAAAAAAGTGTTTTATTTTTATTTTTAATCACTGGATGACATCTTTAACAATGCTAACACTTGCTGCTGTTCTCCCCTGACCCTTGATCTCTAATGGATATGAGGCAGATGGTCTTGGGGAGTGGGCTGACTGCGTATGGCCCCTGGGTGTGGTGGGGGGCACGCTGAGGAGGTCAGGGAGAGGGGGTGTGTCCCTGTGGAATCACTCGATTTGGACCTGGCCTGATGCAAAACAGATTCCCTCTCCTGCTCTTCTTCCTCCTCTACCCTTCTTCTTCCTCCTCTACCTTTCTTCTTCCTCTACCGCTCTTCTCCTTTTCTCAGTCCTTTTCACCTCAAACCATTTTTTCCCACTAAATCAAATCCAACTTCATTTACACATTAAACATTACTGTATACTTTACAATTTAAAACCACTTTTCTCCCGCTCCCAGTCTACTTCACCCTCCCCCTCTCTCTCTTACACCTCTCATGCCACCCCCAACCCCTCAATCCCCTCCCAGTGTTTGTGCCAATGGAATGTCCACATTCCTCAAGTCCTCGGGGCGTGATGTTATGGGGGGATGCCATGAGGATGGGAGGTCTGGAAGGAAATAGAAAATATATGCAATATATTTCATTTAGTAATTCGATTTAGTGCCAACAATGTAATTTCAGTGGAAAATCTTTCTGCTCCGCTCTCTGTGTGTGTGTTGTTTAGTATGTTTTATGGTTGTACATTGTGGGGAATAGTATGTCGGAACATTTTGTTAGGTGGAAAGAATATAAACTGTCCTTAGTCTTCAGTGGAAACATCCTCATTTGTTCTCGCTCCACTTTTCAATAACCATGTTGCTTTAGGTTTAGTGTGTGTGTGTGTCTGTGTGTGAGGGAGGGATGGTGTGTACACGCCCGCCTGTGTGTGGTTTTTATCACATTGCTTGGTTTGTGGGGCGGCAGGTAGCCTAGAGTTTAGAGGGTTGGGCCAGAAACCGGAAGGTTGCTAGATTGAATCCCCGAGCTGACAAGGTAAAAATCTGTCGTTCTCCCCTGAACAAGGCAGTTAACCCACTGTTCCATTGTAAATAAGAATTTGTTCTTAAAACTTCTTGCGACTAGCAATCCCGTGTCCGGGAGCGTAATCATAGCCTCAAGCGCATTACCATAACGCAACTTTTTCTATTCATGAAAATCGCAAATGAAATTAAATAAATAAATTCAAACACAAGCTTAGCCTTTTGTTAAAAACACTGAAGGAGTGTTGTACGGCATTGAAGCTTGTTTGGAGATTTGTTAACACAGTGTCAAAAGGGCCAGATGTATACAGAATGGTGTCGTCTGTGTAGAGGTGGATCAGAGAATCACCAGCAGCAAGAGCGACATCATTGATATATACAGAGAAAAGAGTTGGCCCGAGAATTTAACCCTGTGGCACCCCCATGGAGACTGCCATAGATCCGGACAACAGGCCCTCCGATTTGACACACTGATCTCTATCTGAGAAGTAGTTAGTGAACCAGGCAAGGCAGTCATTTGAGAAACCAAGGCTATTGAGTCTGCCGAGAAGAATGCGGTGATTGACAGTCGAAAGCCTTGGCCAGGTCTATGAAGACGGCTGCACAGTTCTGTCTTTTGTCGATGGCGGTTATGATATTGTTTAGGACCTTGAGCGTGGCTGAGGTGCACCCATGACCAACTCGAAAACCAGATTGCATTGTGGAGAAGGTAAGGTGGGATTCGAAATGGTCGGTGATCTGTTTGTTCACTTGACTTTCGAAGATTTTAGGAAGGCAGGGCAGGATGGATATACAGTTGAAGTCGGAAGTTTACATACACTTAGGTTGGAGTCATTAAAACTCGGTTTTCAACCACTCCACAAATTTCTTGTTAACAAACTATAGTTTTGGCAAGTCGTTTAGGTCATCTACTTTCTGCATGAAACACAAAAATTTTCCAACAATTGTTTACAAACAGATTATTTCACTCTATCACAATTCCAGTGGGTTAGAAGTTTACATACACTAAGTTGACTGTGCCTTTAAACAGCTTGGAAAATTCCATAAAATTATATCATGGCTTTAGAAGCTTCTGATTGGCTAATTGACATCATTTGAGTCAATTGGATGTGTACCTGTGGATGTTTTTCAAGGCCTACCTTCAAACTCAGTGCCTATTTGCTTGACATATTTTGACTTTGCCATGAAATCAGCCAAGACCTCAGAAAAATAATTGTAGACCTCCACAAGTCTGGTTCATCCTTGGGAGTAATTTCCAAACTCCTGAAGGTACCATGTTCATCTGTACAAACAATAGTATGCAAGTACAAACACCATGGGACCACGCAGCCGTCATACTGCTCAGAAAGTAGACAGGTTCTGTCTCTTAGAGATGAACTGAAATACCTTATTTATATAAGTATTCAGACCCTTTGATATGAGACTCGAAATTGAGCTCAGGTGCATCCTGTTTCCGTTGATCATCCTTGAGATGTTTTTACAACTTGACTGGAGTCCACCTGTGGTAAATTCAATTGATTGGACATGATTTGGAAAGGCACACACCTGTCTATACAAGGTCCCACAATTGACAGTGCATGTCAGAACAAAAACCAAGCCATGAAGTTGAAGGAATTGTCTGTAGAGCTCCGAAACAGGATTGTGTCGAGGCACAGATCTGGAAAAGGGTACCAAAACATTTCTGCAGCATTTCAGGTTCCCAATAACACCGTGGCCTCCATCATTCTTAAATGCAAGAAGTTTGGAACCACTAACACTCTTCCTAGAGCTGGCTGCCCGGCCAAACTAAGCAGTTGGGGGGGGGGGATTGGTCAGGGAGTTGACCAAGAACCCGATGGTCACTCTGACAAAGCTCCAGAGTTCCTCTGTGGAGATGGGAGTACCTTCCAGAAGGACGACCAATCAGGCCTTTATGGTAGAGTGGCCAGACAGAAGCCACTCCTCAGTAAAAGGCACATGACAGCCCGCTTGGAGTTTGCCAAAAGGCACCTAAAGGACTCTCAGACCATGAGAAACAAGATTATCTGGTCTGATGAAACCAATATTTAACTCTTTGGCCTGAATGCCAAGTGTCACGTCTGGAGGAAACCTGGCATCATCCCTACGGTGAAGCATGTTGGTGACAGCATCATGCTGTGGGGACTGGGAGACTAGTCAGGATCGAGGGGAAAGATGACTGGAACAAAGTACAGAGAGATCCTTGATGAAAGCCTACTCCAGAGTACTCAGGACCTCAGACTGGGGTGAAGGTTTACTTTCCTACAGGACAACAACCCTAAGCACACAGCCAAGACAACGCATGAGAGGCTTCAGGATAAGTCTCTGAATGTGGCCCTGGAGAGACCTGAAAATAGCTGTGCAGCGACGCTCCCCATCCAATCTGACAGAGCTTGATAGGATCTGCAGAGAATAATGGGATAAACTCCCAAAATACAGTTGTGCCAAGCTTGTAGCGTCATACCAAAGAAGACTCAAGGTTGTAATCGCTGCCAAAAGTAAATGTACTGAGTAAAGGGTCTGAATTCTTATGTACATGTGATATTTCTGTTTTTTTATTTGTAATAAATTTGCAAAACTGTATAAAAACCTGTTTTTGCTTTGTCATTATAGGGCATTGTGTGTAGATTGACAGGATTTTAAAATATATATATTTTAGAATAAGGCTGTAACGTAACAAAATGTAGAAAATGTCAAGGGGTCTGTATTACTTTCCCAATGCACTGTATTAGCCTTGTTGATGTTTTAAATGTTTAAGTTGAAATGTAGCTGGAATAGCGGAGGCAGTGCTCCTGTTGTCTGTGCTGCCTTCCGGTAACTCTGCTTCTAAATCAGTAGTTGTATAGTAAGAGTAAGCTGTTAAAAAACATTAACTTGCTTGACCATGCTGCAGGTGATATAACTGTTTGTTACATGCAGTATTTGCTTTGTGGACTTCACAGGACAGATGTTGCTCTACAGTTTTGTGATGAAACAAGCCTATGTGTAGTTGAATTTATTCTGCCACTGTTGTCTTTTTGTTGTCACAGCCTTATTGTTTACCACGGTGGCGTATGAACGAATGAGTTATAGAGCAAACAACGCAATTATCACAACATAGGTTGTAATATGGCTTTTCACTGGCTTGGCTTCCTCTCTGATTTGGCCCATATACCGCTACTGTACTTAACAGGGTTGGTAGACAGTGCACATCGTGTTACAGCAGGTTACTAGCTTTCTGCTTCTCCTCCTCACAGGAATCTGCTCACCTGGTCGCCATGACTACACAATCTCAGACAAACACACACTCTGATTCACACTTACACACATAGTCACATGGATGGCATGGAAAGATTGATATCAGTCCATTACAGTATGTTGAACCATACATCCACTTTAGTCCAGGAGAGGAGGTGCTGATGGGGACTTTTTTTCTTTCTACTTTTCAGCTTTAATTCTGTCTGATTTATTTTCTCAACCTGTCATAACACTGTCCTTCTCTCCTGATTCCTGGTTTCCTTTCCTACTTCCTACCAATCGCAGAGTTCAGACCAGGTCGCCTTGACCAATGCCACTATATTGGATGGCAGCAAGGGCGGGCCCAACGGTTCCCTGGCCAACTCATTGGGCTCTGTGGCCATCTGTCTTCCTCCTCCTGAGACTACTTCTCTTCTAACTGACTCTCTCCTCCGCACCTCGGCAGTGGTGAGCTGACAGACAGACGGGCGGGCGGGCAGACACAGAAGGGCGGGCAGACAGACGATAACAGGGAGATATGTTTCAGTAATAAGGAGTCATTTTAAGGTGGATGCCCGTCAGACAATAACATTGTTGGTGACTCATTGATTTCCAGGACCATTTATCTTGTCATACCAGTAATCACAAAGCATCTAAACTGTGGACCATAGTGAAAGATTTCCTCCTGTTTTGGTGATTCTTGACTACTGCTTATTGTATTATCCTGACTGATTGTAGTTATGGATCTAAATGGAACCCATAGAACTTTTGACTGTGTTTCACCTGTTCACCGTCATGTGTAACAGACACACATTATACTGAAATACTGTACACTCATTAAACACTAATCATGTACACCAGTGCCACCTGGTGGCCAATTATTGACACATCCACCCATAGAACTCAATGTAGAAGTGCTTCTCCATACCTCACCGTAGCCCTGAGTTTGCTGTCCCCACAGTATGTTCTATGCTAAATTATTCTGTGGCCGTCCCTCTCAACCATGGTGTCCCTCTTCTCTTCCCGTAGAGCGTCAACGAGGGTGGCGAGGGCGAGTATGTCAACCTGTACTCATCCAGCCAGGTCAATGGGGAGCTGGAGCTGCCTCCCTGCCTCAGAGTAAGTAACTAATGCACTCAACCTAGTAGGATTGTCACGATACTACAATACTCGAAAGCACAAAGCAGACTAAATTCGTTGATCCTTTAAAAACCTGCTTTATGCCAAACGTCTTGTGCTAAAGCTTGGAAAAATAAACACTTGACTACGTAAGGCAGTTTAGGACTGTTTTCTTGAAGAAATTACAGCTCTAGGATCAGATTATTGCAACAATACTAACTGTAACCATTAAGGGGATGAGCAAATATATGTATCAGTGTTTAATGACAACTTCTATCTATTACATTAGGGGTAGCTAACTCCATTTCAACTCTTTTGATGGAGACAGCCTTTGTGTAAATCATGTGTTGGTGTTCCATGATTCCTGCTCCTCAACCTACCTTGACAGAGCTTACTCTGCCCCTCACAGCCAATCGCTGCTGATGATGTCATTCAAGACCCCGCCCCACAAATGCACTCCTCCAATAGCAAGGAGGCTCTGGACAAGGACAGGTATGGGATAAAGTGACCGTTCAGGTCACATTGCATAAACACTCCCTCTCCCCTTCAGGCATAATATCTTTACTTGATCTGGTGATCCTAGAAGGTAAAACAGCAATTGAATGAAATGGATACTGATTAATGACCAATGCTAGGTCTATGTAAGCATAGAGAGAGAATTACTAGAAGAAACTACGCCCCTTCTGACCAATGCAATTTGAATGGAACACATATCATGGGTAACAATTTTATTGTAGGTAATCATTCGATGACTATGTATGTAAGTTTAGGTAAACAGACCTAATGGTGCTTCTATCGGTCTTTCTGTCAGCAGGAGGCAGAAGTCGACAGACTCGGTCCAGAGCGATGAGGAGGAAGTGGATGAGCTCTCTCTCATCGACCACAAAGAGATCATGTCCCGGATAACACTCAAACAGGAGGTAATGCTGCCCTCATTCATGACTGAACTAACATTATTACCCATGTCTATTGGCTAAGTAAGCATTGTCTCTAGAAAGCTTGTGGTTGTCTTTGGCTACAATTTCTTTAAATGCTATTTTGTTCATGTTACATACTGTATGTGAAACTCTGACATAAGAAACCTTCACACTGGTGATATTCACATTTCACTCACATTCCTTCTTTCTCTTAGTCTACTACTGACCCCTAGAGGAACTGCAGGGGATGTTTCTCCATTACAATTCCCCTTCCTTTTTGGTGCAGTCTGACAGACGTGTGTGTGTGTGTGTGTGTGTGTGTGTGTGTCTCCATTCTGCAAGGTCAGAAAGAGAGAGAGGGAGGTCTGGTTAAACAACAAAGGACAACTGTAGTATTGTTGGGGATCTGTCTGCTTGTGTGATCAGTGTATGGTCCTGCGTATAGCAGCCCTCTCTCTCCCCCCTACTCTCTCATTCTCGCTCTCTCGTCAGTGGAGCTGGTGCAGGGCTTCGAGGGAGAGAGAGCATGGATAGAGAGGAGAGAGCTGCATTTTGGACTAGACTGCATTCCTGCCTTAATCCTCATAAAATCTCTCCCTAACCCTCTTTCTCTATCTCTCCATCTGTCTCGCTCCCCTCTCTCCCCTCTCCTTTCTCTATCTGCCTCATCCCTCTCTATCGATCTGCCTTGCCTCCCTCCTGTCTCTCTCTCTCTCGCTGCTCTCTTTTTCTCCATCTATTCATCTCTCCCTTCATCTCTCTCGTTCTCTCTTTCTCTCAGAATGACGATGGACCTGATGTGCGTGCTGGATCAGGGGATATTCTGTTAGTCCACGCCACAGAGACAGACCGCAAAGGTAGGTAGCGTTTATCACCGTTCGACATCAGCCCCTATTAAAATGTGTGTTACTGTGGTTCTGGGTCAGTGGCACAGTGTGTGTGTGTGTATCGTAGATGTCGTTCAAACCAGAAGGATCTGATCACGCTTTTTGTCTGTTAAATTGGTCTACAGTGAAATGTTAAGTTGTAGAATAGCTACAGTATGTCTAGACTTACAGCATGTCTTGACCAGCGTATTTCTCTGAATATCAGAGGTTACCAGACGTGTCCCATCAATTCATGTCATCCATGTTCTCTAAAGTTGAGAGGATCCATCGTTAGTTGTCAACCTCAGATGATTTGGGGTGGACTTTTAAAGGGGTGGACTAAAGGGGTGGTGTTCTCCTTTGCTCCCTTCCAGATCTGGTGTTGTACTGTGAGGTCTTCCTGACCACATACAGGACCTTCATCAGCCCAGAGGACCTCATTAAGAAGCTCCACTACAGATATCCTTTTTTGGTCGCCACCAGCTAGAATATTGTGTGTTGGAATACTAACAACTGAATGGATTTGGCTTGTGGTGATGAGATGAATACAGAAAAGGTGTGTAGGTAAACGTGATTGTGTCCCTACTATGTTGACACCTAAAGTGACTTCTGTGAATGTAATACTTGAGAGTAGAGGTCATTTCAGTGTTCTCCTTGACCATGGACCACATACACCAGGTTCTGTCACAGTCCAGACACGTTTAAGAAGCGGGTCAGCAAGAACACCTTCTTTGTGCTCGTTAGACTGGTGGACGAACTGTGGTGAGTATGGATGGACATATTCTATAGAATCTATACAATACCTTACTCAGACTCTCAGTACAGCCACATATTATATACAGTACCTTACTCACTCTCAGTACAGCCACATATTATATACAGTACCTTACTCACTCTCAGTACAGCCACATATTATATACAGTACCTTACTCACTCTCAGTATAGCCACATATTATATACAGTACCTTACTCACTCTCAGTATAGCCACATATTATATACAGTACCTTACTCACTCTCAGTACAGCCACATATTATATACAGTACCTTACTCACTCTCAGTACAGCCACATATTATATACAGTACCTTACTCACTCTCAGTATAGCCACATATTATATACAGTACCTTACTCACTCTCAGTACAGCCACATATTATATACAGTACCTTACTCACTCTCAGTACAGCCACATATTATATACAGTACCTTACTCACTCTCAGTATAGCCACATATTATATACAGTACCTTACTCACTCTCAGTACAGCCACATATATACAGTACCTTACTCAGACTCTCAGTACAGCCACATATTATATACAGTACCTTACTCACTCTCAGTACAGCCACATATTATATACAGTACCTTACTCACTCTCAGTACAGCCACATATTATATACAGTACCTTACTCACTCTCAGTACAGCCACATATTATATACAGTACCTTACTCACTCTCAGTACAGCCACATATTATATACAGTACCTTACTCAGACTCTCAGTGCAGCCACATATTATATACAGTACCTTACTCACTCTCAGTACAGCCACATATATACAGTACCTTACTCACTCTCAGTATAGCCACAAATTATATACAGTACCTTACTCAGACTCTCAGTGCAGCCACATATTATATACAGTACCTTACTCAGACTCTCAGTGCAGCCACATATTATATACAGTACCTTACTCACTCTCAGTACAGCCACATATATACAGTACCTTACTCATACTCTCAGTACAGCCACATATTATATACAGTACCTTACTCACTCTCAGTACAGCTACATATTATATACAGTACCTTACTCACTCTCAGTACAGCCACATATATACAGTACCTTACTCATACTCTCAGTACAGCCACATATTATATACAGTACCTTACTCACTCTCAGTACAGCTACATATTATATACAGTACCTTACTCACTCTCAGTACAGCTACATATTATATACAGTACCTTACTCACTCTCAGTACAGCCACATATTATATACAGTACCTTACTCACTCTCAGTACAGCCACATATTATATACAGTACCTTACTCACTCTCAGTACAGCCACATATTATATACAGTACCTTACTCACTCTCAGTATAGCCACATATTATATACAGTACCTTACTCACTCTCAGTATAGCCACATATTATATACAGTACCTTACTCACTCTCAGTACAGCCACATATTATATACAGTACCTTACTCACTCTCAGTACAGCCACATATTATATACAGTACCTTACTCACTCTCAGTATAGCCACATATTATATACAGTACCTTACTCACTCTCAGTACAGCCACATATTATATACAGTACCTTACTCACTCTCAGTACAGCCACATATTATATACAGTACCTTACTCACTCTCAGTACAGCCACATATTATATACAGTACCTTACTCACTCTCAGTACAGCCACATATTATATACAGTACCTTACTCACTCTCAGTACAGCCACATATTATATACAGTACCTTACTCAGACTCTCAGTGCAGCCACATATTATATACAGTACCTTACTCAGACTCTCAGTGCAGCCACATATTATATACAGTACCTTACTCACTCTCAGTATAGCCACATATTATATACAGTACCTTACTCAGACTCTCAGTGCAGCCACATATTATATACAGTACCTTACTCAGACTCTCAGTGCAGCCACATATTATATACAGTACCTTACTCACTCTCAGTACAGCCACATATATACAGTACCTTACTCATACTCTCAGTACAGCCACATATTATATACAGTACCTTACTCACTCTCAGTACAGCTACATATTATATACAGTACCTTACTCACTCTCAGTATAGCCACATATTATATACAGTACCTTACTCACTCTCAGTATAGCCACATATTATATACAGTACCTTACTCACTCTCAGTACAGCCACATATTATATACAGTACCTTACTCACTCTCAGTACAGCCACATATTATATACAGTACCTTACTCACTCTCAGTACAGCCACATATTATATACAGTACCTTACTCAGACTCTCAGTGCAGCCACATATTATATACAGTACCTTACTCAGACTCTCAGTGCAGCCACATATTATATACAGTACCTTACTCACTCTCAGTATAGCCACATATTATATACAGTACCTTACTCAGACTCTCAGTGCAGCCACATATTATATACAGTACCTTACTCAGACTCTCAGTGCAGCCACATATTATATACAGTACCTTACTCACTCTCAGTACAGCCACATATATACAGTACCTTACTCATACTCTCAGTACAGCCACATATTATATACAGTACCTTACTCACTCTCAGTACAGCTACATATTATATACAGTACCTTACTCACTCTCAGTACAGCCACATATTATATACAGTACCTTACTCACTCTCAGTACAGCCACATATTATATACAGTACCTTACTCACTCTCAGTACAGCCACATATTATATACAGTACCTTACTCAGACTCTCAGTGCAGCTACATATTATATACAGTACCTTACTCACTCTCAGTACAGCCACATATTATATACAGTACCTTACTCAGACTCTCAGTACAGCCACATATTATATACAGTACCTTACTCACTCTCAGTATAGCCACATATTATATACAGTACCTTACTCAGACTCTCAGTGCAGCCACATATTATATACAGTACCTTACTCAGACTCTCAGTGCAGCCACATATTATATACAGTACCTTACTCACTCTCAGTACAGCCACATATATACAGTACCTTACTCATACTCTCAGTACAGCCACATATTATATACAGTACCTTACTCACTCTCAGTACAGCTACATATTATATACAGTACCTTACTCACTCTCAGTACAGCCACATATTATATACAGTACCTTACTCACTCTCAGTACAGCCACATATTATATACAGTACCTTACTCACTCTCAGTACAGCCACATATTATATACAGTACCTTACTCAGACTCTCAGTACAGCCACATATTATATACAGTACCTTACTCAGACTCTCAGTACAGCCACAGAAGTGGCTTTTCACTGTTTAAGCTCCAATCCTTCTAGGCAGTAGATAGCCCTGGGGATCCAACAGAATAGAAATGACTTCCAAAGAGTGTGTTGGAAGCAGACAACCCTCAATGTTAACTTACCTTTCAGTGTTAAGTGAATGAACTTCTCCTCCCTTTAATGTTCTCCTCTCCCCCTTTCCATCAGTCTGGTGGAGTTAACAGAGGACATCCTGAAGCAGCTGATGGACCTGGTGTTCAGGCTGGTGTGTAACGGCGAGCTGAGCCTGGCCCGCGTGCTCCGCAAGAACATCCTGGACAAGGTCTGTCCAACACCACTACCTTCCTTCCCCTCAATACCTTCACCTCCCTCAACACCTTCACCTCAACACTCTTAGCAGTTGATGTTATTCTGTAATAACACAGACCCCAAAGCAAATCAGGGAGAGGGAAATGGGTTTATTCAAAGAGGATAATGTTATGCTGAGAGGTAGATAGTCATTCCTTCCCTGTCCTCAGTGATTCTCTCTACAGAACAAAGGGACAGGATGTACTTTATAGCCCAGCCCTAGCCTGTGGTTGACCAATTAGAATTCCTTGCAATACAACTGGGCCGATGGACAAATAACAAGTGTCCTATTTCAGGTTGGGCCAATGAGAACGTGCCACACGTAGCTATGAGTTCAGGACTGACATTCCTAACAGGCATTGAACTGAAAACCAACTATTTCCATTGATAATTCCCTATTGACGTTAGTACCCTATTGACGTTTTTTATTTATTTTTATTTTACCTTTATTTAACCAGGCAAGTCAGTTAAGAACAAATTCTTATTTTCAATGACGGCCTGGGAACAGTGGGTTATAACTGCCTGTTCAGGGGCAGAACGACAGATTTGTACATTGTCAGCTCGGGGGTTTGAACTTCCGGTTACTAGTCCAACGCTCTAACCACTAGGCTACCCTGCCGTACCCTATTGACGTCAGTACCCTATTGACGTCAGTACCCTATTGACGTCAGTACCCTATTGACTTTTAGCACTCTTGACCTCTCGTCTTCTGCGTTGTGTATTTACCTTCAACATATTCTTACACCTTCACCTCCCTCAACAGCTTCACCTCAACACCTTCACCTCAACACCTATCCCCTTCAACACCTTCACATTGTGTTGCACTTAATAAAAGTGCTGTGGTGTATAGATCTATTGTTAATGTCAATTAGACTATTCAGGAAAGGCTCTCATTCTGCAGTAGCTTGTGATTGGGAGGCATTTTGAATGGTATGTCTGTAAATGAATTGTTGTTATTGTTTTGAAGGTGGAGCAGAAGAAGCTGCTGCGCTGCACCAACTCCCTCAAGCCGCTGGCCGCCCGGGGCGTGTCCGCCAGGTAGGCGTCAACAAGGGGTTAAGGGTCAGGAGACAATGGGAGGGGCTATGTTCCCATCCATGTTTACGTTCTGTCATTAAGTGGTTTTGTGTGTGTGACCACAGGCCCGGAACGCTGCATGACTTCCGCAGCCATGAAATCGCAGATCAGCTCACGCTCCTGGATGCAGAACTTTTCTACAACATCGAGGTACCAGAGAGCCCTTTACTGTCCTTGTTTTGCTTCCAATTCTGATTGTGCTACAGTGATCTAACCCTATATCTCTCCCTCTTCCTCTGTCTCTGCTCAGATTCCTGAGGTGTTGCTTTGGGCCAAGGAACAGAATGAGGAAAAGAGTCCCAATCTGACTCAGTTCACAGAGCACTTTAACAATATGAGCTACTGGTGAGAGCTGGACCTGAGCCTATACTTACAGGCTGTCTATGCATTACATAACTCCCACCAGATAGACCTAATCACTCCTAAGTCACCTAGCTTTTCAATGGCTGTTTAACACCTCAAAATGGCAAAATAAATTACACACAGTCTCACTTTCTCTCTCACAGAACACTGTTTGTGTTTGTCCTCTAGGGTGCGCTCTCTAATCATTCAGCAGGAGAAAGGCCAGGACAGAGAGAAGCTGCTCCTCAAGTTCATTAAGATCATGAAGGTGACCAACCTCAACATTCATACAACCGCAGCTCTTCCTGTTAACTAAATATATATATTTTTTTATTTAACCTTTATTTAACTAGGCAAGTCAGTTAAGAACAAATTCTTATTTACAATGACTGCCTACCCCGACCAAACCCTAATATAACTTACTATACCTAGTTAATGACTAACTCTCTGGACAACTGTTCTTATCCTATTTCTCCTCTTCTTATGTAGCACTTAAGAAAGTTGAACAATTTCAACTCGTACTTGGCAATACTGTCTGCCCTGGACTCAGCCCCCATCCGCAGACTGGAGTGGCAGAAACAGACATCAGAGGTGATTCAAACAGTAGTGTATTAAGTCTAACATACAGATATGTGATATAGGTATAGTAGATATCCACACTCAAATGTATTTGTATTTCTATGGCATCTCTTTTTAATATACTATGGGTATAACACATTGTGACACACTGTTGGTCTCTCCCAGGGATTGGAGGAATACTGCACTTTGATTGACAGCTCGTCGTCTTTCCGAGTGTACAGGGCGGCTCTGGCCGATGTGGAGCCTCCATGCATCCCATACCTGTAAGTCTGTGTACATGTACACCTGAGCTGGGTGATTTTTCATCACATTGGGTTTTAGTCTACTCTTCATAGGACTGTCTGTCTTTATCTCTCTATTCTTCTCTCCTCTCTAAACTCATCCTCCTCTCTTCTCCCAGCGGTCTAATCCTGCAGGACCTGACCTTCGTCCACCTGGGGAACCCTGATCTCATCGATGGGAAGGTCAACTTCTCTAAGCGCTGGCAGCAGTTCAACATCCTGGACAGCATGAGGCGCTTCCAGCAAGTGTGAGTAGAAAGGTCATCCCAGGAGAAAAGCATCCACAAATCTCCAAACAGATAAATATGGTCTATTTCAGGGATGGGCAATTAGCAGTGGCCCCCCCTTTTGTAGGCTTGCTGAGCCACTGTGGCTCCTTTTTTGTGGCACCCATCAGTTGCCTTCCTTGGTCTATTTCATGTCAATCAATAAGACTACAACAGTCATCCCACGTGAGGTAAGCAGTGAACCAAATCTTATATGAAAACCTTCATATTAACCCCAATACAACAGAAGGTGGACCATTTCCGTTCATATTTATATCGCTTATCCATCAGCATCTAGTTGATCAACTCGTTATGTCTGTCTTTGCGACCCACCCCAGGCATTATGAGCTGAAGCGCAACGACGACATTGTGTGCTTCTTCAACGACTTCAGCGACCACCTGGCCGAGGAGGCGCTGTGGGAGCTCTCACTGAAGATCAAGCCTCGAAACATCACCCGGAGGCGGACAGAGCGCGAAGAGAAGACCTAGGGGGTGTAGAGGCACGGCGTGGTGCCCAAACCCGGGACCAGGTCCCGCCAAGGGACCTCCACTGTGTTACAGACACTAACTCCACTTTACTATGGACAGACATTCAGACGGGATAGATGGATGGATGGACACAATCAGTTGGACCTAACTAACTTGGGAAGAGTGACTGACTAGGGCCGGACCAGAGCACATATACAGTAGGTTGGAGGAAAAGACTGATTTAAAATGACTCTGCACTGCTCTGCTACACTGGGATATTATGGGGTTTTTATGATTGACATGGGATTGTCTCCACCCCGAACGGCTGTTGGCAGGGGAGAAACTCCTAGCCAATGGGAGGAGAGAGGAGAAAGACTTGTATAAGAGACGTCATGTAAGGAGGATGTGGAGATACCGCTCCCCTTCCTCTCCCATTTTAGTGTGTAAGTGTGAGGTGAAAGCTCCTCTACACCCTGATACCAACACCCTATTCCCTTCTCTTCCTCCCTAAATAGTGTGTTGACCATTGGGTCAGCCCCTACTGCCCCCCTCCCCTGACTTCACTTCCCTCCAACATTGAAGGAAGATAAAGTTCCTTGTATCCATGGAATCTTCAGTAGTCTGGACTGCAGTCTAGGGAATGAGAATCTGAGGGTTAGTAGAGGTGGACTGGACTTGTAGCAAGAGTGTATTTGGGATATTGTGTATTATTGTTATTATTAATCATGTATGGTTGTGATGTATTATACAGTGCTCCTTTTGTTCTTAAAAAGGATGTTTATTATGCTATTAAGAGAAGCGTTCAGCTTCTACCCAAGTGCCATAATAATGTGCACTCTAAAAAGCAACGCAACAAAAAAAAGACCCAAAAAGAGAATGACTAAAGATGCTGTGATCTATGTATGTCATATTCAATCATTGTGTGCCATGTTTGAGTGAGAGAACTGCCAGTAGTGTGTGTGTGTGTGATCTGTGTTTGTCTGTCCATTGTGTGCTGTAGTTCTTCATTCTGATTCCTTTGGAATAATCCTGTCATCCTCATCACACTATGCAATAAAACTGCTCAGTTTCTATGCATCACTGTGTATCACCATCTTAAGAGGTTTGACAGACTATGCTGCTTATATGATCCTTATGGGAAAAATCCCAACAAAATAGGCGCTCTTAACTTTAACTTTTGCATTATCATGCATTGATATCAATGGAAGTCTTGTTGCGCTTGCAAGTTAGGATTCAGCCCCAACTGGTCATTCTGGTTAGACAACCACAAGCCACTGATAGTGAACGTAATATATTTAATATTTCTTAAATATCATGGTCATTGGAAAATGCTTTACAAAATAAAGGCAAGTTAAGGCATGAATTTACCTTGGCATTGAAGAATGATCCAACAAATATACAGTTCATGAAGCAAAGTCTAAAGAATGCTTAAAATGTGATACATATTGTATGAAATCCTTCATTTGTCTATAATATTCGATACATGTAGAAATCAGATTATAATATATTATGTATCAAGCATCTTGATACATGTTGCATTTATATATTTGTTCAGTATGAAACAAAGACAGTGAATCATGGTAGTACATGAAGTCTACTGCATTACTAGTTGTTGGCTGTGAAAGCCCAACAGGTAAAACACAATGTGCAAAGCCAAAATCAAAACACACATGAACTTGAAACTAACATTATAAGGACAGCTTTCCTTCCTTCATCTCACCCTCACTCCTATTTTCGCCACAGAGGTAGTCAAGCCACCGCAGGGTAAAAAGTCACATAGAAGGCAGAGTGATTAAAAAGTGGAAGAGTTGTATTATGTACCTGTGGTTGCTCTGTTTCAATGGTATCTATTTCAGTAATATACTAATGAATCATTACTGATGTGTCAGACTCATTTTCCTCCAGACTTCCCGATCTGACTGGATGCTCTGCAGTCTGCAGGTGACAAGGGTGAGTTAAGGGTAGGCTAGTCTCCCCATCTCTCCCAGAACATGTCAGTAAAAGCATCAATGCTCAAATCCAACACACTATATATATATATATATACACACATAATATATACATATTCACACAAATACATAAATATACACACAGTGCCTTCAGAAAGTATTCACACCCCTGGACTTTTTCCACATTTTGTTAAAGCACGTATCAAACTCATTCCACGGAGGGCTGAATGTCTGCGGGGTTTTGCTCCTCCCTTATACTTGATTGATGAAATAAGATCACTGATTAGTAAGGAACTCCCCTCACCTGGTTGTCTTAACTGAAAGGAGAAACAAAAAAACAGCAGACACTAGGCCCTCCATGGAATGAGTGACACCCCTGTGTTACAGCCTAAATACAATACCCCAAAATGTCAAAGTTATGTCACCTGTTCAATCCAAGTATTCATCCCTTTTGTTATGGCAACCCTAAATAAGTCCAGGACTAAAAATGTACTTAAGTCACATATGTTGCATGGATTCATTGTGTGCAATAAGTGTCTAGCATGATTTTTTTAATGACTAACTCTCTGTACCCCACACATACAATTACCACAGACCAAGGATGTTTTCCAATGCCTTGCAAAGGAGGGCACCTATTGGTAGATGGGTAAACGTTTTAAATGCAGACATTAAATGTCATTTTGAGCATAGTGAAGTTATTAATGACACAGTCACCACAAAGATACAGGCGTCCTTGCTAACTAAGTAGGCAGAGAGGAAGGAAACCGCTCAGGGATTTCACCCAGTTAGTATTGTGAAGTAACTAATGTTAATCCATCCTCAGTTCTGCTTTCACACCCATTGGCTGGTGACTTTAAAACAGTTAGTTTAATGGCTGTGAAAGCAGAACTGAGGATGGATCAACATTAGTTACTTCACAATACTAACCTAAATGAGTGGAAAGAGTGAAAAGGAAGCCTGTGTAGAATAAAAATATTCCAAAAACACTCCTGTTTGCAGTCAGGCGCTAAAGTAAAACTGCAGCAAACAAATTAACTTGGTCTTGAATACAAAACATCATGTTTGGGGTAAATCCAACACAGCACATCACTCGGTATCACTATTCATACACTGAACAAAAACAAACGCAACATGTAAAGTGTTGGTCCCATGTTTCATGAGCTGAAATATGATCTCAATGTGGTGCACAAATTTGTTTAAATCACTTTTAGTAAACACTTCTCCTTTGCCAAGATAATCCATCCACCTGTCAGGTGTTGCATGTCAAGAAGCTTACTAAACGGCATGATCATTACACAGGTGCACCTTGTGCTGGGGATAATAAAAGGCCACTCTAAAATGTGGTTTGGTAACAAAACAATTCCAGATTTCTCAAGTTGAGGGAGAGTGCAATTGGCATGCTGACTGCAGCCAGGGAATTTAATGTTCATACTTCTACCATAAGAGAGTGGTTTCCTGACGTCAACGTTGTGAACAGAGTGCCCCATGGTGGCAGTGGGGTTATCGAATGGGCAGGCATAACCTACAGACAACAAACACAATTGCATTTTATCAATGGCAATTTGAATGCAGAGATGCCGTGATGAGATCCTAAGGCCCGTTGTCATGCCATTCATCCGCCGCCATCACATTTCAGCATGATAATGCATGGCCCTATGTCGCAAGGATCTGTACATAATTCCTGGAAGCTGAAAATGTCCCAGTTCTTCCATGGCCTGCATACTCACCAGACATGTCACCCATTGAACACGTTTCAGATGCTCTGGATCGAAGTGTACGACAACGTGTTCCTGCCCCCACCAATATCGCACAGCCATTGAGTGGCACAAAATTCCATAGGCCACAATCAATAGCCAACTCTATTCAAAGGAGATGTGTCACGCTGCATGAGGCAAATGGTGACACCTGACACTGACTGGTTTTCTGATCTACACCGCTACCTTTGTTTTTAGGTATCTATGACCAACAGATGCATATCTGTATTCCCAGTTGTGAAATCCATAGATGAGTGCCTAATGAATTTATTTCAAGTGACTGATTTCCTTATATGAACTGTAAATCCGTCATCTTTAAAATTGTTGCAAGTTATGTTTATATTTTTGTTCAGTATATTTTCAAGCATATTGTGGCTGAATTATGTTATGGGTATGCTTGTCATTGGCAAGGACTGGGGATTTTTTTAGGACAAAATAAAAACTGAATAGAGCTAAGCACAGACAAAATCCTAGAGGAAAACCTGTTTTAGTCTGCTTTCCAACAGATACTGGGAGACAAATTCACCTTTCAGCAGGACAATAACTTTAAACGGCTAAATATTCACTAGAGTTGCTTACCAAAATGATATTGAATGTTCCTGAGTAGCCTAGTTATATTTGACTTAAATTGCTTAAATCTATGGCAAGACTTGAAAATTAATAATTATGTAAATGAGATTTCTGTATTTCATTTTCAATACACTTGTAAAGATGTCTAAACATGTTTTCACTTTGTCCTTTTGGGGTGTTGTGTGTAGAATTGAATACATTTTGAATTCAGGCTAACAACATGTGGAATAAATCAAGGGGTGTGAATACTTTCTGTATATATACTGAGTGAACAAAACATTAGGAACACCTGCTCTTTAAATTACACTGACCAGGTGAATATTATGATCTATTATTGATGTCACTTGTTAAATCCACTTCAATCAGTGTAGATGAAGGGGAGAAGACAGGTTAAAGAAGGATTTAAGCCTTGAGGCAGATTGTTTGTGTGCCATTCAGAGGGTGAATGGGCAAGACAAAATATTTAAGTGCCTCTGAACGGGGTATGGTAGTAGGTGCCGGCCTCACTGGTTTAAGTGTGTCAAGAACTGCCACGCTGCTGGGTTTTTCAAGCTCAACAGTTCCCCGTGTGTGTCAAGAATGGTCCACCACCCAAAGGACATCCAGCCAACTTGACACAACTGTGGGAAGCATTGGAGTCAACATGGGCCAGCATCCCTGTGGAATGCATACAACACCTTGTAGAGTCCATGCTCCAACGAATTGAGGTTGTTCTGATGGCAAAAGGGGGTGCAACTCAATATTAGGAAAGTGTATATAGAAGTAGACTGTCAGTCAGAGATGGCTGCCTCAGTGGGGGCGACTGCTCGGCTCCAGTAGGACCCTCTTCCCTAGGGGAAGGTTGGATGTGGCGTTGTCCAGGTCCCCCTGCTCCGAGAAGGCCCGCTTGAAGCCACGGCTGTGCCCGTTCACCACTCCTCCATGCTGCCACTTACAGAGGTCCCCATTCAGGATGTCTTGGATGTGCTGCACGATGAGGTTGATGGCCACTGAGAATGAGAGGAAGATTAATAAGAGCGAGGGATATGGAGAGAGTCTATAGGCTTCATCAGTGCTATAACTTACCCATGTTGTCAACTCCTCTAGGAATAATTACATCTGCATATTTCTTGGTCTGGGGGAAAATAACTCAATGTAAATTTGGTAGCTAATGCTTTCAAAAGACTGCAATTAGAACAGAATATACATTTTTCACAAATTAGTCACGATGTTAAATGTGTCATATTTTAAGTGTCCAGAATTAGCCCTATTAATAAAGAATGAAAGTGTCCATTATCTGTTATCATCGGTCTATGGTATTGGTGTGTGGCTCTGCTGGACATTTACAGGTAAACAGAACTCCTCGAAGGCTGGCTTGACAAACGTAGTGTACTGGTTAAGGATCTGCTCCAGGTCTCTGTCCCTCTTCATGTCCCGCAGAACTGCAGGTCAAAATCACAACCAGGTCAGGACCAAGACAACAACCACAACCAGGTCAGGATCAAGACAAATGTGGCAATTCCGTATATACATCAAATATGCTAGAGAAAAATGTGTGTATGCATAGTTGGTGCATCCCCTTGTTAAGAGTTAGTTGTGTTGGTCAGTAGTACCTCTGTGGGAAAGCCTGACATCAGAGTCAGTGTCCACAAAGAGCTTCATGTGAAACATGTCCCTCACTTCCTGAGAGTAGAATACCAGAATGCCCTCAAACAGAACCACATCAGCCGGGTACACCATGATCCTGTCCTGCAGCCTGGAACACACACATTAAGCACCAAATGTATAGTACACAGAGGTATTCTATAGACAGACTAATTTTCACCTGAATGCATGATTGGCATGTGTTAGTTCATCTGCAAATGCAATGACATGTTTGAGGCTGCACACATCAGGACGATGAACGGCTGTCTGCGGTTAGTTCACACCCTTGAGCCAAATAAGCCAGAGTAGTAGGGTGCTCTTCCCCAGCGAAAACTATAGTGAAGCTTAAGAAATACAAAGAGGCCTCCCGAGTGGCGCTAGAGGCATCACTAGACCCAGGTTCCATCCTGGACTGTATCACAACCTGTACGTGATCAGGAGTCCCATAGGGTGAGCTCAATTGGCCCAGCGTCCTCTGGGTTAGGGGAGGGGTTTGCCGGGGAGCTTTATTTGACTCATCGCGCTCTAGCGACTCCTTGTGCCGGGCCAGGCGCCTGCGGGATGACCTCGGTAGTCAGGTGAACGGCGTTTCCGGTTTAAGCGGGGGGTGTTAAGAAACACGGTTTGGCGGGCCATGTTTCGGAGCCCATTGGAGAGTAACAGCGATGAGACAAGATTGAAATTGATTAGAAAAGAAGACTAATAAAAGAAATACAAATAACTTGAGTCTAGTCTGGGCAGTGCGTAAAGTGGGGCTGACCCCATTTAGTCGACTTGTCGATTGTTTGGTTGATTGGCTGTATTTGTTTTTGTAGAGCAGTGGCAAATATGTAAAACAAATGTATGGCACACGACGCCTGTCTCAGTGGACTCATCCATTGGAGACCACAGGGATGGCACACGACACCTGTCTGATACACGCCTGTCTCAGTGGACTAATCCATTGGAGACCACAGGGATGGCACACGACACCTGTCTGATACACGCCTGTCTCAGTGGACTAATCCATTGGAGACCACAGAGATGGCACACGACACCTGTCTGATACACGCCTGTCTCCGTGGACTCATCCATTGGAGACCACAGGGATGGCACACGACACCTGTGATACACGCCTGTCTCAGTGGACTCATCCATTGGAGACCACAGGGATGGCACACGACACCTGTCTGATACACGCCTGTCTCAGTGGACTCATCCATTGGAGACCACAGGGATGGCACACGACACCTGTCTGATACACGCCTGTCTCAGTGGACTCATCCATTGGAGACCACAGGGATGGCACACGACACCTGTCTGATACACGCCTGTCTCAGTGGACTCATCCATTGGAGACCACAGGGATGGCACACGACACCTGTCTGATACACGCCTGTCTCAGTGGACTAATCCATTGGAGACCACAGGGATGGCACACGACACCTGTCTGATACACGCCTGTCTCAGTGGACTAATCCATTGGAGACCACAGGGATGGCACACCAGTATCACCAGTAGTACATTTACTGTTAAATCCCATAATTTTGAATTATAAATATTTGTTTTCGGTAGTTTCTGTGAAAGCTGTTTTTATGTTAATGCATTCAATATATCATTATTACAGTGTTAGCGTTGTCATTGTAGGAGTGGACACGTTGTTTGCAGAGTGCACAACCTAGGATTATTTCTGAGTTGTCAATAAATGTATTGTCTTTTGTTTGGAGTGCTCCTGTCAATCTTGAGTGCACCTGGTAACTCATAGAAGTAGGCCTAGGCTACCTGGCCTGCACGCAAATGTAGACCTATAAATATGCCTATTTGGGGATCTGATACTATTTCTGATTGTCTTAACTCACCATCACTGTGGAGCTTCTCAAAGTAATGTTTTCTTCGCCTCAAACAGAAAGTAAATGAATTCTGTTTTTACATCCATTGAGAACCACTCAGCATGAAAGGCAAAAGAAAATGTAATCCTCTGATCGGTGGAAACGTCACAATATAGGCCTACCTGATTATTTCTTATCCCCTGCGCAAAATAGCCTACAGCCTACATATAGTTCACTTTATTCAAACATAGACACACCCTATCTAAGGAAAAATACACATTTCAAAATATCGACCAATTGATTGGTCGAAAGAACAGACTCTCGGTCGACCAAGATTTGTTTTACTCGGGAACAGCACCTAGTGTGCAGCGTGTCAGAAAACATGTAAGAGATTGCAGCAGACAACTCAGAGGCACTCTGTAGCAGGAGTGTATTCATTAGTCCATTCCATCGCAAAACATTTGGTCTTTTGCCAAACCTTTTGCAACAGTAACCGTTTACTTTAGGGACCAAACGGAAGTACACACACTAAACAAAAAGGGGAAAGACCTATATGAATTCAATTGTTTTCACTGCACAAAGTTTTCCATTTGGAGTAAACGCTATTCATTAGTCTGATTTCATTGGATTAGTCCATTGCAAAACATTTGCAATGGACTAATCCAATGAAATCAGACTAATAAATACACCTAGTTATTTTGGTTTTTCTTTTCAGTCAAGGGTCATCTATCTGGGCTCTGTAGAATGTGGGCATTTTTTTGTCCCGTCTGTCTGAATTCAAGAATGGGATTTCTAACTCTGTTACACTGGGTCTGGATGGAATGTTTCCTTCTCACCTGGAATGCGTGACAAAGTCATATGTCGGCACCTCCACCACACTCCCTTCCACAATATCCTTCAGGGTTTGGTACATCAACTCGTTGTCAAAAGCATCTGTAATAAACATTTCAAGGTTATTAACTCAATTACACTGTTCGGCCAGAACATTAGCCATTTATAATTCTAGCTAAGATTAATTAAACACCATGATGAACTAAATCCACATTATCTAAGTGATAAGTGACTGATGGAGATCTTATGTTATTACAACGATCATACTTATATTATTACAATATTCATACAGGCCTGTAGTACATTTTACATTTAAGTTTTAGTCATTTAGCAGACGCTCTTATCAAGAACGACTTACAGGAGCAATTCAGGGATTCGAACCAGCGACCTTAACAGCTAAGCTACCTGCCACCCCTACCTGGGTGGTCAAAGTTGTACTGGCCCTTGAGTGCCTTGGCCTTCTGGTCAAGTGTCAAGACTCTGTAGAAACTGTCTTGGCTGACGATAGCAACTTTCCTCTGATGATGGTCCACCTTGTTCTGGCCCAGTAACTCCATGATTTTGGCACATACGGTAGACTAAAAAACAGACAGGTTTATTATTTCCTAGATTAGCACAATTTATGTAAATCTATCACGTAGAAAGGGGTTGTGAGTTGAGTAAAGTTTCCATGAATTGTGTGTAATATGCCATGTGAAAGACCTGTTACATGCAGAAAATGTATTGACATTTGGCATATTTAGTTGGCACATTTCAAAATAATCTCAGACAGAAAACAAGACACTAGTTGAATTGGTGGCAAGAGACATCCTGACACCCCCATCTCACATCACATCAAGAGTTATCCTATTCCTGCATGACAACCAAGCTAAGAGGGCGCAATAATTCTAACTAGTTAGCTGCATACCATTAGCTAGCTAACTCTAAGTGCTTTAAATGAATGAAAAGACGTTTGTGAATTATTAGGCCAAAGAAAAAAATATATACAAATTGTTATCACGTTTTGGTAAAGGGGCGTGTCTGCTCTCAGTTCGCGGGGAAACGAAAGCTAACGTTTGCGACTGTAATGTTACTGATTGTTGACACGTTGACACGTTAAAGGCGTTTGATGGTCAATTTGTTGATGATATACGGTGATATGGCCTCCACAGAAGTCAATGCATTCATTATTCTTGCGCTTCGCGGAGCTGATGTGAAGTTAAAGTGAGTTTGTGTTTACACAGGACCTTCCGCCCTCAATAATGTCAACGCGGAGCAATACTACTCCCTCAGCATTATTACAACATTTGAGAGACGCAAAGATGCGGTACAGAGCTCAATTTGGCCTCTACATGCCTCCAGAGGCTCCGCGATGGCGTCACACCAACACATTTTTGGATCAAGCATAGACTGGCTCTTACTAACCCATACAGCTAGATACGGTACACTAGTTATTATTAGTTACCTACCTTGCCACTGGCAGTTCCTCCGCTAACACCAATCAGAAACGGACGGTGTCTTGGACGCTCCATCTCAAATGGTCTGATAGCAGCCATATCAGGCCAATTTGTCGATTAACAGCAGGCTTATCGTCGCTTGTTTAGAAAGCTACCTTGTTCTTGAAAGTTCTATGGCAGACCACCAATTGGTGTATTGCTGTACGGGGACTTCTTCTTTGATAGTATGGCGGTCCGCAAACAAATTATATTGGTGCATGCCGCCACCTACTGGTTCGGCTGTATATCTGGCCAAACAATTAAACAAAATAAAACTGAACAAAAACAAAACTCGATGTACTCCTTTATTCCGATTCAACTGCCAACGCCCATCCCTACAGGCACTGGGGCCAGAGAAAAAAGAGCATCTTCGGACAGTATTCTTTGCACTGAGCAGTGTAGACCTTGAAACCCAAAAACCTTTCATCCGCAGATACTATTATGTCCAGTTTCTTAGTTCGTTTGAGCATTACAATGAATCACATGCCCGATAAACACCATATAATCCACCTTCTTCACAATCAGCCTATCAGTTTCCCTCGACTGTTGAACAATCCTGAATCTCCCCAGATTATCAACCACTCAACAGTTGTTCAAGTGTTCATTTTCTACATGTATTGTAGTAGTTTCTAAAGAACCCTTGTTTTCAGGGAGGGTACAACAAGAGTTACCTTGGAATCTACATTGAAATTACAATGTATACATTTTTTTAACTTATGAATGCATTTCTTTCTTGTTGTCCCAGGATTTTCACTGAGCAAAAAATATGTAATATCAACACAAAACTGATCATATTGTAGTACACTACGTAGATAATAGGATGGCATTTTAGGACACAGACCCTAGAGACATCCTGGCTAT